>NC_061527.1:23261666-23583333 GCF_022379125.1 Scophthalmus maximus
CTGAGATCAGAGGTTAGATATTTTTAAGAAAAAAAATCAATTGTGAAAGGACTAAGGGAGGCAGAAAGAGAATGTTTGTGTTGGAACGTTTTCCTACAGCTTATATGTGAGGGACAAAATACAAAATAAAGGGCAGAGAAAACAGCTCAGAAAAAGAAAAAAAAAGTCCAACAACTGTAAGGAAATTGAAGCAGTATATGCAAGTGGCTCAGTTGTGCTTTCAAATTGAGTTAAAGATCCCCTCCCTAGTGTGCATGGCAGAAATGATTCCACGTCTAATATAGCACCTTCATTTATTTATTAGGTTAATATGAAACTACTCTAAAAAGAAGAAATCTGACCTCGCTTTTGTGTATGAGTAGAGAAGACAGATACTATCTCTGAGGAAACAGGAGATTATGAAGCAGAAATGGGATTGAGGAACTTGATATGACAGTGTGTCTCTAGGACAAGTGTAGAAATGAGTTTCTTCCCAACAGTGAAAGTAAAATTGACAAAGCCTAGGAAAAACTAAATTGGCAAACGGAAATGGGGTGAAAAAGAAAAAATTAAAATGAGGCACACAGGTGATATGTTTTCTCCTTGTGTGTACGTGTATGTGTGTATGTGTGTGTGTGTTCTTTGCTCTCGGTGCAGAGCTCATTACATCACTTGTTTCACTCTGTCCTTTGTAGTGTTTTTTATAGTTAGTTCCTCCCTGTTGCAGCAGTAGTTACCGTGTGGCAGCACAACACACGTCCTCTGGAAGGCTTCCAGCAAATCCTGACAAAAAAGGTCATGGGATTATGGCAATCGTGTGTGCGTGTGTGTGTGTGTGTGTGTGTGTGTGTGTGTGCTGTGTGCGTGTGTGCCCTGACAAAAGGTGGAGGACAAAAGAAGCAAATGATAACAAAGAACAATTACGATATTGGTGATGGTGACTATAATTGTGAGAATGATTGTGATGATGATAATGTTGATTACGATGATAACTTTCATGATAGTAGTAAAAATGATGGCAACTGTATTATCAGTGATGACAATGCTGATGACGACGGCAATAACCACAATTTTAATAATGTTGATAATGATGAAGTTGATGATGATGATGACAACTTTGTCAATAAATCATATACGATGACGGTATGATGAAGTGATATTGATGAGATGGCCCAGGGAAACCATGATGGTATTGATGATGTAACACCAGTATTTGTAGAGATGACGATGATGATGACAATAATAATAATGCTGACGGTGTTGACGCAGTGATGAGAATGATATTTTGCTGACTGTTGTGGTGACAATATGCACAATGATCATCAACCATGATAGTGGTAGTTTACGATGATGATGGTAATTATAACATTAACAATGGTTTTGAAAGTATTGATAATGTTGCCAAAGGCAATCAGGGTGATGAAGATGATCTTGATAATGGCAGCAACCGTAACCATGATGATAAAGATGCTGCTCCTGATGATGATGATGAAACCCATGACATTGGCAATATTGTTGCTGATAACCATCATGACATTATGTTGATATTTAAAAGAACCATGAGAGTGACATCTGGATGTTGATAATGCTGATGATGAAATGAACCCATGACTTTGAACGACGTTGATGATCATGCTCATGGCAACTACAATGTTAATGATGATGTCAGCCACTACATCCATAAGCAACCATGACGTTTATTGAAGATGAGGTTGTTACTAACGATAATGCGAGCCAGAAAAGTGCAGACAGTTGGTGATGATCATGAGGACGAGTTAAAAACAAATTTAAAGAACAACCATGGTAATGATGAAGATAAATCATGATGATGATGCGGGTGGGGAGGAGGACTTGTATGATTGAGAATACTGATTATAAAAACGCTCCTGGGATCTAATCATTCTTCATATAGACAAAGTGCACTTTTCCTTTGAGCAAACACAATACGGATGATTTTTTACAATTTTTGTGAGACCTGTGTGATATGCCACTGTTTCCTGAATGTGTGTTCTCATGTACTATATACAGGATTAATTTGCTGCAGCGCGACGCTGTACATCAGTACATCTTCTTTTGCAAGGGCTGAAGGTCGGTGGTAATGAGGTGAGGTTACGATAAAATTGTCGGCAATGTTTGAGCACTTGATGGAATTACCTGAATTTACCTGAATTTACTGCCTGAAACCAGTCATGGTGTTCACTAAACACATTGTACCTTTTTTTAATTTTTAATTTAAAGTTCATGCAATCCAAGATTTGCACCCAATGCGGTTTCCTGGCATCCTTCGCTGGCTGCCACTGCAAGACTAAGAGCCAAACCCCCATCTAAACCCCAGTCTCTGCATTCATTCCCCCTAACTTATCAATTAATCCTCTTTCGGCTGATTGCAGACTTTATCTCCTCCCATCACACTCGTGTTTGCCGTGCGATGAGGTAATGGTGTATCTGAGGTGATTTCAGGAACAGGGAACGTTTACGTGATTATTTGCAATGCCAATATGCCCTTATTGTTGCCCTGTTTAAAGTGATTACAGTTTACAGGAGTTTGGAAACAGGGCTTTTCTTTTTTTCCCCACAGCGAGCAGGGATGAAAGCTTGATGAAAGTTTGCTTTGAGCATTGCTAAAAATGAGTTGCAATTTCATAGTGATTTGACCATTCAATCTTCCTAGGGATAAGTGTGGATGAGAGGATGGGTGCCGTGCCAGCCTTGGACTAGATCATTGCTTCCTCTAGGATTAGGTTATGATCAAAGAGATTCAGGTGCTTTAGATTTCTCTGAGCAAAACCCTGAGAGATGCCCCTGGGCTGTTGCAACAACTTTGGTTTCCTCTGCCGATGTAGAGGACTTATCAAAACCTGCAACAGACACAAGGAGCAGAGGTGGGGTTTTTTGTTGTTGTTTTTTTAATCCTGGCTTCAAGCAAAGCCACAGGGACTCTGTAAAAGCAAAAGGAATCCAAATGAGGCCCAATGGTGAGCATCAATTAGGCGAAACACATGAGAAAATACTCCTGTATAATTACTGTACAACTGTACTGATGTAACTCATCAGTGAACCTACCCACCGGCGTGTGTAAAATTCTATGACCACAAATGTGTGCATTTTTGCTTTCCTCAGGTTTTAAGGTCAGCATTGATGTTGAGTGGTGGAGGTTGACACGAGACCACGCCAGCTGACTTATTACGATACTCTGTAAAACACACAAATAAACTAATTGTTTCCTTTTTTCATATTGATTGTAATACTTTTTGACATAATCTTTAATTTTGTCATCAAGGGAGGGCTTCATCCTTTTTTGGTTTTTAGTTTTTAGTTTTTATTTGTTTTTATCAAATATGAATTCCTGTAATTAAATTTGTAAGATGCCAAGTAGTAGTGTTCAGGGAGGTTTCACGACTGCACTAATGTGAAATTGTATCATGCAGCCTCAAAGCTGAAGTTGCGGCTGAACTGTCACCGGCTGGAGCCTTTGGGTGAGCCTGGTGGAATGTTCCCCAGTTGATCTTTTATGGGCCTTTCCACTGCTCCTGGATTGCCTTCATGTTGTCAGCAAAATCTATGTCCTTGTGCAAAATAATATACATAGAGAATAGGAAGATTAATATCTCACAGGTATGGCTGTATAGTTCTTTGCACATGGTACCAGGGGCCTTGTGAGAGCCTTGTAGATACCACAATTCACGACATATTTTCCTCTGCATACACATACTTAATCACTCCAGCAATATTTTGTTGTAAAAAGAAAAAGAAATCTCACAAATCAGCTCAGCTCAGCTCTCCGGGACTTTCCCCTTCACATCTCTATCACCAGTCCAAAGGGATTACCAACACCAGCTTTACCGGGTATAAAGACATTGTAAAATCCAAGGCTTGCTAGGTGGCAGTGGTGAGGAGGTGAAGTGATGTCCTCACGTCGACAAGGCGACGAGAGGTCAAGGGGTGAGAGCGGCAAGAACCACCGGGGGGTCGAGTTGGTTACACAGCCCAGATGGTGTGATCAAGCCCCAGGCATATTTTCCTTTATATTAAAATGGATTAGTTGTCTGCCCTGCATCCTTTATCGAGATAATACTTGAAGCTTTGCGGGATTTCATTGAATAGATCTGTGTGAGTGTGAGCTGTGAGACTCTCTAATCTTATTGTGTGTTTGTGTGTGTGTGTGTGTGTGTGTGTGTGTGTGTGTGTGTGTGTGTGTGTGTGTGTGTGAGCTCCCAGAAAAACAGCATGATGGCACACATCAAAGGGATCTGGATGGTTGTGAGTCTTATTTGGATGTAATTGCTGTTTATTTTGTCACATTATACAGTAGAGGTGCCTTATTAAGACTTTCTGCCTGTCATTAAAGCTGCACCGTCGCAGTCTTAAGGGGATCCAGCTCTATCTCAGGGTTTCATCAATGACATTTTTCTTTTTTCCTTATATGAGTTTTCAAAGGGCTGCTTGTTTATGCTGACTAAAGAAAGGTCTGTCTTTGTCTATTATTGAGATTAATGGATTTCTGGCACGCTGTCATAGCTTAAAAAAAATGGCTAATTTAAATATGGAATAGCTAATGCAAAGTTTCAGTCCTTTAGTGTTTGTCTAGTATCCACTGGATATCTTTACTATTATTTTTTTCTTCTGCATATGCCTAATACTCATAGGACATAAAAGCAAAAATGGTATGTGATAAATGTTCATGTTGTTTTATTCAATCTGACCCCAGTTTCAGTTGTTGAAATCCATGTGATTTGATGCCAAACAGTTAGTTAGACACCATCTGACCACAGGTATATGATGAAACTAACATGTCTTGCATATGCTCTGTGCTTAACTGTGAAGTATGCTGCACAGTACCAATACTCTAAGGCAGCGTTGGCGTTGTAGTACATTTACAGCAAATCTATCTGAGCCTTAAAATGTGTGTGTTACGTCTTGACTCCAGTCTGTTACCAACACAAACTGCTTCTCTGGAGATATATCTCTACAGCTGACATGATTTCTGCCTCTGGGGGAGCTCTGCCTTTCTGGGATGCTTGTAAAGATTCCAATGGCAATCTGCTGCGTAAGCAGTCCTTGACGTTTGAAAGTCATGTCATTGACAAAAGTGACATGAGTGGGCCACCATGATTATAGTGTATCAGAAACTGCATAAAACGCATAAAAACGGAGAGGCCAGATGATCACTTGGAACCATGCTGACAGTGATGTCACTTGAAATCAGCTCCACCCAATCAGCTCATTTATTATTGCCAAGTCTGTCAGGTTTGCTCGCCAGTCCACATTTTATGTTGCTATAAAGCAACTCCTTTGGCAGCTTGGGACCAACAGCCACTGATCAGAAAGTTAGCTTCACATACTGGTGTGTAGTACATTAGCTCCATGCCAGAAGAGATAACAGCCTTCATGTCTCTGCAGTGACCATTGTTGACACAGATGCTTATGCTGATTTTGATGTTGTTTTAGACTCAGCACTTACTGTACAATGATTTGGTTGTTGGCTTTTTTGACGCCCCAAACATGAGCAGGTCTCTGTGTTAGTATTGCTGCAAGCCAGGTAGCCATTTTGTACATGATCTGATTTTATAAAGAGACAAATCAAAAGAAAAAAAAAAACATGCAACAAATGTGTTTAAAGCTGGCTGAGGGGTTAATAGTTACTTGATTTGCTGGTGGGATGCAACATAGAAAAAGGAAAGAAAAGGTAAAAGAAACAGCAAATCCAGGCAGATAATCTACAATTCTTTACGGTAATAATTTTAAAGAATGTGGGAGACATGAAAACTTTAGACATCAAGCTGAAAAGGACAAAACACATCCAGCCAAAAAAGAGACTTTACGAGTAAAAGAGCAAAAAGAAAAAGCCCATCACTTTCAAAAAAAGGACAAGAAATGTTAGAAAATCAAAGAAGATAAAAAAAGTGGAGGAGAAAAGGGTAAGTCTGGTTTCCCTCGTCATGCAAATCAGTTTGGCATCAGGGGAAAAAATACCTTCGTCGTCCGTGCGGTCACTATCACCTAAATCATCAGTGTGTTTCTTTGTAAGGGGACCTATGGGACCAAGAAGGAGAAGATTGAGGAAAACATGGTGATCAAGAACACACACAGCCTTCAAAAGATGCTCTCAAAAGATAAGAAAGTAGGTCAATAACCAATGTTTCTTTAGCCCCCTTTTAATTTCTTTGAAAAATCTTCACAATGACAGGGAGACCGGGTAAATGTTACCACAATGTCCGGGTCACATGTTTACAGCAGTAAAGCATTTACTGTGTTTGAGTTCATTTAAGAAAATTAAGGAGCAAGAAAAGAAAAGACAAAAATTGATGGAAAAAATATTAGTTCTCTGTTAAAAAAATGAAAACTTAACTGAGGATCGACCCGTGGGGATCAAAACACACAAACCTCTCTGAAATTGTGCACAGTAGCATCAAACATATATCAGAGGCATTATGTTAACAACTGTTAATGATCACTGAGGTAGAGGAAAAGGCAGACGCTGTAAAAGAAGCAGCAGTTTTAACAGCACAGCACTCAAAAAAAGCATGTGACAATATTCCCCATTGTCATTTCAGTGTGTGCTACAGTAACTGTGTTTGCTTCAACACACACATGCATGCACAGGAAGTTGTCATCTGTTTCTTTATTAAACCCAACAAACTAATTTGAATACAATGTGACTGTACATGCAGAGACACATGCACAAACGTTATCTTCGACATGCAGTGTATGACAGCAGGGTGCATGACACAGAAGGGTAGAACTGCATGCAGACAGTACTGAAGCCTTCACACACACACACACACACACACACAACCCCCCCCCCCCCCCCCCCCCCCCCCCCCCCACACACACACACACACACATACACGCACTCAACACACACAGTCATGTCTCCATGATTTCAAAAGGACCGTAACCTTAAAACATGTCGTCACCTCGAAATGAAGTGATTTACATTGGGGGGGCTTGCTCCCCACATACACACATATTCAAACACATACATATGTAAACTTAGCAATGACATGACCATGTGCGGTCATTGGGTTTGAAATAGGCATCTGATTGAAGTAGGCATCTGCTATTCAGTGGCGCCCCCCATGTTTCACAGGGGTGGCCAGATGGGACCATTGAAAATCTCAGGGTGGCACAAAAAAAAACAAAAGCATAACTGAATTTCAGGAATTGTACTATGCCGTTGTAAATAAAGACTATGTTAATATGAAAGTTATCGCATAGTGATATACTTTTTTTTTTTTTAATTTTACAGTCAATGTTACTAATTATTTGATGTGTGTTGAGTTCAACAACAATCCTGATTGAATGTTTTATGTGTTTGTATACATGTGTTAGGAAATCCATTGTTCTATAAATAGGCTAGTTGCCCTTCATCTCAAAAAGACAGCTTTAATTTGGACTAAATTGATTTTAAGAACCAAAACATTTACTGGGAACTCTACATCTAGTCTGCTCATCTTTAGAAACACCACCCAGAGGCCTCAATATTATTTTTAGATGCAGCTTTATTGTACTGTTGCTGTGTCTTTTTGGAAACAAATATATTTAACATATAGGAACATATGATGTCTTTTACTACCCTTTGTTTGTGTGTGTCTCTGTTTATGTGCAGTTACTTTGTGTGATCCCTTGTGTGTTGATCATCTTGAGCTTGGTATTTCCTGTATTGTTTTGCGTGTTTGTGTTTGTCTGCACCTGTTCCTAATGTGCCTAACCTGCGTCCAATTATCTTTGCCCTTTTGTGTATATAGTCTTTGTGCTTCCCTTGCTTCTGATTGGCCTGTCTGTTTAGTCATTTGAGTTTTGAAGAATTTGATTTTGTTCACTTTTCCTTTAAAGACTGTTAGTCCGTGTCTTTGATGCCTTAGTTTTTTAAAACAAATTTCTTCCTGAACTGCATTTGGGTCCTGTGACACTTAGACCTAACTATCATATTTACTATTCTAAAAACGTATTAGATATTTTTTTAAATGAATAGTACCTAATGTAAAATTTCAGATAGAAGCACATTAACTAACTCTGCTTCTCTTGTATACATCAACTACAATAACTGACACCACAGAGTGCACGTACAGCTTCTGGGCTGGCTGCAATTGTTTTGTTTATTATTGTACTTGGAACAAACTATACTATTGAACTATTATGGAAAACTATACTTTGTTGATTTAAATGAATAGCACCTCATGCAAAATATCAGATAGAAGCATTTTACCAGAATGTAGCATTTTATACTTCACGCTGGCTCACTTCTCTAGCCACCCCACCAATTCGCCAGAAGTTTAATACAAACCCACTGCAATTCCTAATGACTATGTATAACTCATCAGTCAGCTCCAACGTGGCAAAACTCAAAAAGCACATTCGGTTAGGTTGATTCCAAAAAGTGTCTCATGCTAAAAGAAAGAAAGAAAAAAACCCTCCTGTGATTGTGGTGATTTGAACAAATACTTTTATAGAACACTCAACGGGGGATGAATCACTTCAAAACACTTCTTGCCTGTAGTTCATTGTGATGACTAATAATTTCCACATCATTCAAAATCCTGGTGGTTTATTTTAAGGCCAAGCATCTCTCTCGAGTGACTGTACAGAGGAAGCCAGCTCCCTGCGTATCGTACTGTCCTACAGCATTCCCCCAGCTCTCTTGTGTGAATTTGACAAGTAATTTGATAAGGGAGAGCTGACTCGTGCATTCTATGTGCTGAATAAGCAAAAAAAATCACTACTTTCACATTGTGAGATGTCGAGGAAACACGTCCTCGCGTCTTCTGTCCAGGGATGTGTTACCTGTTTACAGAGTACAATGTGTGGAGAGATCACTGTCAAAGCAACACATAACAGCAGTGGGAGACTCGTGTTAGCCTTTAAGTGTTCAGTGTGCCGAGTTACAGAAGGCTGCACAATACCACAACATACAAAAAAAATATATTAATCCGGTCACAATTAAGGTCTTTATCTACAGTCTAATGTTTTTTAGGAACGTCAGGGAAAGATGTTGGTCAACCATGAGCCTTAACGCTCCTGGAAATGTCTATGTGCTGGATAACTTCTATGTTGCTTGCACTCAAAAAAAGAGTCTATTGAAAAAGACTTAAAATAGAATTAGTTATTGTACATGCATTTCCACCCGAAATATCTTGACGCATAACTCAGTGTGTACATACTTAAACAGTACTTGAACGCTACTCTCAAAGCCTGTCACACCTCCTCCGCATACTGCAATTGAAACTCAAAAGAGTTGGGATGATTTGGGAATGTAAGGGGGCTGTAAGTGGCTCTGCTTGCCAACAGTCAGTAACACAGAAAACTTAAATCACCCTCCAATGGTTGCTAGGGGAAATACTATCTGCTGCCTTACATCAGATTGAGTCAGATGTCTTCAGAATGATATCGTGGGTCATGTCTAAGTCAAGTTTTACACCGTCTTTTTTTAAACATTGCTGGTATTTGTTCTTCACTAGAAAAAAACAATGATCCATCATCCAATAGACACTGCATTATAAAGGTTGCAAAACTAAAAACTATGAGCTTTAATGCGAAAAAAAAGTACGTATATTTAAAACATTTTGCAAGCCCTCACATGATTAAACTACAAAGACACACAACACACAAATAATGACAAAAGTGATTCAAATCAAATTGTGTGCTTGAAAACTTGTGCAAATGAAAGAATCACAGAGAAAGTGATTGACATGGCTGCTCTCTGGACTGCACATGTGCTGCTATTACAGTGGCATGTTGTTTGACCAGGGGTTAGTAGAGATCAGAAATGACAAGACAGCTGCCTGACAGCTCCTATATCGCAAACACACACACACACACACACACACACACAGTAATGAAGAAACACACACATACAGAGAGAGAAATCCTTCAGAAATCAGGTGTCAATTCCTAACTGCCCAGTGACAAGGAGCCCCCAACTGACCTCTCCTCTACCTGTCACTGTGATCAGTGTGTGTGTGTGTGTGTGTGTGTGTGTGTGTGTGTGTGCAGCACGAGCACCCACGCCAGTGCAGTCTCAGCTGGTATCATCTCTGATCCACATTTTAAGAACCTGCAACTTACTTTCTTTTTATTTAACAATGTCTGTCTCTTCTCAATGTACTTTTGTTTTTGATCATTTCCGTGTCATTTTTTTTTTTTAACAGAATCTGCTCTGGTTTCACTTTTGCTTTTCTTATTCCTTCACGCATTTTGGCTGCATTGCAAAAGCAGGGCCATATCAGTCACTATTTCATGCTTGTTCCATCATCTGACAACTGAAACAGAAGAAAAAAACATTACCATGAGAAAAGCTCGGGAATTCGGAGGCAATAAAATACTGTACATGTGAGCACAGGCAGCAGTATAGATGCAAACAGCACAAGGCTTAGTGCAAATGGTGGCATTGGTTTACTGTAGTTCCACCGCAGTCTTCAACCACATCCTCAATTCCGCATTGAATTGAGCATACTTGGTCCTGGCAGATACAAGCATTTAAACTATTCTCATTTCCATCACCTTGAACTCCATGTTCCCAGGAACTGTTGGAAACATTTGACCCTTCCACCCTTTTTCTTATTTCATTTACAACTCTAGAACATGATCTTAACACCAATCCAATACAAGTTTTTCTAAAACTTCCAAATGCTGTATTCAATGGCCTTCTTCGGTGGAGGAACTTTGCTTGATGGAGTTGTGCGGACTGCCAATAAGTGGAGCTTGTGTTAACTACGTTTTCAAATGACTTAAGTATAATTTGGAGGAAAATCTGCTTAGTTGATTTGTTGGCATCAAACATGAAGCTAAAACTGAACAGGTTACAGTTTCTGCAGATTGAAGGAGGACATAAAAAACAATATCAAATGAATCAATCACTTCCATTTCCAGGCAGAGGGAAGAGAAGAGGAGTTGGCGACAACGCACATGTGGTTTTAACTGGTGCATTAGAGGCTACCAGCTGTTACTTCTGCTATGTCATTTCATTGCAGTAAACACAGTAAGGTATCGAAGTTGTCATATGTTATACACCTTTACAATTCAATGCAATACACTATAACAGAGTATACGAAACTGCCATTTGAATGCAGGCCAGCACAACAGCACCACAAACCATGCCCTCAGTGATAAACCATACTGTAAAATTGAAATAACCTCTATGAAGAGTGAATATAAAATGAATGTTATAGGCATTATGAAAGAACTGTTTCCATTGGAGGGGGACCTAATAAATAGGCCGATGAGGAGATTAAAGGAGGATTAAAAGGAAAATCCTTACTTCAGTAGATTTGACCATACTTTAAACATTGTTCCATCCACAGTTATCTTCTTTCTATCTCTGTAAACTTCCATCAGGATGAAAGTCTATTTTCAACCTTTGTTACCTCCTCCAAAGAAGTCTGGCTGTGCTGGATTTAGAACCTGGCAGCTCGTGCTTCTTGTGGCATCAAACTTCTTTTTAATGAAGCAGCCGTGTTCCCAGATCTCTGCAATTAACTTGGTGAGTACGTTATGAACAAGAGGAATGATGGCTGCAAAAACTGAATTCCCCTTTGATGCCTAAAAGAACCATAAATGCACATTTAATAATGCCGTCCTCCCTCGGAAAATATCAAAGTTTTCAGTCTACACTGTCTTTTCTTATTCATGTGCAGCTGCTTGTTTTATCTCAATCCCTATCTTTCGTGTATCCTCATACCCCACATCTTCACCATCATCATTTACTGGAGGCCGACGAAGAGGAGTTTCACTCACTCTGACACACTGCATCAATCCAATGATTCAAAACACCAGCAGGGGAAGAAAGGATAATACACACACTCAACCCTCAGGCCTGCCCCCCGCCACCTCTCCTGGATGAGGTAATTATTGCGAGGAGGGTCCATGCATCGATCGCACATTCAGCACAACAGCTATCCATACGTACGTATTGCTCTCTTTATGCATCAGTAAGGTCCGTACCGGCATAGAAACACAGCAGCTTAATCAATCACCAATGCACATTAAAATAGGGGATCTAACAGAGTGCACGGCTCAATGAGCCAAATAGGTAATCTACTACTGACCTTGGATAAAATCCCTACAGGCTGTAAACTATAAATACAGAATCCAATCCCCGAGGTTAAAGTGGGAGTCTAATGCACTTCAGCAAACCCTCCAATGAAAGGAATTAACGCAGACTGTGAGTAGTGCCCTGCGAACACAGGAACTGTTCTTAATGTGAGTGTTGACGATGGCTAAAAACATCAAAAACTACAGGACATGAGTTAGATGAGTGAGTGACACACGAGCGCATGTTTTATCTGTGGATTTAAAGTTAGTGGGAGCAGATCATCATTCCACAGACTCGTTGTCTTAATTTTCACTGTGTTTCTGTCCGTACTTCTCTTACTTCTGTTGTCATAGAGGCCATTGCAGTATCCAGTCATGATGAGATTCAGGCATTTAAAACCAGACAACAAGGTGTTTGAGTTCCATATTCCTGAGCTGAAACAACCTTTCACAACAGTGGTGATTTGTTGGTTAAATGTCAAAGAAGGGTCAAGGATGACACTGGGATTACCCCTTACCTAGTGGTAATGAGTTAAAATAAAAATATGCTACCCCTTGGCAAATATAATTAAATTTATTCTATACTCCCTTGCTAAGATAATGACTATGAAGATTTGTACTGTGACGTTTAGTTCAATAAACATTCTGTCATTGATAAGCAAAAGCACAAGGTCTGAGGTTAGAATAAAGAAGGCTCCAGACACTCATAAGTGAGAGGAATAATTCTATTCTGCTGAATAAATACACTGTAATTACTGTCAAACGGAATGACCTGAGAGATACTCTGCCTTAGTCCCACTGTATTACTGTTCCAAATTATACCCAAGATTCCAGGAAATTTGCACAAAGGATTTGTGAAGTAGTACTTTTGTGTTTGATTAAAAAATAGTTTGTCTAGACTTTACTTATGACTCATATGACTCTCAGCAACAAAGGCAGAAGTGGTGTTGTTGTAGAAGAGACGTAGAGTAAGATGTAGTATAATCTCAGGTTACCTCTTGAGTATTGTTCCAATGAACAGTCCCATATGAAGTGATGCCTGGCTAGTATAAGCACAAAGGCGTCTTCTGGAAGGTAGGGTTTCATTGCGTTGGCTCATAAGCAGTCGCAAGAGTCATTGTGTGGAGAATGAGAAGAGAGTCAAAGAGGAAAGTTCAAGATCTCTGTGTGAAGTGCTTGCTGGATTGTCCAGTTCCACTGTTGACACCAGAAAAGTGTCGGGGAAGCAGGTTTCAGCTGCTGTTCAGCCGCCTGGCGAGCACTGAGTGTGCAGCATAGCGACGCCTCAGGAGGGAGGTGTGGGTGTAAAGAAACAGTGGTCTCTTTAAAACCGTGGCCAGAATTCCCTCCCCTAACCCTAACCCTGGTCTCGTGCTGACAAATGTAAAACAGAACTTAACTCATCTCGAACATCCTGACATTGCTTCATTTCTTTAACCACATTTCCCCTGAAACACACCGCTTTGCTGGATATAGTAACAGTGATTCCAGATTCTATATCATCGTCTGCTTCCTTGTGAGATAATGCAGTAAGATTAGGCAGAAGAGACACAGACAGAAATAAAAATTATTTCATTAATAAGCTGCATAAATTTGTAAATAATAGCGTAAATAAGCATCTGGTTTCATATCCGTAAAGGCCCATAACAATAATGTAAGGTGTAAGCAGAGGGAATGAATACAAAAAGGAAAAAAATGATCCATCAGAAGATAGGGGTGGAACGATACAGAATTCACGGTTCACACCACGGTTTGGACATCATGGTTCGGTACAAGTTCGGTACAATGGGGAAAGAGCAACAACAACAAAAAAAATGCATATGTTTCTTTAAATTTTTTTGTACGAATAACAGTTTGTTCCACCTTGTGTCATTATCAAGTCATAAAATGTAAACAGGTTCCTCAGTTTTATTCATTTTTATGGCGCGTATTTTTTTCCATATGACTACGTGCACCGAACCGTAAAGTTCGTGCTGTGACGGTTCCTCGTGAATACACATACCGTTCCAACCCAATGCGGAGATTATCCTCCGGCGACCACAGATCATTTGGTGCACTCAAAGTTACCTCACAGTCGTAAAAAATCCACTGGAAAACTGCTCCCTTTCACAATTGTCATTGAAAAGGTGACACTTGTAGAGTCATCACCCTGGTGTGATGATGTCAACGATCTTGCCCCCTGCCTGTTTTTGCCGGGACCTCTGCACCTCTCGCTTAAAAATAAAAAAAAATGATGTGAGATGTCAAAACTCTAAACGACGTGCTGCGGCAGCGAGGCAGCGCTACCCCTCCAACATGTTGACAAAAGGAGCTGCACACGCAAAGGCAGTCATGCTTTTCACTCATTATCAGTTTGTATAAACGAAAACGATGACTGGCCTGCGCTGCCGGAGCTGTAAACCGCCGGAGCTGTGAGGACTGAACGCTTCCGAGCTCACTCTGATGTCCCTCTTACCTCGTCTCGTACCCACGCTGCATTGCTTGTTCTTTCTTTCTGCTTCCACTTGCCACACTCTTCATCTTCACAGACTTTCTATTCTCCTCCTCCCCCTCACCTTGTACTCACACGTTTATTCCTGCCATCCTCCACTGGTCTCTATCCCCACACCGCCGGCTGATGAGACAAACACCCACGCTGTCAAGGCAGTCGATTCAAAGCAGGAAAAAAAGGCCGGCAAGGAAGACCCGCGAGGCTTGTGTGAAACAAGCAAGAAAAAAAGAGGCCTTGCAGAACGGGAATGGGGAAAAAAGAAGTAAAAAAACAACTTTCTGCTTCCTTTTTTTTCTGCGATGAAAGCTTCATTATGGGTCAACATTGTGGGATACGGACACGTTTTCCAGTGCAACCTTAGTGTCTGACTCATGAAAGAAGAGACAAGCAGCAGGTCTCACAATAGCAGGATGCTAGCGTCATGCCCTTCACAGTAAGATGAGAGCGGGAGGGCATGTGTTAGTCAAACAGACAGCAGAAGGTACATATCATGTACATTAATAACTTTATAGCGTTCAAGGACATTTCTACATCCACTTTGTTTCACGCGATTTCCCACGGCTATGGAGTGTTTCCTCTCTCTCTCTCTATGGTTCATTTACTCTTATACAAACACAGCACAGCACATTTTCTTCTTTGTATCAGCCATGTGATTGACTGATCGCCTGTCCGGGGTGCGTTCTGGCCAATGCCGCTGTCAGCCTTGCTGAAGATGAAGTGCTTCAAGTGTTCACATGAAACTCCGCTCATAGCGGAGCTGAAAACACTACAGAACCGTGCCACTGATAACCACTGAGGAAACTGTCCTCCGTCAAAAAACACCACACATCAGTTGTTTTTGAAGCGGCTGATGTACGACCCATGTGGTCATTTGAAAGACCGCAGACCTCTAACGACCATGTACCTGGTGAGTCCGTCAAGTTATCTTATATTCTGTAATTGTGCTGATTCTCAGCCGGGTCACCCTGACCCTTATCTTTACACGCTCATCAAACATGCCTTGGTAAAGCCCACGATAGTCTGAGGCGAAAAGTATTTGTAATGTAGTGGCCGGGGTGGCTCAGTGGATAGAGCAGGCACACATATACTTCGAGGTTTATACCTCGACGCAGAGGTCCAGGGTTTGAATCCGACCTGCAGAATCCTGCATGGCTTCCCCCCTTCCTCACCTACCTGTCTTGTCAAATTAAAGGTGGAAAAAGCCCCAAGAAATAATCTTTAAAAAAAAAAAAAGTATTTATAACATAACTCCTGTCACAGGTAGAGGCGCTAATTTGCGAAAACAGACACATTTTGTCGTATGTGTTTGAGGACTTGTTGCCACTGAGCTGACATGGCTCCCGGCCATACCTGTCATGTTTCCGTGGATAATTGTGTGAGGGCGTTGCTGTGCTTGACAAATATTAAGTAATGGGACAACATGGTTTGTAACTGTGAGTTTCCGATTTGTAGAACTTATTATTGGAAACACTGCTGTGGCTAATTGATCCACAACAGCTCCGCATATGAAATCAAGAAAAATATATGAATAAGTTCTACAATTCAAAAAAGAAAAACAAACAAAAGTCTAGTTGATTCATAACCAATTAGCTAAATATATTTCCAGTTGATGAATTGCAGAGAACATTTTGAATAACCTAGCATGAGGGGAAAATTAAGCAACAAAGAACTGATGTTTGTAATAAATACTAGTGCTGTAAACATTAACGCGTTAATTGTGAACTATATCACACATTGGAAAATTTCGGTCTTAAGAAAAAAAAAAGGGATTAATCGCGATTTATCACAGCAAATTGTGCGATTAATTCTGGGGGGTTTTTTTGCGATTGGCAGCACTAATAAATACACATGCTAGAATCAGCTGTTTGGTGGATCTGTCTTTCTTTCTCCCTTTTTTCTCTGGTAAACTTACTCGTTTTGACCAGCATTGTCAGCTAACAGACCAGGGGACAGTCCATTTATCATGGAGTCAAGCTGTTTCGAAGCGAGCCTCATGTCCTCATGCAGTGAGACTTGTCAGCTCAGCTCTGTGTTCACCCACAGCTCTGTGAAATATGGCATGACAGGAACTGCAGAGGTTTTAAACCCCCGAGTTTGTGACCCTACTTACAACAGAAGCAAGAAATATGGATTTTTGACTCCGGGCTTTGAGGCTAGACTCAGTGGAAAAGATATTTGTGTAATAGTGCATAAGGAATGGCTGCAGAGATAGACTGTACTGGGTTTATGGGTTATTTCATGGTCCAACATGTATGTCACTGCAGGTGTTTGTTTTTTTAAGATGATGGATTCATTCTTCTCTAATGTGCTTTGCATTGAAATTGTTGTTTACATGTGTAAATATGTAAAGCCTGACATTTTAGCATGTTTAGTCGCACTGCAGTGAAGTGAAAATCTCAAGGACTATCATGCTTCCAGAGCAAATCAGAAAAGCACTGCCGGTGGCCAGCAGCGGGATTCAATGTCTCTATTGTTGTCACGTATAGTGGACGATCACAGAATCAGGTCTATCAGGTGGTCTATGATTTGAAATTCAGGGCACAAACTCAAACACCCAATTTGTTAACAAATATTATTCTTCAAGGAAGCAACAGCTAGGCTTGAGGTTAATAAATCTAGTCTGTCTTTATTCAAATTAGAGTATTCACCTTATAAGTAATTTAATTTCAACATACCATCTTGTAGGCTGTGTAACATTAACAATATTTTTGGGGCAGGGGCTAAAACTACATGACAACAAACTAAAAAATATATATAAATATAAATAAAAGCACGAAACGAGCAAATGAAAACAGCATGGACGCAACTCCCCAAAATATGCTCCACTGGAGAACGTAATACAAAGTGCAATTTTGTTTTGAAAATGACCCAACATTTATCACATTACATCACTATTATAGTGACTTTATTATTTTAGCAGATATTCAGTTTTATGTAGATTACTAGTGCAGTTTTTAGTTTCCCTTCTTTTGTGGTTTGTTCTGGATGATTAACTGGCTGTCTGTATTTAAGTGTTTTGTTAATAATTGTATTTACATGTACGTAAAAAAAAGTCTTTACAACACTGGAGATATATTTGGAAAAAAATGGGACGTGCGTTGTTGTGGGGGAATGGGAGCTGTCTAGCCAGGTTTTATTTTCAAGTTGTGCTTTCTTTAATTGTCATTGCTATGACAGTATTATGAAAGATGAAATGGAATGCAGCACACACACACACACACACACACACACACACACACACACAAACACACACTGCTAATGCCTTGGCCTACTGAGCAACCACAACCGCCAGAGGCCACATTTTAGTGAGAAATCAGAATCTTCCAAAATGCTTGTCCCCCGTTGTGTGTTCATGACGTAAAGGAGATCTTAAAAAAGAAGCCCTGGGCTTCATGGTGACAAAACCAATTAGTGTAAAAGCTACGTACATTGAGCTGCATGGGAATGAATCCCAGCTCATTTTATGCTGTTGTGGCTTTCTCTCGTTCCTCTCTTGTCCATATCTACGGTGAAACACCCCTGAAAGACGTGGAAAGACGTTTAAAGAGGGCTGATCCTGCTCTCCTTTCAGCTATTCAAAGATGTCTTTAAAGGAGAATTCAACTCAGTAACTCAGGAATAAGGTGTGAATTGCTTAGGAAGGCCAATTACTGACTTTAGTTTAGACCAATATTTAATTTCTAACCATTGAATTGGAATATCCTGATACCATGAACATCCTCACATGTAGGTTAGGATAACTGGCAACTCTAAATTGTCCATAGGTGTGAAGAAGAGTATGAATTATTATTTTTCTGAAAATATCAGCCTTGTGATTGACTGACCACCTGTTCACAGTGTACCCTGTCTCTAGGAAAAAGTAACCTGGGATTGGCTCATCTTAAAAGCTAATGAGTACACAACATGAGTAATACCAGGGCCAAAATCAAAGTCACACATCTTCTCTGCACACATACTGATTTTTCATATTCAGCTTAGAGCAGATGCACCAGTGTGTCACACTTTGATAAAAAAATGTGCATGAAAAACATTTGTGTGTAAATTCCAGTCAGTCTTACTCATACAAACAGAAAGAGTGTAGGAGCCATCATGCATATTAAATCCCATTAAATGTCAAAAACATGGATGAAATAAAACTCATGCACGACATAAGGAGGCAAATCAGTTAAGGCCGTGACATAAGGAGCTCATCAGCCACAAGATAGGTCTACAGTGTGGCAGAGAAAGACGCGCTGAATTACTTACACAACCGGACCATAAAGTACAGTGAGCCAAGCCAAACTGAACCTCAACACAACCAGGTTTAACTCCCCCATTAAGTTACAAGAAGAGAGACATTAAAGTATACATGCGAGCTGTGCTCCATCTATATGTATGCATATTGTATATTGACACCAGGCTTTCTATCACCGTGCAGGACTTTTATCTTGGAAACTAATCCTCTACGTAATGACTTAACAATGTTTCCGAAAAATCCCATATATATATATATAAATATGCTACTAAATTATGTTTTCTTTCTTGTAAAATCGTCTTAGGAAATAAACTGCTGCCTGTATCATATTAACACAACTTAGGTGCAGATACATTCATTAAAATGTTTTCTCACAGGTTTACTCATGTTGATATAAATGACGAACACACATATGTGCTGTCATTCTGTACAATAGTAATTATTGTATTATTGTACAATAATAATACACAATACACCATGACGTGGAGGAAACAGAGTTTGTTGCATTACAAAAAAAAATCCACCAAACTTTTCAACTTTTGGCAGCAGCATCTAAAATTGCGGGTGAATAGAATGAAGGCATCCATTGGGGAAGTGATCACGTCACTTTTCTACAAACAGAAGCTGAGGCAATCAGAGTAACTCGAAAGACGGCATGAACCAATAACAAATTGACAAATATACCACCATTACAACAAAGACTTGATGAAGGCCAATTTAAGGATGCTTTTTTTTTTCTTACCAATAATCTAAAATAATTTACAACAACAAGAAATGACAGGGCTAGGGAATGGAGAGATTCAATTCAGAGCTGCCGAATGGTTTCTGGGGATAAGAGAACATCTGGGTATGGATTAAGGCAGGAATCGATAGAGCTAAAATACTCCATCTCATGCGCACAAATTCATCAAGATCAGAAATTCATCATTCATCCGCATTTATTCGAAAAAGAGCAAGCATGTTCACGAAGCAATCAGCTATGAAAAATGTCTTATGAGTGATCTGTCCCTGATCCAGTCCTATTCTAGTCCCATCCCTGAAATTAGTCTCATGTAGAAAAGGTCAAGTGTGTCTGATTATCTCTGTGAGGCTGATGTGACTCTAACTCAGCAACATGACTCCATGGTCGCTAATGGCCACTGGCAAATGAAGAGATGCCTTATTGACAACTGGAGAGTTGAAGAGCGGCGCCGCTATTGGCGAAACAGTCGCCTGTCTTTGCGCAGAGCTCCCTACCTTTTCAAGTTATTGACTGAGAATGTTCTTCGTCCCTGAATCCTCCTGCTTATACATCATTACCAGCAGTGATCAATCACTGATTATTAAATGAAATGTCCATTAAGGCTGAGGGGTATTTCCATACTGGGCGAGGGGCCAGGAAGTAGGAGCAGCAACAGCAGCACAGAGACCGACGCGAGGCTAAGTCAGGCCACGGAGTCTTTTCATATGCAGCCACATACTGTGTCTTTTCTTTCTTTTTCTTTTTTTTCTTGAAAAACTGCTTGGGGTTTTTCTTGACTTGACAGGCACCAGCATGTAGGCCAGAGGAACACAGGCACACACACACAAGATGATCATACTCAAAATCATTTATCTCAGTCCCCCCCCCCCCCCCCCCCCCCCCCCCCCCCACACACACACACACAACCCAAATTACATTCCTTCTCTTCTCTTGTCACGTTTGTTTCATCTGGACCAAAGGGGGAATCAAACTTTGGTGCCTTTTGTGTTTGGTCCATTTTATTGTGTTTTTTCAAACAAACCGAGGATACTAGTTGTGAAGTCAGATGGACTGGCAGGGAACTCTGTCTTTGGACTCGCATGCCGCATCGTCAGCTCTGCCAAATGACAGCAATATCACACTGAACCTATGCATTCCTTTTTTTTTTTTTCCGGTGGTCACAGAGCTCACAAAGAATCTGTTAAGGCCTTTACTACGTACTTGTGCAAGTGGGCCACATTTAATGGACTGCATTTAAATAGTGACTCACAGATAGAAAGGCAACAAGAAAGAGGCTTTTACAGTATAACATATATATATGGTTTCGCTTCGCTGCTGACAGAAAAATAAGGCGAGTTGGGGATAACTCCTATTTCACGTTCTGATGTGTTAGCGAAAATCTCAGCATTCCCATGGTGAAGCCCATACATACTGTATATAATTTACTTTATATTACAACATTTGTTACCATGCAGTTGATATTTAATCCTGACACTTTGCTTTCACAGGGCTTACAAAATGCAGCTGAGTTTGGGTTCTATATCTGCACTGCATAGTTCCAATGACAGGTTTCACACCACAATCAAATGGGCATGAGGATTGTTCGTGAAAAAGAAATAGGAAATGGTTGGAGTGAAGAGTAAAAATCCAGACGTGCGACGTGAGGAATCAACTGTGGCTCGTTCACAGCAGGGGGCCGTGAAAGAAACAGATAACACACTGTCGAGATAAACATCTGAGCACCATTCAATCACACAGGGGGCCGACCCGTAGGCAATTAAATGGCATGATCTATTAATGCTTTATCATTTATTCATAGTTTTATCAATAAAAATGATTCTTCCCTTGCATGTGAGCAGGTAGATTTCAATTCTGTTGAAATTGCCTAACTGGTGACTGATACTATGTACTCTTCCTCTTACATAACACTGTATCATTCATTAAGCATTACTAATACTCATACTTGTGTATTCCTTTTGCGTGCTGAAATGGAACGCCTACCTCCTCTCTACTGCCCTGGTTTTTGTGTCAGAGCAGAGCAGATTCAGGGGGATTAGGGTTGGGACTGCTGTCGTCCACAACACTGACATTGAAACACTCTGCTTCTTCCTCGACCTATCTACAGCTTTGCTCTCCAGAGTGTGGGCCTGTGGTGGATGCATGTTTGTCTTTCCCCGCAACGGACTCCTGTCGATGGGATACCTTGTCAAAATGTCTTGTGGTGTTTTTTTAGGTTTTCCCAAAAACTGTTCAAATCAGGTGTGTGCATGTGTCCAGTCCTCATCTTCATAAGCACACCGGACATGAAAGGAAACAACAATGTTTGTGATGTGGTTCTTAAAATGTAGCAGATTTTGCATCGAAGGTTGGCGCAAATTTTCACATCGATTCTCTTGCAGAGTAATCTGAGTTTGCAGTCCTTTCCTCTGGGGAGATGTGTTTTCACTTTAACCAGGACACAAGTGTTGTCTCCATCCGGGACTAACCACGTTGCCTTCTTCAACGGTGTGGTAAATAACAAAAAGACCTACCTTTGTGCATCAAGCATACATGTTCATGTAAGGCACATTGAAAACCTCTGCCTGACTTTGAGTTTGTTGCGAGGTTGGCCGTGTGTGCAGATATGGCTATGTATGCATCGATGTGTGTGCGCATGAGTTAAAAAATATATATATATTTAAATCCATGCCAATCAGCCTCGGCTTGATCTCTGCTCCTCTGGGAGCTCTCTCCAGTTGATGTAAAAAGGGAGGGGAGCGCCAGAGAGACAGCGGCCCAGAGCAGGGCCCCCTCGCTGGGGGAGAGGCACGTTCAAAGGGCTCGTTTGGCCCCGACGGGAACAGCAAACACTGCTCATTTGCCGCTGCAATTCTATTTTCACATCATTTCAATTTCAAAGAGCCTTCTGGCTACATTAGCATTCAGCTCAGATAAAAGAAGAGCTGGTGAAGGAAGGGTGGAAAAGGGAGCGAGAGATGATCATTTATTTTATGTACTGGTTTTACCATGTTTTCTTGGCATTTGGGGGGCACTCTTTATCTTCTTTTGATTTTACCACCATGAGACAGTTAGTCCATATGATTTGGTGTCTGCTTGACATGATGTTTAACTGTCCTATCTGTCTACAACCACATCAGCATCTTCTGTAAGCAATGTTAAAGAGCATGTCAAACAGACATTTGTTCAAATGTTAATGCAGCATCATTTTAATTGAAAGTTGTGGCACGTTTAAAAGTTTGGACACCCTTCTCCTCAAGTTGTATTGCCGTGACAGTTCAAGAGCTTATTCATTCTCCCACTCTTCAAATCAACTCACTGAGTTGGTGTGAAGAGATGCTACACAGCAGGAGTAGCTAAAAGACATCCAAATGCTTCTGGCTTGAAATATCCACCACCTGATATGTCAAAAGACATGTTACCACGCTAAGTTCAGTAGAAGAAGTGGTCGAAACAACAGTTAACACTGGTTCTTTGTGTGTAAAGGAATGACGTTTTATGCTGAACTTGCAACATGAGTTTAAACAGCTGTTAATGCTAAAGTTGGCTATGTTGCAGCAGCAAAAACAACTTGCTCCTTTAAATTGAGCTGAGGAAGACAAGTAAAGATCTAGAAGACAAAGATAACTGCTTATCTGTTTGGGCACAAAGGCAAAGACAAAAATCCCACAGCAGTGGTGGTGCTCCATTCCACTATTTAACCTAGCAGCGTAGACCCTGGACAAAAAGGGTCTACATGGAAGAGTAATCAGGAAGAAGCTATACATTTGACTTCATCACAAAAGTCAACGCCTAACGTCTGTAAAGAGTGGCTAAAAAAAAATCGAGTGGCTAAAAAAAAAGAATCTAGTGAAAGAGAATATTATTCTTTGTGAATGTGTGGCTGCCAGTGGTACAGGGAATATTACACAGGGAGTGAACATAATTAATTCCACAAAATGTCCTGTGGTCAGACAATTAAGTGAAACAGAAAAAGAAGCAAAACTGACCTCAAAAATCCACCACGAGCTAGCCTATATTTCAAGAAACACGAGCAGTCAACCTCGCAGTTACTGAAGTTGTTATAATGAACATTTGTGGGCAGATCTCAAACATGCTGTGCGCATCTCTGGACTTGAAGGGATGCAAGCTGTAATTTTTCAAGGCTTGTTTTATAGTTAGCTGCAGGGGTTGCAATTCCTTCTCTTTACTTCAAAAGTCAACAAAACATGAAATATGCCCATGGGTGCCAAAACATTGCAGCATACTCTCTGTATATGTACTATTTTTTGTGTCATCATTTACTTTTTCAATGGATCACTTTATTTCTAAGAAGTATTGAAACAAATGTTTGAACCACGGATCTTATTCCAGAAATTTGGAAACTCATTCCAAAATAAAAAAAAAAAAACATTGACTTTGCATCAAGGGAACCACAAGTGGAGAAAATGCTAATTTCTTTCTGGGTTTTGAAGACAAAGAGCACTCTTTAGAGCCCAATTCAAAAGCGACCCACTAAATGACCTCCAAATATGACACATCTTCAACAACAGCTGAACCTGCCTGATGTGTTAGACCACATTCATTGCAGCTAGGTGTACCCACTAAACTGCCAACCAAGTACATATAATATATGAAGTATCTTTCTGATCTGACTTATTTACAAAGAGATTTCCAACCACACTTCAATGTGACTGTCAATGACACTGAATTTGTCCAGCTTGTGTCATCACCTGTGTAACTTTCCTTTTTCCGTCTGCCCTCCCAGTTCTCTCTGCCCCCCAAACCCCCTTGCCCCAGCGAAGCAGATGCCATCCATGCCATGCTACAAATCGTACATTTAGCTCTTCATCAATATTTCATCTATCCATCCCAGACTCTTTAGAGCTCTCTAAATCAGAACTGGTCGTGAAAATAACTTCACAAACGGGCGTTCAGGTGGAAGGGGGTTTGATAACTTATGGAAGTTATTTCATACAAAACTAGAGCAATTCGGGGTGTGAGGGACACAGCAGTTTGAAACACAGTCAAATTACAAAGTTTTGGGTCTCAAATCCTTCATGGGCTATTTAGCTTTATACGAGAAGCTAATATACAGCAGATTTGGATTATATTAAACACACATCCTGCTGTAAATCCCCCTTTATTTTCAATTATAATTAATCCAGGCCCCTTTTGTGCAGCCCGTGTAGCGCAGCTTTGGGTCCTGACCTTCTTTTTACCTTTGAGGAGTATGTGTATACATGTTACGGGGCGGACATAGCTCTCATCATTACGGCAATACATCCATTAATGGTTGCAATAAATGCTTCAATGGAATCCATCAAATTTTCCTGCCAGATAAACAGAGAAGCTTCCTTCCTGACTGTTTCTGTAAAACCATTTTTCTTTTTTAAACATCAGTATCTGCAATTTCGGGACCACTGAACAGCATCAGCTGCATCAGCACACATTGACTGAAGCGAGGTGCAGTGGGATGGGAGTAGAGAAGCAGATCGTCGCCATTGCTCCGAGCACCCAGGTTCCACTTACAATAATGTATCACAGGGAAGCTTAAGAGTTAATGGTAAAGTCTGTTGATACTGTATATTAAATTTTGCATATTCTAAACTAATCTCCTGAAAAACCCCAAACTAGCCAAGTTTTGGCCAGCTGTTTTAAGGACAGTTTGGCTTCCTTCAATATCTCCATGAGCGGGATTTGAAGATTTACAATTTCAGGAGGAAGCAGTGGATTTGGGACTGACAGCGACAGACAATGAGAGAAGACTGAAAACACTGAGAAACGACTAATGGATTGTTGATATGACTAGTGTTGACAATAAAGAGGAAAGACCTCATGGTTTTCTGCTTTTGCCAAACACAACTTGCAGGATATTGGGTCTGAATGGGTTGGTTTATTGAATACTGGACATTGTACAATGAATATATATTGCAGTAGTTTTAGCACAGAGCTCATTTCCATCTGTTGTCTCTGGGCATATATACAATCCACATGACGATAAAAACAAGATAATTTCACATAATAGACCTCCGAAACAATCTTCCCTTCTGTTTGTCAGTTATGGCATTGTGTAATTGCCAGAAAAGTGGAGTTTGCAGAACATTAAGACATCACAGTGAAGATGACGGTTTAGCTTTTGGATTAAAAACGTATAAACGTATTTTACCCTAAACGTTATTATGAATAGGTAAAAATAAAAACAAAACACAATAACAATATTTATTTTGATCTTAAATTAAGTTAATCATTTTTTGTACACTAAAAAGGAAACAAAATGTCCATCTTTTTTGCATTGTTTATTCTGTAACATAAAAGTTTTCATACGAATATGTCTGTGAAGGGTTCATACTGGCCGATATTATTAGCCAAATGATGAATTGGTCTGGCGTGACCTTTGACCACAAAATTCGAAACATAATTCTAAGTATATGTTTCTGAGTCATTTTAAGAGATGTGACAACGTACAAATGTGTGTTAGACCCAGTGAGGTTTTTCATGTACTTTAGTTGGAAATTGATGAAAACAACATATATAGGATGTTTATACAAATAAAGCTAATGGCTGTTTCAAATTCATATTGAATGGAAATATTTAGTGACTGTGAGTGAAAATGTTCAGTCCAGAAATCCAAACCTTAAAAAGCCAAGAAGCGATATTTTTTCCTGCCAAACACCACATCATACATTATTGACAAGATATTTCAAATAAAGCACATTTTTGTTCCACAAATCTTTGAAATTAATGAATTCCATTTATATTATTTTTCTCTAGTAAAAAGCAGACAAAGTGCTGTGTTGTTTTGTTTGATTTACCATGCCCTAACATCCCTTGTTGGAGGCAGAACAATTTAAACTTACTCCCCGGCAGCAGAAGCAGGAGACATTACCAAAGCAAAGCAGGAAACACCCTGGAGGAACATTTTACATCCTTTTCTCTCTCACTTGCTCTGTTTATTTTTAAAACAGGAAGGGTTAGGAGAGAGGCGGTACGGAAAGGAAGATAATGAGGCAGACAGAAATTGAGAGGGAGAAGCATAAAGGACCAAAAAAAGAACTAGGTGTTGTTTTAGCTTAGCTGCTTTTATTATCTATGGTGCCACAGTTTGCAGGATTGAATGTTTGTTTGCTGTTCTCTGCTGCGTTCATAGCTCAGTCAAGTCAATGCTTCTTGTTTCTTGTTTTTTTTTTTCTTTGATAGTTGTACTACAGGAGGACACATGCAGTTAAAATAGGATCGGTTTGTGGAGCTGCTTCCAAAATCTCCGTGACATGTGCTTGTGTGTTCACAAAAAAAGAAGACAAATAATTTTTGTTAAAAAAAAAGTTTCCAATAACACTTTCTGTGCCTATCATAGCTCAGGGAAATTTTGAATTCAAGAGGTTCACGTAATTATGCTGATCAGTTATATAATACCTATTGAAACGTTTCTGTATCTTTCCCTCTTACATTATTTTTCATTAGATTTCAAATGATTGATAGCAAGGACAAGAAAAACTAGGTGACACTGAAGATGTCATTGAATGGACCTAACTCCAATTAACTAAAACTCATTTACTCTGATCCTTGGGTCAGACTACAATATATTTTTATATGGTCACTGTCAGATCATAGGGTCATAAATTCCTGCCAGGCCATGGCCGAGAGACATGACAGACTACACTTTGCTCCCAAACCAATTGCCATCTTTTTATGTCGCGCTTGACGTCACCAGAAAATAATCACTCTGGATTGACTTGGATTCAGTGAACCTTTCCTCTGTTTCACCTCGTGACACCAACAGCATCATTCCTCTTTCGCTTTGCCGTGTTCACATGTGCACAGCTTCATCTCTTCTGGTAGGGCACTATCAGCTCTGCAACGTCGCGGAGGTGACGAAATATGTTGTGTGAAGTTAAAAGACAAACAAACACGCTACTCTGCCTGTTAGAAAGTTGTGGGGCATCCCAGGTACAACTATGGTTACTATTCATGACAAACTACGCGAGACAAAATGATCAATGCGGCGCCCGCTGGCGCCCATTGATCATTTCTGAACCCAACCAACGCCCTTTCGTCATCTCGGGCTAATATCTTGTAGTCTGCCTCTGTCATTGTAAAACAGCACTGAAAAAAAGCCAACCATTATGAAAGTTAGAATTCAGCTGTTTGTTTCAGAGCTGCAGATTCAACATTGAGGTCCATCTTGGAACATGAAGCTCAGGAGAGATAAAATAGAGGTGTGCTTCTAGTATTTTGCCTCTTTCATTTCAGACCATTATAATTAATTAAATAAACCATCCTAAAGTAACAACTCACTGTATTGCAAGAGCGTTGTCATTACACAGCATTTATTTTAGACAGATGCTCTTATTTGTTATTTTGCAAGATAGTTTGTGACTGTTTCACCTGACAGCTGATAACATTAATGTCAATTGAGACAGGAAACATGCCAGCTTCAAACTGGGGAAGATGTCATTACATATCTTCAGGCAGACGTTGTTTTTTTTTTTACACACAGCTGAAGGGTAGTGAAGAGAAGCACAGATTCCACAGAAGCGTGTAAACACATTTGAATATTTGAATGAATCTGTCAATCTCTGACTCTCTGATCTGGATTAGAAAGACAAATGCTGCCAAAAAGTGGGACCTACTTCCCCACCGTGAAGCTACAAACAGTATCTCTTCATAATGCATGTAAAAAGGGTGGGGGTCGACCTCCACAGAGAGTGCACACCTACTATGGTCCTGTGAAGACAGACATCAGTAAAAACATTCATTTGGGTGGACCATGCAGCTGTAGAGGCTGCTAATTATTAAATGCATTTATTTGTGTTGTCACTACTTATCTGCTCGCACTCATGGACAAGACACTTACTTTCATGTAAAGTGCTCGATGGCAAAGCTTTGTTCAGAAAACTAAGTCCCACGCCCAATTAGCTCTTAGTTAAGCATTAAGCACCTGTGAAAGCACCTGCCGGTAATTTCAGTATGCAGCCATAATTCCTCTGTGTAATAATAGGTGGACCGACTGAATGACAAATCTAGCTCATCTATCTTCAGACACGCAGCAGAGGCTTAGCAGCAAAGCACTATCTGCCGAACAATCCGAGATAAAACAGCATGTGTCAAGGAACCAGCTACTTTTTAGTCAAAGCTGCTGTACTGAGATTTCTGGCTAATGCTAAATGCCTTGTAATTATACGATCTACTTCACTGCCAAGTATTCTCTTTTTTACCCACGAGAAATGAATGTATGTATCTGAGGAGGCAGCATTCAGACCGTCGTGATACACTAATCCCTTTTAGAAACCGTTCTAATGAACTTCCCTTAGGTATTTTTTACAGCTCCCTGAAGTCAGTCAGGTTTTTTTTTATCACATATGCTTTTTTTGTATTGATCAATATCGATATATATATCACAACGTAAATCAAATCACTATTTCTCTCTAGCTCAATCATAATATTTAAGTATCAAAGTTCATTTCGGTTTAAATATTATTTATTTTCTGTCGGAAGTTGAACATGACAATTGTTCTGTATATGATTACACTGAGCCAAGACTTTGCTTCTTGTCGGACTTTAAATAGCCGAAATATCGCCACACCACCGAATTCCTCTGACCGCATCCAATGTCCTCATCTTTTGAGCCTTGGGCTGTGTCCGTCGGGATTTCTTCTGCGGTAAGTTAACATTTCCTGTCGTCATTTTCTCTTTCATCTCATTTTCACTCCTGACAACCTGACAGTTTCCTACGTCCTGGCTACCACTGGCTCCTTCTTATGTGACTGACGGTTGGTGCTTGCAGTTTGGGTAGAAATGCTACAGCGCAGCCTGAAGCCCAGTCAATGTCCTCCGTTTGCATACCAGTCAAAAGCGTCAGCAGTAAGGCTCGCCTAATTGATCGCCCCTCTTTTTAAACTGCTCTGTGGATCAGTGAGCGCAGCAACTTAAAGCAACAAACCCGAATCAATCAAATAGCACTAACACAAAAAATATTATCTGCTTCAAGCTTACTGATTACTTTGTTTGGAACTCCAACTGGTGGTGTAATCCTCGGGATTGCTCCGACTGGCTACGGTTCTTTTACTCATTCCAAAATCAATCAAAGTAATTTAAATGTTGAACTACCGTTAGCAACAAATACTTGTTCGTTTTATGAACTAAGTGTCCAAATAAAAAGAACTCTTGACTTACGGTCCGCTTAGTGAGGGTGTTGAATTACATTTTAAAATTTCTACAGACACCACAAAATTGCGATAACATTCAGTAAGTCTTCAGGCACGCCTCCTTCCTGTCTCCCCAAAATTCTGCCGTAGTCGTTTTCAAATAACTGAGAAACAGTGGCACGATGAACCACCTTCAATCTTTCAGTGAGAGGGGAAGAACAGTGAAGCGAGAGATATGGGGCAGAGGAGGGAGGGGCAGCTCTCTGTTCCAGTATTAATCGTGCTGTTGATGTAAGTCACTACTTCCTGAAAATGCATTTCAATAACTCGCCGCTAAATTATGATTTGTGTGTATCAAATCAGTTTGATGGTGCCGCACAGAACAGGAAATTGTTGCTGTTTAAAATTCAAATAAATTATAACAAATATTCAAAAAAAATGTTGTTTTGTTTTTGTTTGTTTTTTTCTTTTGTTTTTTTTCTCACTCCGCTGAAAACACCTGGCAGTTCACATTTAAAAATGCATGAGACTAATTTGCAAATGATGACATTCTGTTGCAAAGGAGCCTTGAACAGATGCTTTTTATTTGTCAAATATAATTGATCCGTTGATTGGTTGCCAAGCTACCTGAAACTCTAAGGTTACAAATGTCCATTTAAATATACAATCCACCACTTATGTGGCTTGGCAGAACAATGGTATCTACGGAAGCGTTCGCAGTAAAGAGACTATTTGAGTTGCACATTATCGACGAGTATGAATTATATTAATGTCATAACAGCTAAAAATTGAGATAATTGCACTACTGGGGTGATTGCCCTGTGAACACTCACACAGTACGCCATTATGTGTTCCTGATAAAATGCTGGAGTACTTGACCAATAAGAAATATTCAAAGCTTCAAGTAGCTTGGTGTTGGTCTTGCCTCTTTACCAGTATGTACTCTGAATTGTCCCCCAGCAGACAAACTTAGTGGAGACATAGAAAAGGAAGATTGGCAAAGAAAGACTGAGGGGTGTGTGTGAGAAAATGACAGATAAAGTGCAGGATTGTACAGAAAAGGGAGGTGGGGAAAGAAAAAACCCACAAAAAATAAAACACAGAGAGGAAGGTAGCGACACAATTAAGGTTAGGGAGTGAAAAAGACCAAAGTGAGGACATGGCAGAGTGAAGCGCGGGGGATAACCGAAGGAAAAGAGCCAAACATTATAGCAGAGAATGGCGGTACTTCACCTAATGGAGGGCTTTGCTGGATGTATCAGTCTTTTTTTGTTTGTTTTAGTTGACACAAAATCCACTTCTGAGAGATATGTGGCCTTAAAAATACATAAGGCTTTTGCCCGACTTCCTAACGGAGGTTTTATCGGTGAGCAAGTAACCCACAGGTACCTTAATTAGTGACAACAGATAAAGCACAGTTTGCAGCCCGTTAGTCTCTTTTGTCCTTCTTCACCTATGTATTGGGATGTACTGGAAGTGTAATTTATGATGCAGTTTTTTTTAACACTTTTTTGTTGTTGTTTTTTAAGGGACTTCTGGATGGACCCCCGCTTATACCTGGAGAAATACTCATGTTTCTCAGTCTGATCGTGTGCAGTGTCCTTTGGTCAAATTCAATGCAAAAACCATGTGTGTAAAGATCTAGTTGCAGGTGTGGCTATAGAGCCTCCACCATATCTTTGCTGCAGCTCACACTGTAGGTCATAACTCACATGCACATCTTGTAACACAAAAATTAAACATCATTGAGATTGGTAAAAATGCTTTTGTGTCAGGTAACAGTTTTAAAATTGCAAAGTAGCTAAAGTCGTTCATGTTTACGAATCTTGTAAATGCTTCTTTTTCAGGGAGCTTGAGCAACCTGCTACCAGATGACCTGCGACATGTTGTGTATTCTGTAAAATGCCCATTAAATCCTATTACACCTTTAAATGAATCTGTGTTGCAAAAATAAAATGGGTGTGAAAGGGGTTTTAAAGAGTTATAGCCCCCTGTCTTTATTTTCTTTTTTGTAAATTTATGAGCAACAACTAATCCTCTTGTTGTCTGTGTTGAGCTATGCTTTCTCACCCACCACCGCCGCCTGCCCCCCTCGCCCCTCCGTGTATTTTTTGATGACCCGATAGGCAGTGGCCAATGAAAGACAAAAGGTAAAATGGATATGGATTTTTGTCACTCAGCGGACCATCCCCGAGATGATTAAGTAGTTCATCAGGCAGAAATATAGAATTCTTCCCGGCGTGCTCATCGACCTGTCCTATAGATACATTAAAACGTCGGCAGGAAATCGTTGCACAATACACCGCACTACACATCGACTGCAAGGCCTCGCCGGCCCCATTGATCTCTTTTGCATCTTTCTATGCTTGTGGGTCCGGCAGGGGCGTCCCAAGTGACTTGAGCCTTGCTTAACATATACTTGAACTGTCACACACGACTGAACACATGACTCATCACTACCTCCTCTGCGCAGGTTGTGACCATGGAAGTTTCACTACCAGCAGTTAAACTAGATTTATTTTGGATTCATAAAAACTGTTTCATTTGTTTGGTGGTAAATGCTGCAACTAAAATGTATGTAATTATGTCAATGCAATGTTAATATGCAAATTTTAGAAATATGGACTTTTCTTTATCATTAATTGGCTATAATTTACTTCTCTCCATGGGATCAGATGTTCACCATCAGAGGCAAACCAGCGGTATGTTTGGGGCCCTCATTTTGGAGTGGCAACTAACTGCCTTCATAGTGCCTCCGTGAAGACACTATTCTGCAAACTCCCCCAACGTACATGTGTACGTACAGAGTAGTGTTACTGGGTACCTGTGAGACGGCGCCTGTGTTTCTAAAACAAAATTGGGCGTAGCATGCATGCTAATGCTTGAGTCACAGAGTGAAACATGGCCTGAGTTAAACAGTTAAAAGTAAGTAAGTACGTAAGTCTGCTGAACTGGCTCCCCCAGTAAAGATCTTTAACATGCAGTTAGATGTTGTGCACTTTAGTTATCACATTTTGCCCCTATTACTGCTATGATGACCTTATTTTCCTTGAATTTGACTCGTACATAAATAGATGAACTTTATTGATCCCAAACTGGGAAATTCCGGTGTTACAGCAGCAGGTTTCTGTCACACAACACACCTTATAAGAGAGAGAGAAATACAAATGTAAAAGGCAATTTTTTTTTATCTTCCTCTTTTCCAGGACAAAGTGGAGACCAGGATTTCACATGACTGCAGAAAGGCAGCAGAATGGCTCGAGGCAAACCATCATCTGTTAACAGCCAGGGTGAAGAAGCCCAGTGAACTAAAAATGGGGGAAACGGAAGTGGCTCAGGCTGTGCAGTAGTATGGAAGCTTTGGAAGATGGAAAGTAGTGAGGGCCTGAAAGAAAACGAGAGAGAGTCGATCCTGGAGCCATTCAAATTCAATTTCCAGCACACAGAAGACCTCTGGAAATTCTGTGACGAAATTATTGATGGCCGACAGTATTTGCCATACTGTGAATGCCGAATGGACAATCTGTATGTTGAATAAAAGACAACAGACCTTTTGATTCTTTGTCAGTTTTTTATGAATAATTCATGAAGACCGTTTTACTGAACCCCAATTAAAACCAAATAAGAAAGGAATGTTGGTTAACAATAGGAAAAATACACAAGGGAACTAAAATTAAAACAATTAAAAAATCCATCAATATACATAAACTTAAGCCAAAAGTGCAATTCAGTTAATGAGTTAAGCGACTACAGTAGCAGCAAAGCATAGTTTTTGTAGGTTAGGTGGAATCTAATCTAATGACATGCCATTAATAAGAGGTTTATTTTTTTAAGAAAATAAATATGGATATGAAGTAAAACCATTTTTAGTAGGCCTATTCCAGCCCTCCATGTGTGCAGACATTGTACACATAATTAAAATATGTATGTATATGTATATTTCTTCAGACTTACACTGCGAGTAGACACATCACCTTATTTTTTCATCAAGTACCACAGTCGTCAGTTTTTCAGATAAAATCAGTTGATTGCAGTATACTGCCGTCAAATTTTCTTCAAAGGTAATTTTTTTTCTAAGAATTTATGTCACTCAGCTATATGGGCAGAGTAGAGTATATGCCTTGTTTGAACAGAATAAAGCAATTGTACAGTGGAGGTCTGCAGGCAGACACTCTTGACCTCGTCTGCGGCTACCCAGAGTGTGGGTTTGTCACTAGATGGGATCATGTGAAGAATTATAATATAACATATATATAATAAATTATTATATATTATATATAATAATATAATACAATATTTGATACTCCAAAGATATTTAATTAACTTTACCGTTTGTGGCCACTTGAGTCAACAGTATTAGCCATAAAACAGAATTCTGATATGTTTATCACATTATACTATATGAAAATGTGTTGCCTATAGTTGCTTATTTACACATCCAGAAGACATAGTGTCATACATTCAAAACCAGGCCCGGAACTTTTATATGTTGCAGTCAAATTTCCACTGCACCTTTCCACAAACTCAGCATGCCCTCCACATTTACAGCATTTTTGTTTGTTTGCAAACATATATCGATAATTGTCGCTAGCTTTGTCAACTCTTTAATTACATTTTGAGAACCATCCTTGAGAATGAAAACATTTTGTTTAAAAGAAAAAAAAAGAGGGAAAGCGACTGTGAAGCTTGTGCTGTTTATACCCAGCAATTAGTGGTTAGCCTTCTGGTCATACATGAAGCAAACAGCAACACTGCTGTCCTCTTGGATCTAATGCTGTGTTTATGTCGTATGGGAGTTATCATACTTACAATTTTTAACAACCACGTTGTAATTACAAAAACGAAATTGTGAGCTATGATCTATCTGGCAAAATCAAACATACATGGATGCCTAACATCAGCCAAAGTCTGATTGTTCTACATTATTAATGTAGAACAATAATGGAAAACCCCCACTCACTCAACTCTGTAGAAAAAAATTGAGTCTAGTAGAAAAAAATGTGCACCTGTGTGTTGCTTTCAGGGCAATCTTTCTCAGTGTTACAAACAAAATATCACGTCATCAGAATAATTTGAAAAATGCCATAACATAACTTCATGCATTACAGTGGGTGCAGGAGCACCAGCAGAAATTGTGGACCCCTGATACTAATTTATTATGTGCTTGGAATAATAAATCTCCATAATCCCTGTACAGCTCCCTCTGAATGATTCAGGGGGCCCAGAGATACCACCCCTATCCACACCAACACGTGTCCTACATCTATGCTAAGTAATCACTGCAATAGTCGTCAGATTGTTTGGTCTGCTACAGCAGACAGCAGTTAGCAATCAATTTACACTGAAACTTTCACATGTTTCTTCATCCAAAGATTTAATCTAAAACGAATTATGTTCCCCCAATCTGGGCATCCGCTAAAAATTAATCTGACTGCTTTGATCTCAACATGAGACAGCATTTGACAATCACACAAAGGGAGAGACAGGTCTGATCAAAGGCATTCTGGGTATCTGCGGACAGTTTTAGAAAGACACATTTAAGCAAAGCAGGGATACCTTCAATGCAGCCTGGAAACGAATTAGTCAGAAAAATGACACAAGAAACATATTTTTTAAAGGTCCAATTTCATAGAAAGAGTGAGAGCCCCTTTTTTATTATAAAGCAGGTCTAGGTGCTTAATACATGCTGTGAAAGTATCAAAATGCTAAATCCACTGAGAAATGTATTCAGACACACCGTCAGGACTTCTCTAACTTTGAGATGTCACACTTATACAGTCACCCAGAATGGCCCACTGTTCAAAAGGTTTTTTGTTTTAACATGTCAGGAAGTCAATGTATTATGAAATACTGGAGCATTTTAATCTGATAGTGATCACTTGTTTGGCTCATTTCATCAACGACTGACCATCGGCATTATCATGCAACAGTGAGCTTTATCAAGGTATTAAGCTACAACCCATTACCTGTGTTTGGCCTGGCTGCGTATATTACTCAGAAAAGCCAGTCAGCCAATCAGTAGAGAGACCCATCACATTTCACAATTCTTTACCGAGCTCCAGAAAGAAGCCAGGGAACAATCTTCGTGTGCATATAAAAACTTCAAAATCTAAAATACGGGGCCGTTAAGAGATAGATTTTTAGTACATTATTTACATGACAAATGTTGTGTTGCCAACAAAATCCAGTATGAATCAACTAGTGGGTAGTCGAATGTATGAGGAAATAAGACATTTAATAAGTTCTAACATTTTCAAATAATAATTATGACAATGCCAAATATTTTCAAACAACAGAATTGTCTAAATTACTTCTTATAGCAAAGATGGTTGTAATTGATGTCACATCCCTTTGTTTATCTTTTCTGCTCTGATTATATGACCATTTCCAATCAGCTAATCAGCTTCTGATTGTGAATGTAACAGCCTAACATCCCCCCCAATAAGAATTTAAACGGGAAGGCTGTACCTGGAGTTGACTGAGAGAGGAAGAAATGGTGGTGTGTGTGTGAATCCCTGTCGGATCAGAAAAGCTCATTACTCACTTCCTGACCACACAAACACATAGTCCAACAGGTGATTTCACTGTTGCCATGGAAGCAATCCCAGTCAGCCCACGCTCTGGCTATCTGAAGACCATACATTGAGACCAACTGTATGGATGGATATACAGCATTACTACTCTACCACTCGGTCTTTCTTTTTCTCTTAACCACAATGATGTAAGCAAGAAAAATTTTGCAACACTGAATTAAAATGTTGTTTTCATAGAGTGGCAGCTGGAGCAGAGGCTGAAAACCATGAAAATCTTACCTTTTACCCAAAGTGCAAACTGGTACCAGGCAGCATTGCAAGGTGCCAAATCCAAAAGATTTTACAAATGTTCTAAAATATCACACATCAGGTGTTTATTGTACATTGAATCCCAGACTGCAGTGCACCCTGATCTGAGTTCACTCAATATATCAATTTGTGCCAAAAACCTGTGCCACAGTTCACAATATGACACCATTTAAGTAAGTCACCTGCAACAGGTTGCGACAAAATGACCATGGTCGATAGGAAAATGGAAATAAAAAGATGTCTCCCATGACGAGATCCAATTTTTCAGATTGTTTATCTGACCTGACCTTTGTATGAGGACTGAGGATCTATTCCAACATTATTCACACATATACATATACATGTATATGAATGGGTTGTCTTTAGACACTTACACAAACAGTAAATGTTTTTGTCATTCATGTGAAAACAATCTGAAAATGATTCGACATTAACCTATACAAAACCAACGCTGTGATATACAATACAGTTCCATTCACTGACATACTAAGCTGGAAGCTGACCGGTGACCAGACTGACCAACCGACCAAGTCTTCATATACATCTACAGTTTCAGTGGAGATGCAGCTAAGGTTATCAAACAATAATGTGGATGAGAAAATAAGCTATAGAGATATACATACATACTTGAAAACAAATACTTTACGTTTAAAATAGTACTTATACAGTACGTAGCAGCATCTACTTATGATATGTAGTGTATTTGCATGTCTGTCCCTTTTCCCTTCCCCTCCTCTGCAGTAATTTGACTTGGTCCCCCTTTTATTGCTCAACAGGCATACAGAGGATTGGAGCGGTGAATAATTGTTACCTAACACTCCTTGACCTCCGCAGGCAGCTTAATTTAAGGTTTCCTCCCTGTGGACCTGAAAGGCGATGTCAGACCTAGTGAGTGACTGCACACTCTCCCGTCTCATCTCCATTCCATCTACAGTGGCATAATAATCAGTGGAACGAACAAAGGCAGATAAGGCAGGCCGGCCAACTGTAACAGCCTTATTATGACAACCTTTAACACTGTTGCCTTCACTCACTCATTTTGTTAATGCCATCCGTTCAAAGCCACACTTGTCCTATGTTCACAACCTGATAATGCTGATTACATTTGTGGATATTGTTGTGCAGTGGGTTGCTAGTACCTCCGAGTGTTTATACAGATGGTTCTCTCAGCACGCCATCTAGGACACAGGGGATCACAAAAAGTTTACATACGTCATGAATTTCTGCACTAAAATGTGACGTAATCGATCCAACAGCTGACTTAAGTAAAAATCCCAAATCTCATGTTGATGCTTCAGGAAAAAAGTCAGGGCGGTACTCAAGTCATTACGATGTTATTGTCTTGGGAGCTTGAATATGTACAAATTATTGTGCTAATGTATTTTATACATGTAAAGATATATTTCACTGGGAACACCCCCAGGGAAGGAGGCCTCATTTCCAAGGGATCATAAATATCTGTATTGATGGTAATTCATCGGATGGTTGTTGACAGACCAACATTAGATTCTTAGAGCCACAGGGCCCAAAGGCAAGCATTGACGCATTCGTGACAGTAATCTGTGGTACCACTGCTGATACACATTTACCCACAGCAGAAGGTAGAGAGACAATAAACGCACAGGAGCTTATTAAAGCTCTTAATGTGCTATTAAACATTCAATTGGGTATGAACAATTTCAAGATACCTTGAGATCCAAACCAACCATGGATTTGGAGAATTATTTCAACCCTAGTAATTGGTGTGTTCTGACACTGACCCTTTTCAACTTACATATGGTAAATATGTGAACTTGAAAACTATATTTTAATTTTATTTTTGCAGTCTCCATCCATATATATATATACACACACACACACATCTTTAGGTGTACATTTTCATCTACTATTAAGAACCTTGCAGGGATAAATATCATTAGATTAGTGTATGTTTTACTTCACTGATAAAGTCATGGGAGGACAATCCTACTATATAGATGGGTACATGGACTTCTGCTCTGAACATGTTTCTCATGAGCACTAAGTCTTAATGAGGTTTTTCTGTCACACCACACACTGAGACACAGAGCTTTGAAATAAATACAAGAAACGGAGACAATTAAAAAGGAAGCTCAGATTCCTATTAAATACTAATCTCCAACATAACGACCTCTCTAAATATCTATTTCTGCCCCGTCCATCTTATTTTTACGTCTTATCTTTCTCTCATTTTCTACATCACATGCACACACACACACACACACACACACATACACACACACACACTTTTCATAACTCTTCCATCACACCTTAAGCCTTCCAAGGCTGCAGGATTCCGGCGCACAGGCTCCGGGAGCACAATTTGCGCTTCCCAAGCCCTAATCTAAACCTTTATTAAAAGCACTAAGCAGTGTATTAAGGTTCATCCAGGCTATTAAACATTTTCTCTGAGTGTCTTATGTTATTCATCCTCTCACTTTGTCAGAATTGGCCCATGTGCGGAGGCAGACTCACATAGCGAGAGGCCAAAAAGACAATAATTACCCCCACTGAGGACGTTATGTTTTCAACCATGTTTTTTTGTATGTCAGTTGTATAACTGATTTGCACCAAACTTGGTGGACACGGGGGCATGGGCCAGGAATAATCCATTAAAGTTTGGTGTGGATCCAGGAATGTTTTTTATTTATCACCTTCCTTATCATTGTGAAAATATTTTCATAGGGGGGAAATAATGTTTGAATCTTGATGGTATAATAATAATCATCTACCTCATTTTAACAATATGTCACAAATCTTGGAAATTTTCCTTCCAGAAAAATACAACCCCACATATTGTTGATAAAAGCAACTGATGATGTTGAGCTAAATCTAGGAGCCGTGCGAGATACAAGGTTGCCAACCAAAGTGGAAATATGAAATTATTATAATTGGAAACTCAATTTTTAAAAATTTTGATTTAACTGATACGGGATGCACTTTCATTCGCTTTTTTTCCGAAGAAACAATCCACTGCATATATATGGGAGAGAAATATTACTAGTTAGACTGTTAAGACAGGGAGATTTGTATTGATAGAAGGAGAGTGTCCTGCTCTTCCTCAGCCTGTCACTGGTCGTCAGTCGTAACCAATGAGAAGCACTGTCAACGTTGCTACGATACGCCTGACAGCTGCGTAAGATTTAAAGAAATGGCAACCTACAGAAGGGAATGAGGAAATGATTAGGACTGGTTGGAGTGCATGAGCGAGAATGCGTGCGCTGTCTGCCACAAGGTTTGCTCCATTAGTCACACAGGAATTTGTGACATCAAACAATGTGTGTGAGAAAATCAGTAGCAGTAGAAGAGAGAGGCTGCTGGGGACAATAGGAGAGGGAGCACTCTCCAAAAATTAAACTTCATAAAATGTATATTTACGGTTTATAGGAAAACATAAACTGTACAATGTGCAAAATTGTGAAATAGACGACTGCTGCTTAGCAGGAACATGTCTATCAAGCTGTGAAGCGCAACTCAAGCTGCAACAGTTCTAACTGTGCACTTAAGCCAATTTAGTGATCCCAGCATCACTCGGAGGGTGTCCAGTGGGAGGACATATCCGAGGCTGTGGTCAAAAAGTCCTTGCTCCAAAATCTGTACAGGAGTTGATTGGGAAAACGGGGCAGATATTCCATTCCCATTCTCTATACAAACATATGCCTCCACCAAGCGCAATCGTGAGATTTTTCCCATGGCTCTACAGGTTTTCTTCATGTGGTCATCGACAACTCATCAAGCTTTTTTTTCTTCTTTTTTTGCAGGAAAGTGCAAAGCAGCTAAAGTCTATGTAGGAAGTAGGCCGGGGTGGATTGATGGGTCGACAACACCCTTTACTTTAACACAGGAGACAGCTGTTTGTTTGCTGTTTTAAAACAAAGACAGGGTTATTTCTTTTAACCATGACCACTATCGTCCAATAACCACAGGCTTACTATTGTTACCATGATGATGAAGCTCCTCTATCTCTAAGTAAGTAGTTATCTGAACACAAACCAGCTAACTAAAGCGGTTGGCGTTGTGCCAAACCGAACCAACAATTTACTTGTCGTAGTATTTTTTATTTGTCATGAGTATTTTTGTATACATTATCTGTAGCACATCTCCTGCCACTGAGGGAACGCTCCTATGGTTCATATCAGAGTGATTATTTAGGTTGGAGGACTTGTTGAACCTTGAGTCAGACAATACTGTTCATAGAAGGGAAGGGAGTGTAAGGCCATTGTCATACTGTATGCCACACTAACTAACTAGTAGTGCCCACTACTGTGAAGGGAAGGTTAGGACGATCGTAAAAGGTGTAAAAGCTGAAAAAAAAGAGAAAAATATGGATTGGAGCCATGAGAAAATGATGCAGAGAAAAGCATAGTGTGTGAAACGTATGAAAATGAGAGAGAAGGAGAGAGGGAGCTATCATCTTTAGGTAACAAGGGCCCTTGTCTGAACCGCCCCAGGCTCTCACACACACACACACACACACACACACACTCCTAAAGACTCAGTCACCACAGCAACAGAGCAGAGGGTAAAACGCTGTGGCGATTGCCCTAGGACGTGTTATGCATGGGAATGCAGGGTCCCCGCTGCCACCATGATGTGGCACAAACACGTACTTACATACAAGGGCACACATCAGTATTAGTGGCCATGGACAACTCTCCTAAATCTCTAACACCACAAACCAGAACCCAGTAACCTCAGCTGCTGATGTCATAGAAAATGCCACGCTGACATACATTACATACTGTTACTTTGCTTCATATATAAGTCATAGGGAGAGTATCACTGACAGGATTTCCTTGACAGAATAGTGTTTTTAATATGCATGCCTCCCTCGGCCTGTGGTTATTCATTCATTTTATTTTCGTCTTGACGTGCCTCCGTATTTGCTGATTCCATCAGCTGGAAAGTAACATTTTCTATTTAAACACTAATTTGTCTTGAAGGTTGTACTAGACAGCTTGCCACACTGGAGGAGTATGTTTGAAGAGTTTATAACCCGCAAATCCTTCATGTTGACACCAGTAAATTAGATGTCCTTGTCTGAGAGCACTGGAAAGATGAAGGTGGTGAACAGGTATATATGGAGGCTTATGTGTGCCAGTAAAATAGACTTTATCACTAGTTTATATCTATTACTTAGCTTAATAGATGGGTAAAGGAATTGTTGTTATATGTATTTAATTTCTAAGTATTGTAATTATCATTATTTGTACTAATTAGTAATGCGATTTCATTGTTGTGTTTAAATATTAAATTGATTAATGAATATTTTAATGTTTACTTAATATCTGAATTTGCTACAGCACATTTCATGCCATCTCACAATTAGTGCTCTGTTGTAGTGTTGATAGTTTGTTTCATCTACACTAAAGACGGCTCTCTTCAAATGAAGGAAGTTCAGCCGATGAGCCTTATTAACTTTAATTGGCAAATTCCAGTGTGCGCCTGTTACTTCACTTTGGTTTAGGGCTCAATTTTTCTTTAATTTCTTTAAATGAGGACAGACAAATTAAGAGAGGCATCTGTTTAATTAGGAAAAATGGTAATTATAAATGGTAAGAGGGGACAAAAAAAGCCTACAGATAGGTAGCAAAATGAAAAACAACTGAAGTCTTAGCAACAGCATTTTACATCAAATGACATGAAATTCGCATCATTCGCTGAACTTGAAATCGAGTGAAAAAGTCGCGCGTCGTGATGTCGTGGAAGCAAATTAGTTTTGAGATCCTCCTGACGTGTGCCCAACAGATGGCTGATATTCTTGAGTTAAATAACACGTGAGAAACGCAAGTAAATATAAATTATCCGGTGGGCAAACTCGAGGCAATAACACAATGCAAAAATTCACTTTGCGTTTGGTGTGAAAGCAGTATTGGAACAGGGTACACAGCTCCCCCTTCCCCAAAATGAACCGGGCTTATCGTAACAGCCTGTGATATTTCACTATAGCCTTCAGACAGCTTTAACATTAGCATGAACTCTTTTCCTTCAGTGAAGAGTTCTGCATTACACACATGCAACCACACTCTAACAAAGGTGCAAGCAACTACGTAAAAGCCTCAGAAGGTTGTATACAGTTCAATAAACCAGCATGTCTGAAGTGTTTCCAGACTCCCACCCACCTGCTGGAGCAATCTCCTTAAACTAATGTCGTCTGAGGATGCATTAGTTTTCAAAAGCTTGTACTGAAAGACCAAAGAAGCCACAGAAAGAATGATGATTGGATGACTCCGTCACAAGAAGTTGGCTATAAATTATAAAACCGAAGATGTATAGAGTTGGTTTTCTACTGACTTGACTATAACAGTTAAAATGGGCAACAGAATCAACATACTACTCAACAAGAAACTGGATTGCCGCCAAACCTCATTGTTATAAGCAGTTATGGTTTGATTGTGTTACAATATGTAGTGGTCTTCATTTGCACTGTGATGCAACTATCGCTTTCCTTAGAAACAATACCTGGTGCAGCCCTGCAAAACGTCACAAATTAGGGTTAACTGATCCAACACCGAACCACCATACAATAATAGGTATATGTACTTAATTGACCCCAAAATGGGAAATTACGGAATTGTATTGATTGAATGTTTCTAAGTTTAAGCATACGTATTTGATCTTTTGTACAATTAAAAAAAACAGATCAGATGGGCTATATTTCCCCCGACATAAACCGCAGCGCATCAAAAGCAAACTTTGGGGGTGGGTCATTTATATAAATTACCATTTAATACATGCTGCGTGGGGTTTTATTGACAGCGCTTAGTTTATTTATTTAGGTACACACAACTGAAACGAATGCAGTCTAATTAAAACATTCCTGCAATAAATCCCCTCTTTATGAAGAATATGATGTTCAGTGGTTATTGTGATTGTTTTACTGACAGATTGATTCAAGTGTGTGTAACTTGTTGTTATACATTGGCTCCCTTTATTGCAGACTTTGGACTTTTTACCTTTTTGGAAATTTAGATAAACAAAATTTTTATATTCCATTATAACCACTGGTTATAGTGTTAAACATGTGCAATACATTGTTGATTGCAATGTAATACTTGAACATGAGTTATTGCAATTAGCTGTGCTCTGCTGATTAAAGTGCAACTTTAATACAACAGTGATTAACCCATGCCGTAGAGCAAGATAACATGTTCCCTGAGAAACAAAAACAAAAAAATCATTTTCAAAGTGATGTGAAAACACGGCTCTGTTGGCCCTCAGGCAAAGTATCGACGGTGCAACCGGTGTCGCTCACCAGGGGCCCAGGAGGGTGGTTGTTTTTTTGGTTTTTTTATAATACTGTAACACTTGTCGTTACCTCGGTGAGTTCCCTCGGCAAAAAGCTCAAGCAACAGTCGTGGACTCATGATGAGCACGTTATTCTTTGTCACGCGCTCAACTCAAAATTAGTCTCCTTTAACTCCCTGTGCTGTGCGCTGCCGTGCCCAGCTGCTCCAGCCCTCCAAAAGTCCAAAAGTCAAACTGTACATATCGCTGCTCCCGTGCTCAGTTGTCTTCTGTCCAGCCACTAAAAGGGAGAGCTTGATTAGCCAGCTCACCGCAGCTGTGCCAATCATGCACACCTGGCGCACTGTTCCCTCTGATCCGGCTCCGCCTCTCTCCTTTCCTACAGCCGAGTGCCCCGGCACCACGCTCACCGCCGCAAATACCATGTTCCAAAATGTTTGCACCGGGGGGCCAATCACAATAACGTTACGCTGCTGCCTTCAGGGAATTGTCTGTACTCACAAATCACATATCAGACTACTGACTTAAAAGGTGCTTCTTCACAGAGCTGTCCTTATAGCAGCGTGTGACTGCTAGTGCACGTCGTCAACCCCGTGGTTGTGGGAAAGCTTGACATAATGTGTGATGCCAACCTTTTAATATGAGATTGTTGTCAGCAAATTCACGGTCAACAAAAGTAGTAATTTCACTGACTGACACAAACATCCATCCTGTGTGCATGTGTGGTACACATTTATATGAAATTAGTTAAGAAAACTCTTATGGAGGTCCAAAGGATCAAGTAATAGATCTCAAAATGTGTCAGAGGAACAACAATCGGCCGCAACTCAGCCATCTGGAAAACATGTATTACAGTGAAAAAATATTACAACCTCGCACACGGGAACACAGGTTTACACTGACCGACAAACAACTACTCCACTATCACTGCTAGTAAAGTGAACGACAGTGATTCATATGATTTGTGTATGCTGCTTACAGATCTCCGCTGTAACTGTGTGTTTCCCAGCCATCATCACTCTTTAGAATTTTCCGCATAAAAAAAGAGGCAGGACCACAAGGGGGGAGATGTTATGTTGGTCCCACACCACTGAATCAAATCGCTGCAGTCATTTCCTCAAATGGTGGGGAGATGGTTATAGTGGGACTACTTCTCCTTCGTCTTGTCACATTTTATTAAAACTCTGCTTATTCAGGTGGCTCAGAATCAATTAATTATCCCTGAGAAGTCATTAGTTTTACACAAACTCTCCTCCAAGTAGGAAAACAATAATCACTGTCACTGCTTCATTAGCTGACTAAAAGTCCTGATGCCTTTTTTCCTCTCAGACACACGAAAAATGATCCGTCAAGAGCACAAAGAGTCTGCCAATAGGTAAATTAATTGTGTCAATGTGATGAGGTAGTGGTAGAAATTCTTTCTCTTTTCTCCATCTACAGAAAAAGAACATGCATCCGTACAATCGCAGTTAACGGATGTACATATAGTCACAAGTACACTTTGTGTGTGCATATGCAGGGTGCAATTGGTCAAAAAAGCAGGGGGGGACTCTATCATGTGTCACAGGGTGGCTTTGAACCCCCGACCATCAGCACGGGAGGCCGACCTAAACCAATGGAGCTAGGACTCTAGAGCACATGATCCGCTAACACATCTCTTAGCGTGTCCGCGAGTGAGGTTCTATACACCCTGCGCTGCATGTACTCGACTGGCTGGGCCACTGTTACACATGCTCAACAAAACAAAACGTCAAAAAATGAAATCCCCCTTCCAAGTACTCGCGCTTGGTGACATTCTGAAAAGCCGTGAAAATCGCACCTTGTGCATATGCATGTGTGACCCCTGGACAAGTCTTTGTTGTTATTGCTGCCACAAGGGGAATCTTGGCAACGGCCATTAGCTCGTAATTGCTTCAACACAGTGACACCCAGAAATTAGATTAAGTGATGCTCCCGCCTTCCTTTTTCGACTGCCGGTCAACCACAAGTCACAACTGGAGATCAGAGGGAGAAAAGCACACTGAAATAGATTGAAAAGAACGGATTTACTAGGGTTGAAAGATTTTCTAAAGTAATGCAGCACACTGATTGTCTTTAACGTTTATTCAGTACCCTATCTGATTGTCAATAATTGTGTGCAACCCACATCAGAGCTTAGTATAGTCCCCACGCCAAATTCTCCCCAAGACTTGCCAGTGCTCTTCAATGCTTCGGTGAACATTTCGCGCAAATATATCGCAAACTCACAGGAAAGAGAAGAGGAAGAAAAAGAAATTCATGTGATGCCTGCATGTTGATAATACAAAATATAGGTTCTTCTTTTTGAGCAATTTGTCAGTTTGAGGTGTACCAACTGTGAACAACTTCGAGGTGTGATATGTACTTGGTGGGTGTGTGGGTGCGGAGTCTGGCAGGAGAACCAATATATCAAACCACAACTTTGTCGGATCAGGTGAAGTCACAAGATGAGTACTTGGTAAAGACGTGATTCTGCAGTTGCACTTAATAAATGTTTTTGGAACGATGGAGTCAGCGTGTGGGCAGCTTTCAGTAAAATTTGATTTGCATGCATGCCACCAACGGCTCTGCATGAAGGAACATGAACGGGTGTCCACTCACATGCTGACTCACAGAGAGCTGTGACGGGAGCACAGAGGGGAGGTCAGGTGACACGGAATACAAGAGTCAAAGTCTGTGTTAGGAGGGAGTTGGGGTGGACGAAACTCTGAACTTCCACAGATGGCAGCTTTTATTCATGCCGGCAAGTTGACATTTACCGTGTGTTTATTCTTGTTTCCATTACGAAAATAGGCCCAGTCCTCCTTCAGCTGGCACTCATGTGGATTCTAACCAAGGCCATGAACAATCGACTTACATGGCTGTTTATAGAGCTGCAACAGTTAATCAATTAATTGATTAGTATTCTACGACTAAATTAAATGCCAACTAGTTTGATAATTGAATAATCAGTTCAAATAGTATTTGTTGGGGGAAAAAAGACAAAATCCTCTGATTTTAGCTTCTTAAATGTCTTTATATCTGGTTTCTTTGCTCCTCTGTGACATTAATCTAAATATCTTTGTGGTGTGTGGACAAAACAAAACTGAATCGATTAATTGAGAAAATATTCAACAGATTAATCGATAATTAAAATAATCGTTACAGCCCTAGTTGTTTACATTTGGGGACTTTTTGCTTGTATCCTTCTTGTATTCACTGTCTGTCGAATACAGCAGCTATAGACTTTACTTGTTAATACCAGTGAGTCTTACAATTTCACTTTCACAGAGGTGTTTATTTTCCAGGTGGGGACCTTGAGAGAAGAACTATGGCCAACAGACTAAGAGAAAACAGCAGCTCCTTTTATGCAGCTCCCCTTTATTTCAGAGCCCACCGACAGTGAAGGTGGATGAGAGTTGTTTGTGTCCATGAAAAGGTAACCAACAGTCTGTCGATTGCTATTGTTTACCCAAATGGAGATCTGCGGTTAGAAATAGACATTGCATTCAATTGTTCATGCACAGCGAATGACAATCCAGGTAACAAAAGTGTTTAAACTGCAGCGATGTGCAAAAAGCTGAGTTTGAACTTGAGTTCATTCCCCATTGTCACTGTGAGTGCCACATTAGCTTGTTCAAGTTTAATTAAAATAGGCATTTCTCTCTAAGCCAAATGCTTGTATTGACAGGAGGACTAAACAAGTGTCTGTCCCTGCCTCTCCTTTATTGTTTATTATTTTTCTGGTCCAGGCAACAGTGCCACTGGATTGTAGGCCCTCGGTCCGGTAAAAGGGAGATAGGGAGGCATGATTGAGCTGTATCAACCTCTCCTAACCCCTGTAGCTGGCGGGTGATCACAATAAAGGAACATAAAGAGCAGGTAATTTGGCTTCTTTTGACTCCGGGAAATCCTTCTGTATTTTCTGAACCCTTTAGATTGGAGAAGAGAGGAGAAAGGATAAGAAGGGAAAAGCATCTGCTCAGACTAATTGCCTAAGCAGCAGATCAATATCTGAGCTAAGAAAGAAAGACCACAGCTCAGTGACGAGACCGCCAATAGGAGTTCAAGTGTTCCCCTGGGTGAGGATTTGTCATTCTTACTGGAGCAGTGAAATCAAAATGGCTGTCCAGAAGAATGAGGAGGATATTCCTGATTAGTTGCTGTCAGTCTTTGAAATTAAACACCCGAGGGTGAAAGTAATGTCAGCAGTCTGGAATAAAAGTAAGACAGAAAGAAAGGAAGTGGTGTTCACAACTGCCTACTCTTGTCTCCATCCTCATAGTTTAGTACTCACTAAAGCTGGCAATTCAATAGTTCACCACCAAGAAATCCCTGTGTGTCGCAAAAGTGACATATCATCCTCCTTCTATTGAGTTCTAGGTATTTTTAGGTGTTATTATTAAGAAAACAAACACCATCAGCCACAGCTGCCACTGGTGAATGCAACATGGATAATGGATAACAAGCGTTAATAACACTGTCAGTGAATGTTTTTTCTTTTAATTTTCGCCATTGCAGTTCCTTGTTGGTAATATATCTGCAACTAAGCAACCAACTGCAGAGTAGACTATCTGCCCTCCGTTTACACTGACATGTCACTTTTTTGCCATCCTGATCCTACCTTGGATAAGCAGAAGAAAATGGCTGTATGAATGGAAATATATAACATTTGGTGATAATCTGTACGTGGTGAGATGGGTATTCAGATGAGAATTCAAAGGATGCTCCAAATCCAGCTTAGTCACAGTGGAAGGAGTCTGCACATATAATATAGTCACACATATCATTTTTTTTAAAATACAGACACTATATGCAGGATGGGATATCAAACAGCAGTTTGCAGGAGATTTGTGAAACCCATCTGGTTTGAAAGGATATGGCCGGAGAGATGGTGGTGATGGCTGGAGTTGAAGGTGGGCTTGCCCACTAATTACCCAGAGCATTGTAGGGCCTTGAGGTGGCAGGCCGAGAAGAGTGACAGACACGGCAGTGCAAAGACCCCACTCACAGCAACACCGTAAAAGCTAATTACAACCACACAAAGAGCCGCCCCAGCCATTTGGAAAAGAGCAAAGGAGAAATAGTGAGGGAGAGATGGAGCGAGGAACAAGTGAAAGAACCCGCAGCAATAAAGACTTTAACCCATAACAATTAGTCTCTTTTGCAGCTAATGAGAAAAGCCGAGGGCTAAATTTAAACGTAGGGGGGTTCTATAGCTTCTCTCCAGGGCTCAACACTCTGCCTTGCCAATAATAGCTAAGTCTTGCTAGCTTCAAAGGTAAGCTATAGAGAAAGATGGAGGCACAAATCAAACAAATACCTCCCTTGGCCTGTGTGGATTATACAAGTCTTGAGCCTCGGTTCACTGGAGCGAGCTACCTGCTGCAGGGTGGAGGAATACTCTCCAGGGAGACAGCTGCAGTGCTGTTAAATAGGCAAAACAAATGGCAAAGGGGTATGCTACATATAGCTCCACTATGCAGGCGCATCACAATGAAGTTGCTATGTACCATGGGGAGGAAAATCATGTGATATGTATTTGTAAACACTTGGATTGGGTATGGGAAATTAAACAGATACAGGGATTTGGCAACAGGACAGTTTGGTGTCCTGGGAATATGGCAGCGGATTGGCAAGGATTTGGCACGTCCCCTTCAGGAAGCCCTATACATCGGAGCAGACGGCTTATGTTTTTTATGCTTTTAATGAAACACAAAATTAAGCCTTTTAAGTGTTTTCACTTCTAAACCTATGAGGGGATTTCCCTTCGGACAGACCCACAATTACATGTTTATTGTCGTGAACCGAAGCAGCTGTGATCAGACGCAATTCTTTTCTGATGGCTCAAGTCTGTGTGGGAACGCTCGGCGTGCTGATGTACTGCTGTGGAATGATGCTGCGAAGGATTCTCAACCTTCTGCTTAAGGATAAAGCCAATAATATGACATCATTAACATGACAGGGTCAGGCAAGGGTTGGGGAAATATAGAGAACAGATACCTTGATGTGATTAAATTTAGCAGCTGCAAAATAGCAGTGAACCTCTCTTCCCATCTCTCTCTCTTTTTAGCATATCATGGGCCAGAAGCTGGATAAGTACTTTAACCACTACATCTATCATTCCTTTGACATTAGTTCCATTCTGTCCCTAAACTGAGTGTGTGGGGAAAAAGATATTTTAAAACAACTCCAATATATGAACTAAAATTCAATATTATCAGGGCAACCAACAAAAAAGGGATACAGTAAAATAAATACAGTAGGTTAGGAAAATAGTTAGGGCCTAAGGTATGCAGCACACATACAGTAATGGCAGTCTTTTTGGTATATACCTCACCACACACACATCACAGAGTCTAGCTCTGTCCAGCGGTGGATGAGTTGACTCTTTGATAGTGACATCCTGGAGAGAGGGAAAGAAACGGCAATCCCAGCAGGGCTCGGACTGTAATGAGGGGGCAATGAGGTTTGAAGCTGCTCATTACCAACACCTAGAGCTGTGAGGAAGCCGGGCTGACAGCAGCCGAGGCAGTAAGGAACCCTGAGAGGACCGCGGCATGAGGCATGAGGCATGAGGCACAGGAAGGAACAAATGGAAGCTAGGAATAGATATCACCTCAAGGGGTTTCAACTGACAGTTGGCTTTTCTTTAACATTGATTCCTCTAATCTTTGCCGGAAGCTGCTGGTTTGGGTATGGGGGGGAGAGAAACCACAGAATCAACTAATAAAACGCTCTTCAAAAACAATTAGACCATAATTAGATGCTAAAAGTACACAGTATCTTCAAATGTGACCACTTTACAAGAAGAAAAAAAACAGCATGGTGTGAAAAGGAAAAGTCCCTGAAACATCATTTAGATTTTCATGGCACAATAAAAGACAACTTTTGAACTCAAACTGATGAAACTCGAAGGTAAGCAGTCGCTTCAGGCAGGGTGACCTGCCTAGTATAGTTTTAATGGGTGGGGAAACTCTGAAACATAACAAAAAATTAAGGATTCCTTTACTAAGACAATGCTGGACAACTGACTTGATAAATAAAACTATGCAGAATTTAATTTTAATTTAATGGAGAGGCGATTAGAGTGGAATAGAGGCAGAACAACACTGGCCAGTGTTGGGCCAGTTAATGAGTAATTAATCAATTACTCATTACACATGACTAATTGAAAAAAAAGAAAACAAGAATTTAATTAGCAATTATTCAGCAGCAAAGTGTAATGTGTTGCGTTATTAGTTTTACACTCTTGCACAGTGGTAAATCTGTAGATAGCAACTTCAAATTGTGGAAGGAAACTGATACATTATTGGCTTTACTTCCACTCAAGACCAGCATATTGGGTTGCCCTGCACTCTTTTGGCTTTCAGGTGCCCATTGCCAAGTTCTACTAAACACCAACATCTGGTGTATTTGGAGGTGTCCTGATGGACCTGGCATATACAGAAGAAACATAGCCTTCTGCATTACCTTCAGTGCATAAGTTCACCATTATTTGATGTCCGCCTCATGTCTCATACAATTCAAACCCTTGTGCATGGGTAAATATGCTTAATCCCACCGTGGAAAGTCGGAATCCACAAATAACGATAAAAAACTAGTAACTACTGTAAAAAAGGAAGTTATGGTAAAATGTTGATGGAAAAATACAGGAAAAACATTCTTAGGTACCTCACTTTCTCTTTTGCTGTCAGCCTTATTATTGCATTGTGTCCCTCAGCAAAACATTTTGTGCATTGGTATCTGACAAACGCTGAGGTAATTAATAATTGTCAAACTCTGAACACAGAACTTTCCCATCCTCACACATTAGCTAAATACTTTATACTGAAGGACTGGCATTGCCATGTTCGTGCACCACTGAGCTAATTCGCTCTTGACTGAGTCTCATGGAGCGAGATCAGGCTAATTACCTGAGTCTGCAGTCACATTTGCTTACCTTTTTGACAGCTTGCACACTTGGGTTCCAGTGATATTGTATTGATATTCAGAATCATAGGAAGCTAGGGAGGTCAGTCGCAGCAACAGAGAGAGCTGTCTGCTGTTCTACAACCTCTTAATTATCCGTCACAGTAGTGGTAGAGCTGGCTGACGAGAGACAGACGCAACATGGAGTCAACTTGTTCTGTCTGACCCAAATGAAAAAATTAAAAAAAAACTTAGTGAGAGAGAGACAGAGAGAGGGATAATTGACATTCGTGACTGGATCTGAGTACTTCATCTAAACTGATTTATTTGTCTACTTTAGCTCAGTTGGAAACAATAGAATTTGCATGTTGTGGTACCAATAAATGTGAGTGTTTTCCTTTTTTGGAGTTAATTGCAGAGAAGTTTGTTAGAACTGGCATGGAAAATAATTAATATATGATAATAAGAAAAAAATCAAGTTATCACAAGTAAATACTGTAAAGACCAGCATATAGTGTAATTTAGATGTATGAAGTTTGGAGATTGATGCTTTAGTCAGTGATGTACAGTATCAGAGTAACAAACAAGCCTGTAGGTCTTCTGTGCAAGTAGTATATTATGACAGTTACATTTTATGGTTAGGTGATCTCTAGTGGCCAAGTATTAATTATGACAGGATCAACAGAGGAAGTAAGTAGTTACAGTAACAGAAGTCTTCATTAGGAGGAGGATGTGGTGGATGAATCGATAAAACACAGGATTTTCACACAGGTGACTGCCATTGGTTTCCCATGTGAAAATGATAATCAGTGTTGCTTAATTGTACGTCTACCATTGTAACCATGACAATGAAGGTCCTTAATTAACACCATTTTAATAACTCACATCTAGATCATTTCCTAAACCTAGCTTTTGTATGTCTGGGTCAATGAATGACCAAACCTTGACTCGTCTACAACCTGTTTATCATTGGTACACCTTCCACCTGCAGCTGTGGGTTGTATCCAAGGGTAGAGACAAGAGACTTCTATGGTCATTTAAGTTGGAGAACTTGTTGCTGCCAGACTGATAGCCAAAGGCATCACACCCTACAACAATGGTACACCTTTAATGCAATTGTAGTGCATTTCTATGGCAGCAGGTTACGTACTAAGGTGTAACTTCTGCAGGTGGTGCTTAGACAGCGTATCATAGGCAGCACTGTGGCTGATGTAATGTCACAACATGCTGCTTGGTGACTGTACTACGGTGGCCCTGAGAGCTCACAGCACTGCAACTTAAGAAAAAACATGCAAATAGACAAAACACAGGCAAATTTAGAAAACATCTTCATCAATTTGACAACACATGCACAGCTGCAAATAGACCGCAACACAACACATTAAGAAAAAGTGCTGCAAATAGACCACAACGAAAAGTGTTTCCAGAGGACACATATATGTGATGCACATGTCTGGACACGTTTTTTGTTGCCGTGGATTTTGACTCAGTGTTTTTTTGATTAATTTTGACATTGTGATGCATGATTCAGAGACATTTGCATCACTTTTAAGTGTCCTCTGGCCCTCTGTCGCGGTCTATTTGCTGCGCTTTTCTTAATGTGTTGTGTTGCGGTCTTTGCAGCGCTTTTTCTAAATGCTGCGCATGTGTTGTGAAATTGATGAAGATATATTCTTAATTTGCTTGTGTTTTGTCGATTCGCGTGTGTTTTCTTTAGTCGCACTGCTGTGAGCTCTCAGGGCCACCGTACTGTACAGTACAACTGAATAAGGGAAAAGCCCAGTGATTTAGGGTTTTATAATGGCTTAAAGCTTTTACATCACCAATCTATGAAAAGATATACTGTACTACTGGCAATAAGAGGCGAGGGGAGGGAGGGACTGGCGTAACTCAGACTGCAGACCCCGATTTTTTTTTCTTTTACAGCACTTCGCTCTTTTACCACTGAAGTTGTGGTGCCAAACATAATTTTTGGCTGGATTATATTATCAGGCATTGGACAGGAAGTGAACATAGCACCAGAGAGCCATCTTCACATCCATGTCCCCTACACGGAGGCACCTGTGGTTTTGATTCAATATCTAGAAACGCATCAAGCCACCATAACCATTTTCGATCGTTTTCAAACCTTGACAAAAGCGCTGACATTGCCTAGACATATAAGTGTAATAACGCTGATGTTACTTTTAATGGATAATGTTTGTTACTGCACAGGTAGATCATCTGGGAAAAAACAAATATGGTGTTAGTGAAATATACTGTGCTGTTGCATTTTCTCAGATAATCATTAACATGCATCTTGGGAGTGGAGAGCTCTGAGGATGTTGGTTCACACGGGGCATTAGCATGAGTTGACCTCTTGTGATTGGATCTCACTTCTCTGCACTAACGAACTAGCAAATACAGCAGGTCGATCCAATCTCAAGTGGACAGCTCTGAGTGCACGAGACACATTTGAGATTTGATCACTCAGTCCACATTGGCAGGTGGTCTGGCACACGTGAGGCCACATTCTACGTAGGACCGCCTCCACAGCTGATGTCCTCTGACCGGCTAAAGTTTCATGATGAACCCAAAATATGTTTACACATCTCAATGTTTCATATACTGTAGACTGATTTATGTGTGACCACAATATCAACACTGACCACCACATATTGATTTTCAATTTTTTTTTCTATTTCACTTCGCCTTGCCTTCTCTCATTCTCTATCTCTCGTCACACACTTTGGCACAATTAGAATTGACAATTATGCAGTGTCATAGTCAAACTGCCAAAGGCAAATTTCCACATCTGTGGACAATTATTATTAGTGTTATTATTATTATTATTATTATCATTATTATTTTTAAAAACAAAATAATTCAGTCTTTGAGAATAGAAATGATGCATGTGTTTATATGTCATGGTTTATTCTATCAGAGGACTTCATGATTATAAAACAGATTTGATGTCAGTAATGTCATTGACACTTACAATAAGCAGACTTTCTGTAGACATCCCTGATTCATGTGGACAGAGAAACAACAGTGTCTGACAAAAGATATTCATCCCCATCAGTGAAACCTTCACAGACTATGGGTTGCCTTGCCCCAGCAAAAGATACATTATGGATGTGTGCCTGACATCGTTGGGACTAGAAAACAACAAACACATTCTAGAAATTGTATTCATACAAATGTTACACAGCAAATTTGTAGAGTTGAATAATCTGGAGTTAGACAAAAAAGAGTGAAAGTTAGATTTTGGGAGTTTATTTTGTAAGTTTAACTACAGCTTGTGTTCAGGGATACTCTTTGACGGGGTAATATTTCGGGGTCCATTCACTGGGTGTTGAGGAGCGTCATTGAACACCACATCGGGTGTTGGGTGCTGGGCGCAGCAACGAAGAACACTTCACTTGGACTTCGTCTCATGAGGTCCAGGCTTCGTCTGAAGAAGGTAAAGGCGCCATTTTACGTCTCCAACTATGTTATTTGTAAGGCTGTGAGTTACTTTCTGTCAGTGCTGTTTTAAATTTGTTATATTTTTTCGTTTAGAACAACTTGCTAACCAGCGGCTAAAGTCAATTCTTGCCACCAACTTGTAAGTAATGGCTTGTTCACAATTCGCGACGCCGTGGTAAACATGAACTGTTGAAATTTTCAAAAAATGGCGGACCGGAATGAATGGGAAAGCCACACGCGCACACACGTCAACATGAACCGTTGAAGGAAAAAAAGTCAGACGCAAGCGCCGCTGGGGAAGCTAGCAGGAGCCAACTAGCTGGCTAGCATCCGACATTCGCGCCGCCCGAGTCAGCGCCGCGAGATCTGCTTCTCGGCGCGTCTTTGCATTGACTTTGTACGCGCAAACAATTTGCATCGTGTCCGGTCTGAACGCGCCATAAGTTAACGTTAGCTAACCTTGTTTCTTGTTCCAACAACATATTAACTGAACCTGCACTGTATGCTTTAGATTACACGGTAGCCTACTGCGCAGCTAGGATGGCAAGGTGAAACCGGACCTGCCATAAAGAAAAAAAAAGACCTGCCATACACCTGTTAAGCAATGTGAACAAGGTCATTACAATTTTGGCAAAGATACGAGTCTGAAACAGCCAGCAATGTGACTCGTTGGCAAACTATTGTTCAAGGTAATGGCAGAGACATGCTCAGCAAACATTACAGTTGGCTGTAACGTTTATTCAACAACAGCTAAGTACCATAAAGACTATTATTAGCCCTCTTTTTTATAACAGTAACAGTCCACACATTGCTTTTATTAATGGTAGAATGTGACTATTTTCTTCAGTTACTGGTCAAGATGTTGTTTAAGGTAAATCACGGAGGGACAAAGAAATGGTTGAAAGTGGAAGAAGGCAGCTTCTCCGAATTTATCAATGCAGGTGAGTGATGTGTTTTGTATAAAGTATTGACAAAATTCTGATTGTTTATGCTATTCTAAAGTTGGTGTCTAAACTGTGTCTGATGTCTCTAATTGTATACCACAGAGTGAGAGTGAATGTGTTTTGACCGGGTGTTATCATATGATTTAAAAGTCCTTATGACATGACCAGTGCTTTTCAGTACAAGTGTTAAATAAATGTTTTAAATATGTAACATCGTGAATGTAAAACTAACTTCATCATGTTGGTTAGTCTTTAGTGCAGCAAAAGTTTCTCGTACCAGAGGACATAGAGCTAAAAGTCACAGATGAGCAGGGGATAGAGGTTGACGAGGAAGTCTCTCCTGAACTTGCAACAACGAAAGATGTGGGTTTCGTCATCTACACACTTGATGGTACGTGAATTTTTAATTTGGATCTTGACTCTGAAAGAAAGTGTTAATGTTTGTCTGATATTCTGAGCTAGCGGATAATAACATTTGGTTTAAACTCTTGTTATGTGTGAATTTCAGACATCCCACTTGCAGAATCATCAAAGCCATTGGCTGACTGCTTAGATCTGACAGAATTAGTGACACTTGGTGGGCATGGTTAGAGTAGATTCATAATTAAAATATTAAATGGACGTGGTCTAATGGGGCAAAACTAAACATCTGCCACATTTTGCTTGTGCACGAAAATCTTTTTCCCTGATCAAGTGATTTTATAAAATATCTTAATAATTTCACTAAGTAAAGTTTCATGTTCTTGACAATTACACTACAAAGGTTGCTTTTATTTCTCAGTATCAGCACTACAGTCTTCAAAAGATTAAAGATTATTTTCCAGAACCACACTTTAAACTATTAACAAAATGCAAAGTGTTGAAAGTGATTACAGCTTAGGAGATGAGAATGTCATAGCATCCACCACATATTCAATTGATGCTTAATAGGAGAGAATATGACTGTTGACAATATACAGTACACCAGTGGTTGGACCCCATGTGTTTGCATTTAGTAGTTTGTAGTTGTTGGTCCTCCATTGCTCTCATATGGTAGTTTTGAGTTGGTAGATTTTGTATTGAATGTGGCCTGTATCCTCATGTTAATTTGTGATTCTCAGATTTTACTGTACTGCAGCAAGATGTTGAAGGGACTTCATCCTCAAGTCTGACGGATACCTTGTCCATCTCAACCAGTCTAAGCAGTGAAAGTGATGCTTGATGTCAAATGATTCAACCTGTCATAGACAGATCCCACGCAAGAAATGTAATTCTATTATTTACATACTTCTACACTTTTTTTTGTCCTTTGGCCTGACTTCTAAACTAAGTTTAAAAAAAAAATGGGTTTAACAATCTTTAGGAAAAACATTGTAATGGATAATATGTAGATTATGATCATTGTTTTGGTTAACATTTGGGTTTTTTTGTTAATTGTTTTGTATTTTATACCATTTGTATTTAGACAGTGGAGCAGATTCTCACTTCTAACTCAGCAGGGATGATTGTGATCAAAGAGTATGAAGAGACTGGTAGTTTGAAAGATTCCACAAGACGATTAATGGTGAACATCATTGTAGCTCACCTGCGTGACATGACATCCTCAATTGTATACGAGGCAAGAATCCTATAACAAACAATACTTTTGCTTTTTCAGGAGAAGAATAGGAAAGAAACAAAGGAGTTCCATGCCCTTGGGATTGTGTCGCTCTTCCCATCTCTGAAGGACCCATACTCAGAAAAAAGACATGTGAGTTTTCTTTTAGCTACTGTGAAATAATGATGCCAGTTACATTCTGGTTTGTTTATCTTTCATGTGTAAGCAGCATATATGCACTTGATCCATCAAAAACTTGATATTGACTGTACTCCAACCAGTACTTTTAAAAATATATTTCCAGGAACATTTCTTCGACACTAAGAGCAACAAAGGCTTTCTTCAATGGCGTATCAAGACTATGCAGCGTCAGTCCAGAACCACATCTTCATCCCATAACAGAGAGGAGCTAAAAGGCGGTCCAACATCATCAAGAACATTCAGTTCCACGGATGACCAGCAAACGAGATAAATGCATGGAGGCCATGTCTCTACTTCACCACACCACTGACCGTGACTTTGTCTTCCAGAAGATGAGAGAAACATTCCACTTTCGTAAACAGATGCTCCATGACCCACAGCAGTTGACAGACATACTTCAAATGTTTCCTCGTTTCTTGGACACTAAGGGACTGGTAGGTACCAAAACTGAATTTTAGAAACATTTGTTAGAAATGTATTACTTTCAGTGATTGGAGTCCTTTCCTTTTTGTTAGAATTTGCAGGACTTTTGATGTTTGGAGCGCAGACTGCTTCCAGGTTCCTGGAAAAATGGAACACTAAAGACAATGTCCTCCAAGAAACCAGGGCCCTCAAAGAGACACCTCTCCTGAAAAAACTGTTGACAACTGCCCTGAATGAAGGGTCTGACCCTGCTGACCAGCCAGCCAGTAATAATAAGTTGTCAAAACAAATATACACAGTTTGCAGATGAAAGGGTACATGTCTGATAATTCCCCAAAGAAATTCTTAAGTAAATTGTGTTATTTATACTGTGTGCAGAGTGGGACAGCGACATGGTATCTCTTCTTGTCTTGCTGCATCTTCTCACTCCACAACCAGGTGGAAGGAAGCGGCCCAAGAAGATCAGTGTCTCGGAATCAACAGATCATCTGGTGAAATTTCTGACGGTTTGTGCAGACAATTTTAATCCAATTCCAAATATTGTGGTTCATGCAACATCTTTTTTAAACGATTTACTTATCTGGAGATGCTTTTCTTTGTGTTTCAGTCCTGCCACAGCCTGGAGGATCACCTCTTGACCATCGAAGGAAACCCCCAGCCATATCTTCTAGCCAGACGCACTTCAAAAGAACACGTTTCAAGCTTCTACATATTCTTGGACAGAAAGCTTCTTCCCTGCCAGTCATGTACAAAGTTCGGAGCGTTTGACGAGCTTTTCAAGTCTCACTTTGTTTTCAGTGTGAAATATGATGATGCTATGTCCAGTCTGTACACATTTTTGCAGACTACCCTGTACAATATTGACATTGGTACAACAGATGAAACTCGAAAAGTCAAAGAGTTGAGAGCAAAGCTGTTGAACAAGCTGTAATTGGCTAAAACAGCAACAATGTTAAGATGTTTCCTTGGTGCTTCTTCCTTTGGTTCAGCTTTACTATTGATCAGGGACCTGAAACTTATTCATGGGATGTATCCTGGGAAGAGTTTGAGACTAAAGTGTGGTCAAATGGGATGTTGCTTGCAATTTCAAGTTATTCTGGATTTCGAAGACATCTAATTAAGATACATGGTCCTATCGATAATATGTGTGTGCCTCATGAAACTCCTTCCAACCATGGCACACAACAGCACAGTAATTCTCAGTGCCTAAATGATGAAACACCCTCTACTTCAATGTCAAAATAATGAAGCAGGCCCTTCAGTGTCAACTCACAACACAGATATGTGTGCTTCCATTATTGCCAAACTTTTAGGAAGCAGTGTACCAAATACTGTAGTTCTTTCTACAATTGAGAATTTAGAGGAATTTGTGGGAGATTTGCTGTCTAATATTCAGGACCAAGTATTGAAATTACTCCCAGCCGACAATCCCTCCAGATCAGCATTTGGAGAGTTATTCAAAAGTATGGATAACTTTTTTAGCCAGTTGAATTCTGACAGCAAACGAAAGAAATATTTCAAAGAAAAATGGGGTATAGTACAGCCAGTTGAACTGCGCCTAGGAGTGAGGTATGATAGAAATAGCAAAACTGGAACCTGTGAGCAAGTTCCAATCAATGACAAGTTCATATATATTCCCATACTGGAAACACTGAAGTTCATTTTCAAGAATGAAAATATTTGTTAGATGATGCAAAAATGTACTCAGAGTGACAAATATGAGGATTTTTGTGATGGAAGCTACTTCAAAAGCCATCCTTTGTTTCCAAGTAGTAAGTTTGCCCTCCAAATTCAACTATATTACGATGATTTTGAGTGTGCAAATCGTCTTGGTTCAAAAAAAGGAATACATAAAGTTGGCTGCCTTTACTTTATCCTACGAAATCTACCCCCCAACGGTGAATTCTGCCTTAATGAACATTCATCTTGTATCGTTGTTTCATGCACAAGATGCTAAGAAACACGGAATTGATGAAATCCTGCAACCCTTGTTAAAGGTCTTAAAAATATTGGAGACTACTGGGGTTGTCGTTCCGTTTGCTGAGGTTTCCGTACGTGGCACTCTTGCACAAATTACTGGCGATAACTTAGGTATGCATAGCATTCTTGGGTTCTTGGAGTCATTCAGTGCAAGTCATTTCTGTAGCCTTTGCTTAATTGATAAATCTTCAGCTCTTTTCTTAGAAGATGACCCACGTTTGACTTTAAGATCACCAGTTCAGAATGAGCAACATTATATTAGTTTGGTAAATGACCCAACATTAACCTCTTCATTTGGCATAAAGAGAAAGAGCATACTTAATACATTGCAATATTTCAACGTTGGAGAAAATTATGCTGTTGACATTATGCATGATATTTTGGAAGGGGTTGGTCAATATGAACTCAGATTGCTATTTTGATATTTGATCCAACAGTTCATCTCTAAAGAAAGTTTGTTAAATAGGGTCTATGCTTTTAACTATGACTATCTGGAAAAGAAAAACAGGCCATTAAATATTAACCTTTACTGTGTGGGACGTGGAATAGGATTAAATGCATCACAAACACTGAGTTTGATCACAAACATACCTTTGGTATTTGGTGACCTTGTGCCAAAAGATGATTTGCACTGGCACTTGTTGCCTTGTTGCTGAACATTATAAACGTTGTGTTCTCATACACCATCACCGAAGGGATGACTGTGTATCTAAAGCACCTTATTATTGAATATCACCGACTCTTCAAAGAACTGTACCCATCAAACAACTTGATTCCAAAACATCATTTCATGGTCCATTATCCGAGGTCCATTCGAAAAATTGGACCACTCATTCATATCTTTCATTCATTCATTCATCGTCTACCGCTTTATCCATTTAAGGGTTGCAGGGGGTCACTGGAGCCAATCCCAGCTAACATTGGGCGAGAGGCGGGGTACACCCTGGACAGGTCGCCAGTCTATCGCAGGGCCACATACAGATACGGACAACCATTCACTCTCACATTCACACCTACGGTCAATTTAGAGTCTCCAATGAACCTAACCCCATTCTGCATGTCTTTGGAGTGTGGGAGGAAGCCGGAGAACCCGGAGAGAACCCACGCATACACGGGGAGAACATGCAAACTCCACACAGAAAGGCCCTGGTTGAACCGGGATTCAAACCCAGAGCCTTCTTGCTGTGAGGCGAAGGTGCTAACCACTACACCACCGTGCAGCCCTCATTCATATCTTGACTATGAGATTTGAAGCTAAACACAAATTTTTCAAAGATTGTGTAAAGAACTTACTCACGGTATCACTTGCAAAAAAAAACACCAGTTTGCAGTAGCTTATCACTGGGAATGCTTGACTTCAAAAGGGGTTGAATCTGGTCCTGTAAAACTGTGTTTACTTGAAACATTAGAATATACAGAAAACATATCTGCATATCTTCACATTGATTCAAAAGCCACTGTGAAAATCACGAACTGCGTAAAGTTTGGTGTTGAATATCGTGTTGGCCTATTTGTTTGCACTAGCACTGATGAAAACATGCCCGTGTTCAGCAAAATATCTTCCATCATTTTGCATGATGGGAAAGTTGTTTTTGCTTTGGTAGAGCATTAAACTTCTTTCCATGACCATTTCCATGCATTTCAAGTAACTGAAAACATCCTTAGGAAGATACTGGTTCTAGAAAGGGATAGATTAAGACATTTCAAAAGTTTTGATGTTGAAATGTCGACCGGGTGTGATTCACATTTTTATGTTGTGTCAGAGAGTTGCATAATTTAATTTGTCAGCATTGTTGTCTTGATTGATCCATGGTTTATGGACACGTTTGGTGTTTTTATAAGGGTTTTACACAATGTTTGCATTTTGTGCATTTACCTTTTGAAGAGTTAATGCAATAAATAGGGATTTAATTTTTGTATATTTGATTTATATTTAATTATTTTTAAAGGTAGAGTCAGCAATTCTTGATAATGCTTTTTTTTGTCAAAATCAGTGAATATCTCCTCACCATCCACTTCCTGTCTGTATGTGTGTGTTGAGAAAAAAATCCAGTGTTAATACACAGCCAAGGCTCTAAACGGGTGTGTGAACAAAGGGGGCCACCGTAGCTAGCAACATGCCCGTTTACAGAGCCTAGGCTGTGTATTAACACTGGATTTATTTTTAGCGTTATTCAGAATCGCTGCCTCCACCTTAAGCTGAACCTTCACTTCATAATGTGCGAACTGTTTAGCTGCCCTCATAGCAGCTTTGAATGTTTGCTGTAACATGCTTACATTGTTATAAAAGGGCACTTTATTCCAACTAACTTTAGCCTCAATGCTGCATGGATTGTTCAAACCCTTTAATAAAAATGGGTATACATCGATATGGTATTTTGTTTTTGTATTCATTTTGACCTAAACATTTTTCGTGTTTAGAAATATATACTCCATTAAGTGTTGAATTTATACTCCATTAAGTGTTGAATATATACTCCATTAAGGGTTAAATATAGACTCCATTAAGGGTTAAATATAAACTCCAGTAAGGGTTAAATATAAACTCCACTAAGGGTTAAATATAAACTCCATTAAGGATTGAATATAAACTCCCATTAAGGGTTCACATTAAAATTTACTCAAGGTGAGAGTTGCATTTTACCCCACATGGGATTAGTGTTTTAACTCCCAAAAGGGTTCAGTTTTAACTCCTGAAAAGGGTTAAAAGATCAACTCCCTGAAAAGAGTAATTTTAACACTGGCCCAGAGTGTATTCGATGGTCCTACATATACACTTTGATTGAGTTGATTTTAACACCATGTCAGTCTATTCCTGAGGCCCAAATTGGCTGTGTAGACAAATTATATAGTAATATCAATTCAATCCAGTTCCAACTCAATGCATACACGAGGTGAGGTGAAAATGAAAACTTATGCCAGGAAAAAATTAATTTGGCAACTTAGATTCACCCCCATATTAAGCTACAGCCAGATAAATATGCTGCTGCAAATATTTATTTGATAATCCAGATGCCGTTGGAGAACATCAGTGTAAAAAAATATATGGAAGCATCTGTGTGATCAGCTGTACACGCATTAAACGCATTAAAACGACTGAGCACAGATAGACCAAGATATTAGTTCAATCACAGAGATTGTAGATAGAAGGACGTTTTGACTGCTTTTCATTGCTTGGATTTTTTTTTTTTGTGGGGTTAAGGGTTGTTTTATGTGTTCAATTAGAAGAATTCATGATAAAGTTGTCCTCATTTATAAATCTGCCTGTTTCTGTTTGCTAGTAAGCAAGGATGTAATATTCCTAAGATCATGTGTTGTGGTGGTACATACATAAGCTGTACTACCTCTGTTCTGTCCCCCTCTGCAGTCGTTTCCGCGTTTTTTTTAATGCAGCCAAATTGATGAAATAGTTCATGTGATTTACATACAGTATTTCTTTTCTCAATCATGTGTCACAGGTCACATAGGGAAAAAAAGAAACATAAAGCCAATAGATTTGGTCTAAACATACCCATGTTATATTTGCATGCTGGTTGCGTGTTGTTGTTTTCTTATGACGGGTGTTATCATTTGACAAAGGCAATGTGCATACAGGTTTATGACAGGAGCGGATCTCCATCCATCCATCCATTATCTACCGCTTTATCCATTTAAGGGTCGTGGTTGGGGGGCTGGAGCCAATCCCAGCGAACATTGGGCGAAGGAGTGGATCTATCACATTTAAAAATATGTGTTCATTCTTTGTATGATATGAATCCCCATGAGTCAAATCACAGGCTGCTCAGCACCTCCTCTCTGCAAGCACTCATGCTGTGTCTCTTATCAGATACTTCTGTCAGTACACTCACATGTTGTACATTGTGTACAACGTTCCATTCATGGGTTTACAGGACACCAACAATACAGTTTCAGCTTTCCATTACAAACTAAAGTGTTTTTTTTTTACAAAGATAATATCATTAATTTCAGATGTGAATGAAAAAATGTAATTTTTGTGGCTGTTTAAATCGTTAAAAACACATCCTTTAACTCTCATTGCCCATTGGGAAAATCCTCACCAGTTGGTTTCTGGTGTTTTCTACTAGGCACGTATTTTTAGTGAAGAAGACCAGAGAGCCGCTTCTGGGATGCTTCTGAAACATGTTGGTATTTGTGTTTTGTTATGGAAGAAGCAAAGAAGCGATTTTTTAATTCTGTCACAGTCCTTTACACAGAGCAACCCACACACACTCAGTCAGGGGTTTGTAATATTTCTATTACTTCTACAGATTCAATTATGTGTCTTTCATCAGCCAATTACAGCGTATAAATTCACAGCTGTTGCCACGGCTGCAGGAGACCGTATCCAATCACATGCCAAATGATTGACACACAAACTCTGAAACAAGCATAAATCTGAACACGACGGCCATTTTAAATCCTTACCTACTGAACCTTGGTTGATTTAAGGGGAATTCCAGTTTTGTACAACCCTGGGTGTGATTTTTGTAGTTTTGACCATCATGCAAATAGTAACAATAACATTGTTTTTGCCAAATGTATTGCTTAGCTGCAGACATCAATAAAAAGAAGCTTGCTTCAAACAAACCTTATTGTTTGCCATAATTATTTGGAACACAAAACAAAGCTGATTGGTGAAATGATTACCAAAACATTACAGATGAATATTTTAGTTTGCCATTGATCTACTAACCCTTAGCCCTTTACCCCTTTTAACCAAAATTGCCATCTTTTCCAGACCCTTACCCTAAGTTGTTTTGTTGCCTGAAACACAGACAGGTCTGTGGGAACACCGGTCTCCGCGGTGACAGTCATGCACTTTGTGCACCAATCGTCCACCTCCAACAATGTCCAAGAGACTCAAATGAAACTCTCCAATCATTGAAAGAAAAATAAATTGCCTCTGAACATAATCCAGCCAGCGATTACATTCCCTGCAAAACGTATTTGCTGTTGCAGTTTGGTTCTTTAGAGACTTAATTTCTAAAATACAGGGTTGAGCTCACTGATGTGTTTTTAATAGTTTTTGGACAGTAATTGAGCTCGGTGGCACAGGAATAAAAAGAGAGCAGGCATTTGTCTTGTAACAAAATAATTTACAGCCAGTGTGTGCAAGTGAGGAGAATGTGTGTGTGTGTGTGTGAGTGAGGAGTGTGTAAAAGAAAAGGGTGAGGACTCCAGCGTTTCTCCCTCTAAACATCTACCTCTATCAGGCTACCACGTAACTACAATATTTGGCCTTAATGGTCCATCTCACTTCCCTCTCTGTCATGCAGGCACAAGATCAAATGAGTTAAAACTATGCTTAACCAATGTAGACACACAACACCTTTGTGTACATATTCATACTGGAGCATATACTGCACCCATCCATACACAAATCCACAATAAGATAGCATTCACTCCAGGAGACAAATTTTCCCCTGACCATGGGATTTCACACATGGTTTCCCGTGTCTGAGAGTGTGTGTGTGTGTGTGTGTGTGTGTGTGTGTGTGTGTGTGCGTGCGTGTGTGGCAGGCGGCAGCGGCGACCTCTCAGGGTGCCTGTGCTTTAGCCATGGGGGTTGTCCCTGTGGATGAGAGTGAGGAGTCTTTTCTTTGCGGCTGCTGACTCCAGTCCTCATATGAGCTGCTGGAACAAATGGATTGGAGAATAAAGCGGTCTGAGGCTGAGGCATGCCACCTCAATCCTGCACCACACTGGACTCATCTTACGGCAATTTACAGGGATCAGTGGGAAGAGAAAGCCGCAGTGCACTGTGATTCTGTAAGGTTTTTATTGAAAAAAGAATGGTAGACTATTACATTAAAAATGTGAGTGTACATGGTTGATATATTTGCACGGGATTAAGAAAACCAGACAGAATTATATACTTTTATACTTTAAGCTTTATGCTTTCATTTTTGGTGACTAAATGGCTCTAATAAAATACATATTAGATCAAACGTATGCCAGTCATTTAGGTGACACCTAAATGTAAAATGTTATTGTTCAAGTGTACAGTTACATTAAACTCTTATATTAAGCTTTTAAATGTTTTTTACTCCAAATGATACAATGTCATGTGATTGAAATGTGTAAAGGAAAAACACGCCTAATTTAATTTTACCAAGGAAGTTGTTATCGTCTCATCTGACTAAATGGGCACAAGTAATGTTGCTTATTTGGTTTTCTCCCTCAAAAAACAAGCAAGTTCGAAACAAAGTATAATAGATAATTTACTTAAATGTGTTGGGATGTGTGTGGGAATGGATTAAACTTGAGGCTGACACTTTCATTGTCCCAGATAAAAAAAAATGTTGCAGCTCCAGTTGCATGGTTCATAAGGGTTGCAAAGGGGTTCATAAGGGGTGTGTTTTAGGCATAACATGCAATAAACCAATCAGATCACCATGGCAGATTGATATTAAGGCATATTTGCCACTTAGTAAAAGAGAACGTAAACATCACTCTTGTCGACACCTTAAGAGACGTGCTAGGTGCATACCCGAGATTGTGGGTTCGCGGCCCGGCCACAGCAGTAAAATCACAGCAACAAAGACTGAAACAAGCTTCTCCTAAATCACTTACTGCCCCTTTAAAATCAAACCTTATGCTCAAAGCTAAAAGGGCCATGTGGTGTGCTAACCATTCAGCCAAACTTCATTTTAATTCTAACAAGCCCATGGGTACTCAGATTGGCTCAAGTGCATAACCTAAACAACGTGGATGGGAAAATGACAACATTGTGGGGTAAAACCTCCACATATCGGTATCCTCAGACGGGTTGAAATGTCAGCATTTTAAATCCTTGTATGTGAAAACAGCTGCAGTTAAAGTGGTACGTCTGTGCACAGGAAATGATGAAATAATATCACACAGTAAGTGAGGAGGAAAACTCGAAACTATGGTGAAGAAACTATTGAAGAAGTTGTTGTCATTGTCTTGTTGCAGAGTTGTGTAGGATCATGGCCACCCTGCCTGCTGGCCAAACAATCAATGGCTGTGGCATTAAGATATGGCGTTTCATCAATCAGAGCACCGTGGGGAAATAAATGATACGGTAAGCAAATGACTGCTATTGTATGGGTCAGCATTCAAGAGTCATTTGCCAGAATGAGAGGTTCTGTGGCTCGCTGTCCACCTCTCCACTCCGCCCCTCCTCCTCCTCCTCCCATCCCTCCATCTCCTGTCATCTGTCCCATTGGTAGCCTGTCCTTTCAAGGTCTGCTCTGTTGTTAATCATCATTCCCTTAACTTCTGTCACACGCACACACACACACACGCACACACACACACAGTGCCGCGAATACAACTATTCAGAGCTGTCTTGGAGTAAATTGTCCCTCAAACGGTACTATCATTGTCTATTGAAATTGATTTTTTTGTTTAATTTTGGTGCATTTTCTTGTAACTTAATGCCTCTTATAAGATATGTATTCGATCAATGCTATTTTATTTATTTCTATTTATAAGTTTTATAATGTTCAACTCCAGAATTACCCTAAAGTTAGAGACTGATAGTGGTAATGTTTTACTCCAAATGACTGTTAATGTGAGTAAAACTTGCAAAGGAAAAATGTATATATCCAACAAATGATCCCACAAAATCTAAAGAGAGGATATAAAGATTTTCAGTAGTGGATTTAAAATGAGAAGAGTGTTATTTACTGTCACTTTCAGATAAAGTGACAAAGCATTTCTTCGAACAGCCATTAACAACAAAGTGGAAAGCAATTAATGAAGTGTTTTGTCAGAACACAAAAATCACAAAACTCTCAACTTTCTGATCTTTTTGTTGTTGTTGTTGTTCTTGTAAAGACAAGAGCAACAATTAATTGTCCCTCAAACATTAAAAGTCCTGTCATTGATGAGCCTGACTTGTTCTTTGAAGGACATGATGCATAAAAAGATGCTTGGGGTACTTTCACAACAGTAAAAATACATAATTAGATTAATCTCAAACAAAGACAAAATATGCTTTACACTCAATTTGGCTATATAGGCTAATTTCCATTTGTAGTCCACTGCTCGGGGACAAGTGAGCATAAGCAAATTCAGAGAAAAAAAGCAACTCCACGACAAATGGACCAACAGCCATCAACCTAGTGTACTGTATAAAGATTTGACCCACATAATCAATATCAGAATGGTTTTTACTCTTTGAAATTGGTATCAGTCCCAAAAAGTATTAAGGAGGCTCTAATCATGCATGTAAGATTTATTAGTAAGCACCTGTTTTGAAATGTGCTGAGGAGCACAAACAAGGAACAAAACAACTAAAAGTGTAGTAGAAGGAAGTGGCTTTTTGGGCTTAAAGCGGGTGAAAAATTTTAAAACATGGTCATCTCCCACAGAGCAAGCATGAGCAAGAGATGAATATTATGATCCTATATATCATTATAATACAAGTTACTATTGAAGTAGATGATGAAATAAATTAAATTAAATACATGCACTTCCTTGTCTTCAAGTGAGTTTAATCAGATAGTGCTTAAAACAAGTTTTTTCACAGCCCGAGAGCCAGCACTGCCCTACAGACTCAACATAGGAGCACCATTATCTCTCTCAGTTGATATGCCAAAAGCTTTGCAGCATAAATAGATGAAAAAAGATAAAACAGTATTTTTTAAATTGTTACTTTCAGTTTCAAAATGAATGCTGAAGAGGACAAAGGAGCTGCTGTGGGCAACCTCTGGGCAACCTGTGAGTGGAAGGATTCAGCTAACAGAAGTGCAGCATTTCGGGTTCCTGACATGATGATCAAGCATGCTCATATTAAAAAAGCAGCACAAAAAAGCATGCCTCCATATTGAACTCCTTGAACAATAAAATGTAAAAAGAAGTAGCAAACATCTGCACAATGCCGTTCAACACAGTACATTCACTCAAATTGGTTCATATCACAATTTATGTTTTCCTCCCTACTGTGGAGATGGAATTTCAACATGATTCTGTTTGATTTAAGAAGTTAAAATTAAAGAAAGGAGGTGAGGTGACATGACAGGTACAGAGCAAGAATGGATTGTTTCATAAGCAGACATGTTCCCTTGTTCCAGCATCCAACTTACGTACCCTTATCCTGACTGTATGGCTGCTGTTGAATCCGCAGGGTTTCCTCTCTCCTCATCTAAAAGTCGAGTGCATGAGCACATATTCAGTGCACCCGGATTCACAGTGCTGTCTGATTACAGGGCCTGCATTGCAATGTCAGGAGTGTTGTGATTCGGTACGGCAGAGGGAAATAAATGCAGAGAGAGTTTGTCATGCACACTGCCCCGAGTCTGGCAAAGTTTGCACGGAGCAGCACAGAAGATCCTGCGTCTGTAAAAGCTCCTGTTTCTCCTGTTCAACTGTTTTTAACAGAGAAACAGTAACAAACGCAAACACACCTACACACAAAACCATTCACACTGGTTGTGATCAATGACCAGCGAAGCAGAAATGACAGCAGTGAATTGATTAAAGTCGGAATGCGCGGTCACAGCAACATTTCATCACTTCAAGGTGACTTACTGAGTCTTAAAAGGCGTTCAGAAGTGTCTACCTCTAAAATGACAATTTAAAAAGGGAAATGTCATTTCAGCTCAGCTACTCCTTAGCTCCTCAAATACTCTGCCTTTCATGTCTGGCATCCCCTTTGGAAATCTGAGACAAGGCTGCAGCCAGGTGATGGGCTTTGATATGCTGATATCAAGTTGTATGAATATCAGCTAATGACATCCTTGACTTTTACTGACTTACTTTGTGTCATTCTTCATCTCTTCATTTTCTTTCTTTTAGTTTTTCACCCCATTTACTTGTACTGTCTTTATTAAGAAAAGTGTATGTCAACATACCAAATGCATTAAAAAACAATTCATATGAATTTTGTCATTCATTACTGTTTTACATACTGTGAGATCTATTATGAATTAACCTAGTAATGTGAGGAAAAATGAAATAGAGCCATGAGGTGAAAGAAGTTGGTCCTAGAATTATTGATCTATTTTTATTTGATATAGGTTTATGTTATGGCCATCAGTTCTAATTATTTCAACTATGTTTCTCAGAAATCATGTCATAGAGGAAAAGCAATTCAGCAGCTCAAATCATATCTTTGTTTAGAAAAGTTTGTTCAATTCATCGAAAACTGAATGGGAAATTAAGATGATATTAAGTTTATATTTGGAGTTGAGAATTATCTAAGCGTTTGGACTGCAGAGTTGAAATGGCAAGGTTTGGATTCAATGACTTGTGCTCAAACCTAACGTACCAGACAGACCTAATATAAGGTCACTACCAGCTGAAGAACAACCTATGAAACTCTGCAGGTTGAATGATCACTGCAAATGTTAGAAATTAACCTTTTTTTTTATTAAAAAGTCAAATTTAGCAGTCTGTGTACAGAAGACACACCTCTGAAGGTCAATGTAGTAGTGACAATATGAAAAATAATAATAATAATAACAAGAGGGCCTTCGCCAGCCTCCAGCTGGTCAGCGCTTAGGCCGTATTAATAATATAGTTGTAGTAGTAGTAGTTATGATGGATACAGCATCTAGAACCAAAGATCTTACATTAATGAAACCAGATAACTAATTTCTAGGAGTTTAACCCTAACTGTATTGTTGAGCAAATAATCTTCATAGGTAATATGACATGCTTGGTGGGATACTTTTTCTACTATAATTTCTCAAAGGTCAACTTCCAAAGCAAAGTGGGGAAATCAGTAAGACTTTACCAAGTGTTTGGACTGTTACGGACTAAAGGCAGACTTTAAATTGGGAGAGTACATGATGTGCATGGAGACAATTTAAAAGTGTGTCAGGACACAAGCACAGACAAGGACACAGATTGACAAAGGCATACTGTCTGCCTAGAGAACAAATGGGACAGAGCCCCCATGTACCCAAAATAACTAAACTCCGTCTAGAACCTGGTTTCTCATCTGTGATGCAAGTGCCAGTGAGAATTAAATTTAAGAACAAAAATATTAATTGACATGCTGTGAAAACTCACCAGAGCCAGCCTTCAAAAAGATAGACATAAACCCTCTGTGCCCAACACATCAACATCCAGGCCAAGGAAAACAAAAACGCTCTGGCCTTGAAGACACAAGCAGATTGCATTCCTGACTAATCATTTTAAAAGCTCCAATCACTTTCCTCATTTGGAATGGTTTTATGTTCAGGCTTGTCTTCCTCAAACAAATGAAAGGCATCCTATACCACTGTGAATCTAACATCACGCAAGATGATGAAAACAAAGAAAGAGGGAGAGACTCATTCTGACAATCCAATCTTTCGAATCCATGTTTAAATTAATCAACCTGCTGCTAGTTTTAAATCCAGGTTCCTTTCAGAGCAACTCATAATTAGGCTACATCCACATTGCTACATTTTTGTTTTAAAATGCATCACTATTGCTTCGTTTTAAGACTGCCGTCCACACTTAACTTGGAAACTTGGCACACCCTGTTTTAGTTTGAAAACGCCGGGGCTTTGTATGGGCAAACACTTGGAAACGATGAAGCAGTTGCCCGCATTTGCTTCCTGATCCTTCCTGTTTCTTAATAGCCAAGACTCGACAACCAGAGGTAGGGCCGTAAAATCATACTTAAGGTACTAGTTCCATGTCGTCATCTGTCCAAGAAATGAAACCTTACCGTCTTACTTTTCATTATTGTTTTTGTCTCGTTTCTAGTATTTTTTTTTAAGTAAGCAACTATGCATTTAAGCGCAAAGTAGTCAATCTGCTTCCTGTTCACATGGGTATGTGCATGCCCAGTGTACTTAAATGGACGCGTGATACACATTTTCAGGTGTCTTGGCATAGACAGGGATTAAAACTGATACAGGGCTAAAACGCTCACCTGGACGAAGATAATTTTTATTTTAAAGCATTGAAAAAAATGTTTTTAAAATGAAAAAGTATTAGTGCAGATGTAGCCTTAGTCTTCACACCAGCCTTTTGTTTTCTGCTCCAACAATCAATTAAGCCTCCACCCTTTAATATTTACAAAATGACCAATGTTGATGAGTTTGGCAACACCAATTTCAGACAGAACTGAAAGACACCTATATTGCATTAACAAGACATTATAAAGACTCAGAGTGAATTATGATCTTTATCAGCAGAAAATGATATCATATGATGTGTGACAGTTGCTTAATGGGCTCGGAGAGATGTTATACCTTCTGAAACGATGGATAGATTATCAATCTAATGTCACAGCAGGCACAGACTGTGTCTGATATTAACAATTACTTCTATAAGTGGTCTTCAGCTTGAAGCATATCATATGATTATCAGATCATTACAACTTCCAACTTACCAACTGATGGTAAGCAGGGAGAAAATAAGGCATTACAAAAGTACTTTTTTATTATGATTGTCTCACTTGAGCATTAACCTTAATTTTAAAGGAATACTGATTGCAGCATCATCCAAATCCAGCCCATTTGCTTTCTTTAAATGTATTATTATTAATTATTAATTATTTTATTATTTTTATTTATTTTTTATTTATACTTAAGGTACGCTTATTTTGTTAGTTTGCTTAAGAAGCTCCCAATAAATAATGTTATTCTCTTATTCAACAAGGCAAAGTTTGGATCTTCAGGCAAATGTGAAAGCAGGAAAAATGTATTTACTGTGGAGGCAACAATCAAGTCAAATCATCAGCGGCTAATGTGTGCTCTCTTGTGGTCGCCATCTTGTAGTCTTTGTTTTCTTCCCTGCTGCTTGCTGGCCAGCAGGTGATAACGATTTAGCTTGATTGTGGCCTCAACTATAAATGACTGTTCTTTGATTTCTTATTTGTCTTAGTAACTCTTCTTTCATTAGTTTGCCTCCTGCAAATTGGAAGTATCCTGACAATGTTCTGTTGAGTACTTACCTCGGGAGGGTCTAATGAACAAAGCAAGTGCACAGTTTTATAGACAGAAAGACACTCCAGCATTTCTTCCCAGTGATTGCTGACGTGAGTGAAAAACATTTGGCTGTTGCAAAATTTGGAGGTTTGGAGACAACGGTAACACCGCAAACTAAAAAAGTCCACAGCTCCCATAAAGTTAGGTCTGCAGTTCTGTAATTTTGTACACCTGTGTTTGACATAATTGCTTCATGTGATGATTTTCAAAGTTCTTGAATAAAGTATGCCCTGGATAATCTTATTCAAATATGATTTTTTTGTATGCAAAGTCATAAAACATACTTTTTTGAGCCATGTGTTTACTGATTTAGATAAGGTTGTGTTTAAGTCCCAAGCATAAATCAGAAACTAGGAGATTCCGTTAGAGACAGTTCTTCTATAACAGAAGAACTGTCTCTAACGGAATCTCCTAGTAAGCTTTTTCTTTTAGGTATGCCAAATGTAAAATACAAAAATGTAAAGAGTTTTTAACCCCAGGGAATACAATATTTGAAATTACATAAAAACAGATTTGTTTGAGGAAAAATCAATAATTCATAGTAATACAATAATTTACCGTAGCAAAAACACTGTAAACACTTTTTGGAGGTGTTTATTTTGACCAGGCCTTTTGTTACTTTTTTTGTGAGCCTATTAAACTATATAAAAAAGCTGACTAACTTTGAAAACACCATAACATCACTACTTGCCAAGAGCTGTTGTTCACTTCAAAGGAAACTACCAAAAAAAACGCAGCACCGCCTTGAACTAAGTGCTGAAGATGGCCTCGAAGCCGGAGTTATGTACAGGTGACTTTTCAACAAGAACACAACTCAAAAAAAACTGTCAAAGCATTTCAAGTGCATCATATCTGTGATATATTTGTGTACACGTGAATACATATACAGATTAACAGGTGAATTTCTGTTGCAATCCCTATGCACTGAATAATTCTCTTTGAAGCCGTGTCGTTATGTCCTACATAGTGTTTAATGTTCTTCTGTGAAATGGGTGCAGTAGTTGCGTTGAACGGGACATGGCCTACTTTTCGTGTGGAGGAAACAGAGAGAACTAGTATTTCTGGCCAGATCCCATGTGACAGGCCGGCATGACAGCGAGCCCAGCTGTGTGGAGGGGGATGCATTACCTCTCACGTCTCTTGTCGGCCACTTTCTCTACTTTGATTCCCCTTCCACCTGCCTCAATCATTGACATCAACGGTTGAGCTTTCAAATTACGTAACACACCTTCTGTTGAATATATAATGTAGGGACCTGGATCTTGGTAAGAAATATTACTCTCTCTAAAGTTTTTTTTTCCCCTTTCCTCGACCACTGATACTTAATTATGCATTTAAATAATGCTGGTACATGTTAGCTGGTTTAACAAAGTATCTGTTTAGTTTACTTGATGGTTTAATGAGTATAGACATAATGTAAATATCTTCTTGAGTTTTATTACCATATTGGCTGCACATATGATCCTATATGATGCATCTGAGAATCACTTGAGCATACCATGGTAATCTTCACCAATGCCAATTAAGGGGGAGGGTAATTTTGTTTAGCCCTCACAATTGCTAGCGAGTGATGTATCCATCCTATGATTGTCATTTTGATACAGCCTGTGCTGAAGCACTTAACTTTAGGTTTGTCACATTGATGAAACACATGTGCTGAGAATTATTTATTTAGGTCAGACAACTTGTACAGCTACATCAATCTCCTCTATTTCTATTGCCCTTTTTACCTCCACCAAAGAGGTTATGTTTACACCCCTTTTTTTTTTATTTGTTGTGAGATGGATTTTGCAAAAACTACTGAACAGATTTACACAAACCTTGGTGAAAGGATCGGACATGGGCCAAGATAGAACACATTAAAACTTAGCCAAGATCCAGCCAAAGGGGAAGATCCAGGATTTGTTTCCTCACTTTTTTAACATTGTGCTTTTCGACATTTTCACAATTTCCCTCGAAGCAATGGATGGATTTCGAAGAAAAAAATCAAGCATATCCAGGGGACTGATATCTGTGAGTTTTGTGCGGATATAAATAAAAATCTGGATATTACAGATTTAAATATGGTTACATTAGGGGACGGTTGGGTCTTGGCTGAGGTACACGCTCTTCTGAGTGACATTCTAGTTCAAGAAGTTAGCAAGCTACTGTATGTAGGAGGATGACAGTGACAGCTGTGCAGAATTTGGTTCTCAATCCATCCAGTAGAGGGTCACACATTTGGAGACAATAAATAATGAAATCTCGTTACATCAGAAGATTGGAATACTCAAAAGAGGGTGTTGGTGTTGATGGTGTCAGATGCAAGGATCTTAGAATGTGGAGGATTGAGGCTCTCCTCCCTCTCTTGCTTTGCTCCATTTCCTTCACCTTATCCCCATTCCCTCTGCTCCCTTTATTCCCCCATATAGAATTATTGATGTGGTACATTAGCTAGTCGAAGCACCTAATCTGGGAGAACACTGGGAAAACTAGAAAGAGGCGGCACATGGGAGAGGGGATGAGACCACACAGATAAACATGAAAGACACATAAATAAGAAATCAGTCTTTTTTTCCCCGATAGATCACCACCCTCAGTTTCGATTCTATCTATCTATCTATCTATCTATGATGTCAGGCAGACTGTTATTGGTAAATTTACTAAATGCAGGTGTCAGTCATGTAATTGGATGGACAAGATATTCAAACATGTTGTGCTGCTACATGTATGCACTTTGCAATTTTATAACCTGATGTCTCTCAACCTCTTGGGACTGAGCAGAGAATAAGAAATACTTTGGGCGCAAGCTGGTAATTAAAACACATTGTATAAGGATGATTGTTGGTGGTGTATATTGGGAAGTAGGCTAACTTTTCATTTCTTCTCTGTTTTTTTAATTCCTCTGTTTGCTCAAGCATGTGGTTATTATTTTTCACCCTGTACTCCTTACTCGCTGTACCTCAATCTCTGGCTTTAATCAACACCATCCATCCTTATTTTTTTCATTTCTGTTTTTCTACCTAGGTGACAATCCCGGAGTTGCCGACAGCCGCTGCAGTGCCTGTCCATCTGCAGCTTCTCCCTCGTGGCATCAACATATCGCTTCCTTTGGAGAAAAACCTTGAGGCTCTGAGGAAGTGTCAGCTTTTTAGAGATGAAGAGAAACTCGCCTTGTGTTCAGACTGCAAATTTTTTTAGACATTGACCACAGTGGCTGAGTTTGAGCCCTTGGGGATATTACACTTGCACAGCATGCAAAAGGCCTTGTCAGTACTCAGGGAGAAATGGATAAATAAGGGTGAAAAACAAGATTACAAAAAAGCAACACAGCTGAGGCTGCTCACAACAAAAAGGGTTTTATTCCCAGGGGGCTTAAGTTATGGTCTGACTGATGTTGCTTCTTAAGGCACAGTGCGATATTGTGTTTTTATTTAGTCTATTTTTCACACTGCAAGTGCAAAAAAAAGCAATGCAAAGTGATAGGTCTTGGGCATCTCTAAGTGTAATTGCTAATTAGGTTCAAGTATGTGCAAACGTGCGGTGGATATATTGCACAACTCTGTGATTATGAATAGACTCAGCTGTTTCACAGCTGAGCCAATCACAGTGAAGCATGCTTACAGCAACTCAACAACTGGAGAGTGCTTCGCCAGGAAATCATATTGTTTTCTAAATGGGTCAGAGTGGCACGGCGTGAACACACAGCACCACAAATCTGAAAGACATAGATTAATAGGAACAAGTGTTCAAATGATTGTATCAACTCAACAGTATGTATTCAATGTGTGTCCTGCTGCCTTCAATTGGCTATAGGTAGGCTTTGCATACAGTGAGCAGCAGTCGACAACAGATACAGTAAGTTTAATTCCTATAAATTGATTATATAGTCTTTAATCAACATTGATTTCTCATATATTTAATTACTATTCCATGATTTCAGCACATTTCCTCCAACTATTTAGTTTGCTCTTGCTAACAAAATCACCAAAGAGCCAGTAGATTGAGGTTGCCACAGAAACAGATGACGCTCTGAGACGTCTGCAATGTCTAAAAACCACCAACATAATGACAACTCTCAATTGAATGAGTCTCCCACCTGTTTTTGCCCATGGCACTAAAATATCACACAGTTAGGCAATGGTCAGGGCACCACATGTACTGTTTAAATGTGTAAATTTTACACTGAGGAGAGGCTTTCTTCAGATGATCTCTAACTGGAGATCAGTCATTTATTGGCCTCTCCCCCACTGTTCATCTCTTGTTCACAGTTGTTTGCTCCTGTTCAGTGGCCACCCCCACCTCTTCCTTTTACTGATGGTCTCTCAATGTGCCATCTCCTCCGCCCACGTCCGTCATCTCTCTGGACACACTGACTACCCATTTGTTATTGATCACCTTTGCTTTTACCCGTCAGTGCACACACCTACACACACATGCACACACTGCAAGCTGAGACTGATTCCTAGGAGCTACATTTCCATCTGCGTGGGCTTTTATAACACTCTCACACACACACACACACACACACACACACACACACAGGGTAGTTAAATGGGCCTTGAATGAACAAAAAATAGCAGAGTCAAAGAGTCACTGAACGAGCAGGAACAGACACACACACACTCACACACACACACACACACACACACACACACACACACACACGCACACAGACACAGAGACACTCAAACACACTACTGTATTTGACCAGCTGCCAATATGCTTAATGAAACAAGTGATGAGTTATTGACAGATGCTGTGCATCTTAAGTTGCTGAGGTGTCTATTGCTGTCTCCAATGTGCTGACACGCACGCACGGCAAACATGCACACAAACGTGCTCACACACACACACACACTCACGCACACAAGCATTAAGGACAGATGACCACTTTCCTTGGAATGCTATAACAGACATTTGATCTAAATTAAAGGGCAGTGTGTATATTGCTCAAAATGTGTGTGCTTATGTGTGTGAGGGTGGATGTTATTGACAATGAGTGAATATTGAGGGGTTTTTTGTTTTTTCTTTGAACACACCAGGCCGTACACACTTTATCTTGGAGAAAACCTGTGTGTGTGTGTGTGTGTGTGTTCATGCTTTGAAGATTCAATAATGCACAGTGTGTGTTTCTATATGTGTTCAGCATCTTTATGTGTTGAACAAAGACACATTTGAGTGGCAGACGGGTTAAGGGTCCAATTAAGAGTCTTTGATTCAATGCACTAGAGAGGCTAATTACTGGATTTACAATAATGAGCACATGTACACAAACGCTTGGCCACATGGCCACACACACACAAACACACACACACACACACACACACACACAGCTAATAAACTTATCCACCTGTGTGATCCACTACCCTCTCCTCCTCCTCCTCGTCCTCCTCCCCTCGTTTGGTGTGAAATTAAACATTAAAGCCGAGCAGCATTTCAAGGTACTTAATGATGTCGACTTCTGAATAAATTTCTCTGGAGAAATAGATAAAGACAAGGCGACTGGTCAAGAGAGAAAGAGAAAGGAAGCAAAATACTAATGCATTATGACCTGCAGAGTGTTGGCATAGTGCCTGAAACCTTGAACCACAGAGGCCACATAGTGACTCAACTTGACGACTGAAGGATCCAGTGGTTGTCATCTCAGGGCAAGAGTGCACAGGAGACTTTAGTTCTGACTTCACAGTCTCAGGCAGCACTCTTGTATGCATACAAATCCTACATCTGTACTCCTGGGCTCAGACATAACCAAACGGTTACATGTTTGAGATTTTAAACATTAATGCAGAATGGTAAATGGACTGTATTTATATAGCACTTTTCTAGACAGTAGACCACTCAAAGTGCTCATTCATGCACTGTCGGAAGAGCCGTCAGAGGCAAGTTAGGGTTAAGTGTCTTGCCCAAGGACACAACGGCATGTGTACTGGCGGGAGGTGGGATCGAACACGAACGACTCTATGTCCTGAGCCACAGCCGCCCCCCAGAAGCCAACACCTGCTACGCAAATGCATGTTGTAAATTTTATATTTACAATTGGTGTAGTTTCCCTTAAACAGGTAAAGCTGTTGAACACAGCCTGGAAATAAGCTCTGCCTAAAAGTGTCACTTTACCGAAGTCCGTCAAACAGCATCAGCTTAGTACCGAAACCATGAATGTAACTGTACCCCCTTTTTTGGTTAATTATTAATTTCATCACTTATCCATTTGACTGTTTTTAGCATGCTAATGAAAAGTCAGCTCGGATCATCAGATCCAGCTACACTCAGCTTAAAAGCAATGATCCTGGGTCTTTCAAAAGCAGAACATTTCTTGACTTTTTTATCGTGGATTTTACAGTATGAGCATGTTCACATGGTTGCAAAACTCACAGGCCACATCTACAGAGCCGTGTTGCAGTTGTTGTTAATAATTGAGATGAAAGCTCCATAGGAAAATCAAGGGGACGAGCGTTACTCTTATTTGGTCCACCCCAGTTATATCAATGAGGGCAGGGCAAACCACAGAAACACATCTATGTCTAATGAGTTACAGTTTAACAATAGCACATCCTTCAAAATTATCATACAGTTGATTCAACATGTGTAAAGCTTTTTCAGGAAAAACTGAACATTATAACATTCATGACGGAGGATTTATTACAGGTCTAGTGTAGTAAACTGCACTATATATATATATATATATATATATATATATATATATATATATATATATATATATATACTGTATATATATCGTAGAGATGTAATGATATAAAAATGTAAAATCACGGTTATAGTGACAACAAAATTATCATGGTTATCAGTATTATCACAGTATTTTTTAAATATGATGAAAATGTTCAAAAACGATACATAAACCTTAATGTGGCTGCATTGCATACACAAAAATCAGATTCTGAGCAGATATGTGCCTGTGTTTGTTTCTGCTTCACAACATAACCACCATAAAACCATCAGATTTAAAATAAAACAAAACAAATTTCACTGATTCAAATATCTGTCGTCACTGATGCCGCTCCCGCTCTGCATTCACTCTGTGTCTCTCACTCTCTCGCTCTCTCTCGATGTGCAGGAGGGGAAACTGAATCTGAAAGTTTGTGTTCTCAGCTGAACCTCAACAAGATAAAGCTCTAGTGACTGACTAATTCTCAGAGCATGATAGCAAAATAAAAGGAATGGCTCCCAAGCGCGATTTGGATCCACAATAAACCCATGTTGTTAGTTCTACGGTTTCAACAGTCTGGGAGACTGTTGAAACCGTAGAACTAACCATAAGGGAATTTCACCGTGGTTTACCTTCAAACCGGTAACCGTTTCATCCCTACTTACCCTACAGGGTACAACCCGGCGTTGAAGGTGCAGCTATATGAAGAGGAGTGGCCTGGAGTGGCCGTGAGCGGAGGAGCGTGTATTCTCTCTGCTCACGCACTTTGCAGAAGTTATTTTAATTTTACTAAATACGTCTCACTTGCTTCATTCATGTGTATTTTATTGTTATCTTATTTTAGAGCAGTAAATACTCCAGTTAAATGTATGTTGTGTTTGGGGTTTTGTTTGTATGTTTTGCTTTGAATAAGATGAGATAACGCCACCACAGTCTATCTCTCCTAGTGTATCTCTGACCCCAGAGCTGCAGGACCCAAACCCGTCATTATTATTGTTATTATTAATATTAATATTAATATCATCACTAATAATAACAACAACATAATTGTATTTTTTAATTATAAGTATCAGTCTGGTAGAGATTACAGCGGCGGTTGTACAACTGTCCTCTCTCTCTCTTCTCTCCTACTGTCTCTCCTCCCACCCTCTTTCTGCCCACCTCTCCTCTCTTCCTCCTCTCTCTCCTCACCCCAACCGGTCGAGACAGATGACCGCCCACAACTGAGTCTGGTTCTGTCAGAGATTTCTTCCTGTTAAAAGGGAGTTTTTTCTCTCCACCGTCGCCAAGTGCTTTGCTCATTGTGGGATTTGTTGGGTTTTCCCTGTAATATTGTAATATTGACCTCACTATGTAAAGTGCCTTGAGACAATGTATGTTGTGGTATGGCGCTATACAAATACAATTTAATTGAATTGAATTGAAATAAAACACCCGTCATACTACTGAATAATCACAATTATCCATTGTGAGATTCCAAGATCACAAAACTGAATTGAAAAGTTAGTTTGAACTGACTTTGGATACACAAGAGTAAATAAACAGAGAGACAGAAAAGAGACATCTACTGTATTAGTGCCAAGGCTGGTCCATTATATAGCACCTTTAGAGTGAATATGACTGCAGGGCTTTACGTGATTTATGTAGTGGTGCAACACCAAATTACATCTCATTACTTCTCATTGTGGCAATAAGCTGTTCTGTCATTCTTCTGTATTTGTTAGTGCAGCACATAAATATTACAGATGAGACACTGGGTAGCAATTTGGGATCGAGCTAATGACTTCATCTGTTCAAGTGTGAGTAAACTGCTAACAGAGAATGGAAGGCGGCGACTGAAGGTGGACAGAGGAGATTCTTTATGTATTATTACACTCTAATGTGCACTCAGAGATCAATCACAACCTTTAACAAACACATCCTTTTTGTGCATGATGCCCCCAAAACAGGGCTCTTCAACCCTCTTAATTATAACAATCTAAATAAGTCGAAGACTAAATGTTGGGTATTTTCTACATTTCTTTAATTTATTAAAGGGCATGACCATTACCTTGGAGACAGGTACAGTTTACTTTTTTCACAGTAAAAAGATTTAAAAAGAGAAATGTCCATGACAGAGGACGAGACATGCCTTTTTTAGTCTGGAAACACAAAAATCACAGCCATATGCAAGTAACTGGCACATCTGAATGGAAATTAAAAGACAGAGTCACCAGAGACCATTGTCAGTGTCAATATCGTTCAAGAAAAAAAATATTTCAAGATAAGGCACATAATGTGATTTGTTTTCCTGCTGTCATAATGTCATGCTTTGAAAGCACAGCAGCATTGTAACACCCCCCCCCCCCCACACACACACACACACACACTTCCAAACACACACACACTATGCAAAAACCTTGAGAATGCGTCATCCTGACACTAAAGCAATGTATGCCAAAAAAAGGGAACAACTCCTCATTAGATATTTTGATATTTTGTTTTCTGATAACCACCCCACTGCTACCCCACACCTGTCCCTGTCTCATTACCAAGCCATGGTGACACCTTGGCTTCTGTGTTGAGCATCCTGTGCACTCGCCATCTGGCACCAGCATCATCTTGTCCATTTACTTTACCATGCACACAAACAGCAATGTTCCAATGTATTTGGATACATGCAAACACAAAATAATTGACACACATACACACACCGAGATTTAAATTGTGACATTTATCTGTGACCACACACAATGTTCAGAAGCCCTCACTGATCCCAACAAGCCCTGTAAAGACCTGGGTAGCAGTGGTTGTCCATATGTATCAATGGGGATATTGGATCTGGGCATGAGGCCAGTTTTTTAACATACACCCTGCTATGTCCCTACATACCTAATTTAACATCTCAGCATAATTACAGGGACTTGGCAGCCCCCTAACAGCACACTTAAGATTCCACAGTCCCCCGTGCTTCACTAGAGCTCAGTGAAGGGGGCTTTGTTTTTCATAAATAAGCAATTTAATTGAATAACTTTTGGATGAATCATAAAGTTAGACATTGTGGGGTATTTTAACCAAGTTTCTCTTGACCTCAGTATGAGTTTTCCTGCTGTTTTACACTAGTGTGTTCTCAGCAAACACTGCTTACCAAGTGGACAGGTACACAAGTGAACTTGATGCTAAATGTAGCCAGTGGAGTTCTTTCTTCCTGAATGCTTCGCTGCACATCAGGATCCATGTTTGGTGCAGTTTGCTCAGGCCAAGTTGTCTTGAGAAAATATACAGACTGTCTGAGCAATTATGTCTTTGGTGGAGTCACTGTGTCATGGTGCCATGTATCCCTGTTTTCAGTATTAAGGGCACTTCTGAGATAACGCAAAATTCACTTCTACATGGACCCAGCAAACCCCAAACATTAAATCATTAGCTTGCACAGTAGCCGGCATGGTGATTGTCAGCTATAGAAGACAATGGTCAAGAGAAAAGAGAGACAAAAGTGTGGAAATAATTTCTTTTGTCTGGCATTACTCTCAGATGAGTAGAAATTCTTCTCTATTCATTTGTTCTATCCAATCAAAATTCTTGCAGTACTTGGATTTTTTTTCCCCATTATTTATTTATATATTAAAAAAAGGGAGAGGGGGCATTGTTTGGCAACACTGCAGGTTGAGTTGATAATATGACAAAAAGTGTAACTCAAAAACATGATATTATATAAAAGATTTTGAGCTAGAAATGTAAAGGCCACTGTTTGGTACATAAAGTAGCTAAACGTAAATACTATATTAGCTGCAATTTAATTATTTTTCTGTGGTATCTTGATCTCTTTTTAATTAGGACCTGAGCCACTAAAAAAGTCAGCGAGGACCTATTGTGATCAAATTAATTATTATTATTATTAGTATTATTATTATGCAAACTAATCACTAATTTGGGGGCCTTAATGTGCTCGAAAAAGTTTTTAAAATTTGCACACGCATTAGAACCAGTGAAAATATTTGTATTAAGGGGGTCACAGGCATGGGGGAGCCAAAATGACTCGATAGAGACCCTTACCACATTTCCCCCAGCTTTGATTAAGTTTGTATCTTTGTCGCCATTGGAGGAAATTCCTGACTTAGACGGCAATAGATAGTATTTACCTCACAAGTGTGATGTTTAAAACAAAAAGGTGGTACAGTACATGAGAAATAAAAAACAACAGAGGGGCGATGGATACCCTGCATGTGTGCTGTATATGATCCAGTGAGGCAATCCATTTTTTTGTAATAATGCCACTTCATCCTGATGTCATCAGGACCTCATTTATATCAAATGATGATGAATGATTGGCTCATCTAATTAAAGTCCTATAGGATGCAGAGATATCTGAACAGAAATGTGTTTTTGAGATAATTTTCTGACTTCTTTGTTACTTCTTCATGATGTCGCTTATCAGATTATATTATATGATGGGGAATCATTTTGTTATCATTATGAGCATCATATTTTCCTATTTTGTGTGCAGACATCTTGGAAAATTTGTTTTTCTGACCACTTTTTTGGTGACCTTGGCCTTAAACAATTAAGTAATGCTCCCACCAAAATTGGTGAAAATCTGTCTATGCGTGGTTGAGTACACACACACACACACACACACACACACACACACACACACATACGTTCACTTTCTGTAAAGGGTAACAATGTCATAATTCATTCAATAACCCTCATTGCCATCTTCCTGCTGTCTAGTTTACGGATACCGCTCCATCACTGAGGCAAATAGCCTCATGCATATACTGTATGGCCATTTTGGAAAGGGTCCCCATAAATAATGACTAGCAGTGAAATGGAAACAATGGGAGAAGCTGTTACTTTTCACCATGGCATGTCGATCTGCGTTGTTCACAATATGCTGTGTCTGAAATATGCATGAGGCAAAATGTGTCCCCGCCACAGTGGGGACATGAGGGTGGGGGAGAAGAAAAGATTGATATATTTTGGTGAGATGAATCTTTGAAACGGGGTGACGTTATGACATTTGTATTCCCGACTTTTGTGCAGTTGCTGTTGCTGACATTTGTGAAACTAATGTGTGTTGGCGGTGTGCCGACAGTTCAAATGCCCTTCATTTAATATTCAGGGGGGGGGGAAGAAATAAGCCGCTTATTTATGTATTGTAATGCAAGGGTCATGAATATGTATAAGCAGCTATCAATGCTTTCACCTTGAGCATGTGTGTGTGTGTGTGTGTGTGCGTGTATGTATGTGTGTGTCATGTGTTTGTGTTTGTGTGTGTGTGTGTGTGTGTGTGTGTGTGTGTGCGTGCGTGTGTGCAGGTTGAGGTGGGTGGGAGCTGAAATGTGTAACAATTTGAAAAAAATAAAAGGTAAGAAAACAGTTTATTCAATCAGCCAAGGTCACACTCTCATCGGTCCTTTGACGTTTCCCTGACCAGGCAACAAAGAGGCTGTTCCAGCATGGGAATGATTCAACAGTTGAATTAAATATTTGAAGTGACTTGTTCCATTCAGGTAACATTATTTTATTGTGTATAAGGTTGTTTGATTCTAGTCTCAGAGACAAAAACATTGATAAAACATGTTAAATATGATGTTAAATATAAACAGTTTTTTAAAATATATGCTTCATTGTCATTGCATCCTTACAACAAGAAGAGAATTAAATGCAGAGAGAGGATTTGTTTGAGAATCAACTCTAGTTCCAACTGGGCCGGGCTGAAAATGACAAGTCCACAATCTGACACATACAGAACACAAATCCATGGATACATCCACACACACACACTCACAGAAGCACAACACACGCACCTAAAATGAAACACTAGAGCAGAGAAGTTATACTGTCAGTGGAGGTGACAGAGCCCCTCAAGGGGGACCCAAACACAAGAGGGGCCATGTCTATTCCTGCTTTCTATTTCCTCCACCATTTTTTTGTGTGTCAGTATGTATGTGCGTGTGTGCCCCCTCCCGCAGGATCCTCCTTCAACAACTACAAAACTGGGACAAAGCCCAAGGAGTGAGAGAGAGAACGATACAAGCAAGAAGAAACGGACGGAGAGGGGAAGTAAGATGCCTGGCGATGGTGAAAAGGTCAGGATGGACGGAGAGACAGAGACAGACATGAGGGAACGTGCTAAATAGTGCAGTGGGGGGGGGGGTTTAAAAGAAGGAGACGGAAGGAGAAGAAAGAGATGAGGGAAAGTGGAACCATGAAGGGACACAGTGAAAAATTCACTTTCTGTGAAGTTGCCTCCATTTTGAGGAAATGCTTGTCTACAATGGAGCTTCTTTTCTCAACCCCTCTGGAGAGGAGACGGCACACAGACATTTCAGAATAATGCAACATGTTGAAATATTTCCGCAACTATTTGAGACATTAAACAGCGTTCACACGCGCTGGGAAATGGCCTACTTTGGGTTTTAAAAGCCCAGTACTTGATTCAGTACAAAGTAAACATATAGGGAGTTGCAACCCACCACGCACTTTTGAGATTTATATCTTGTTTTCATAAGATCTGACAGCATTCACGGTGAACAGTTGAATCCGTGAAGCACACAAACCCCACTACTTAGGCATAAGCAAATACTACACAGTACAGACAGTAGCAAAGCATTATCAATAAGGTGTCTTCACAGTCTGAGTTGACTCGGGACCGGAGCTGGATAAGGTAAAAATCATATTAAGACATCATGACACTGCAATGAAACAAAATTCTACCTAACGCGATTTTACCTGAGTCTATTATATATATATATATATATATAAATATAAATATAAACGGTCAAATGGGACATCATTATTAATATGGAAGTATATATTGTACGAAATCAAGATACAGAAAATTATTTTCTTTCTACCACCTCATTGGCTACAGAATGTTTTACTGTTGGTGCAGGAGGGGAGACCAAAGGGCTTTGAATTATTTCTAACTGATGAGTCGGGGGTTCACAAACTGTGGCCTGTGTCAGGCTGAATTACAAACTTTATTGTTGTAGTAACGAACAGCAAGATTAGAGCAAAGAAATCTCTGCCCCAGGACCTCTGTTCACTTTGCCCGGCCAAGAATTAGCCGCGCACATTAGCCACTGTAGAAGTACAACAGGAAATCAAGAAAGTGCATTTCCCAAATTGTCTGTTCACATCTATGATCAAACATACACCCATAAGCCACAACATTGAACACGTAGGCCTGCTGTAGCTGCTTTAGCAGTCATTTCCACACCAACCTCATTGCCTCTCTTATTCGGGTCCTGGCAGCTTGTTATGCTCCATCACAGAGATAGTGAGAAGCCATTGTCATCAGCTCAGATTAATTATGATGCTGACCTTTGTGCTGTTTTTATACACTGGTAAATTATCTATACAGTTTCCAAGTCAATGACTGCACTCGAAGAAAACCTGCCAGTCTTAATAGGTATAGTCTGGGCAGCTATCATCACCACTGGAGACTTGTTTTTCAGAAAGCTGACTATTCTTAGTGGGGTTGCTTTTTCTTTTCACATATGGCTAAGCGTGAATATACAATGAGGTCTGTTTGAATTGCAATCATAATTAAAGGGGGGAAGGAATGTCAAAAACTGCTAAGCTGACCAGAGAACAATTTTGTGTCAAAAGGACAAGAAAATCTTTATACACTTGTCTTACACTAAGCTCTGTTCTGTCCTGATATTCGGTTGGTGCTGCTTTTGTATATTTGCTGTTGACCTTCAAAGTGTTATAATTTGTGTAATTTGAACTTTCCTTCACCCTTTCACATGTACTTCTGCATCAGCTTGTGTTTTCCTGTTACCCATAATGCCTCTTGACAGCCTGCAGAGAAGAGGGATGAACATGACCGCAGTCAGCTGTGGTTTTAGGTGGAGACTGTGATGATAAAAGTGAAAGAACAAGCAAGAAGGAGAGAAAAGTGATACAAAAATGCAAAAAGCACGATTCAACTTGCAGCTCCACAGTGAGCATACAGCTGAGTATTATTTGAAAACACCACATGAAAGTACAATTATAAAGCTCCTCTTTTTTTAACATATACTTTAAGGAATATAAACTTGTTATGGAGCATTTTTCATTTCAGGAAAAGAGCCAAACCTATTCAAATATTAATGCGCCAGTCTTCACTGTTGTCTCAGAACAATAATGTCTCAATAATATTTTAAAGCTACAATATGCTAGTTGTGGTAAACGAGCCACCCCTGGCACGAGACAAAAAAAAGAAAACATATGATCTCCAGAAGTTCCTGGTGACTGTAGCTACATTTTATTTTATAAAGATTACTTTTTTGTTTTGTTTTTACAGTTGAAGACATGATAGATGACAGAAACACTGAAATGTTTGGTTTGCAAGAGGCCAAGAACAAACAAAAAAAGCAGCTCTGACTAGCTTGTAGCCAGAGTGCAATGGGAGTAGTTGTAGTAGACCAGAGACAGGTTCAAGTACTGATCTCTTCTCTGATGGTTAGGAGGGAGAGTGTCGGTCATAAACCTGAGAAGGCAAAACAAAAAAATACATACTGTAGCTTCAATGTTTGATTCAGCACATTTTGTTAAAAAAATTAATAATAAAATACTTGGTTTTGATACCGAGCCAGGCCTACAAAGCTTTACTGGCTATACCTATTCTCCACAGCTGATTCTCACACATCAATGAGTTTTGCATGGTAAAGCATTGTCAGTATTTAACTAATAACAGAATGGCACTCAGAAGAGTGCATAAACCTCCCCCAAGGCCCAACAGTCCCCTGAAAGTCAATCTCCCAATGTTGCGGAAGAGAAAAAAAACTAACTTGGATATTCCTTTTTGTCAAAATTAAATGGTTTCTTTTTTGGCCCATGTCCCATCCTCCAGCCAAGTTTCATGGAAATCCCTTTAGTATTTTATGTGTAATCCTGCTGTAAAACAAAAACAGACAGGCAGGAGTGAAAACATATCCTCCTTGGTGTAGGTAATAACTACTGGCCCATTTTTCCCTTGGGTTTAAAGTATTCTTGTTCTTCTTAATAAACATACATTAGTATTGTATATTAAAATGTGCAGCTACAGTAAATTGCATTTCATAAGATCTACAGGTCTATCATATTCATATATTAAAAGCATTTGTAAAAGTGCACATCTAAATTTTGCATTGCTACCAAGCAACAAAAGAATAAAACTTTGACGCCGCAAAGTAATTGCCGCCACTTCTTCAGAATTTTATGAAATGTCATGAAGTCCCAATAACACGACTCTGCGAGGGCTTTTATTTTTGACACGACAACAAACAACGACGGAATGCTGTCGAATCTTTGAGCGACACGCCCCCGACAAGAGGGAGGGAGAGAGACGAGTAGTGTCACCAGGCACTCGTGAGAAAAAGTTACATTTCGCTTCTGCGTTTCTCAAAGATCGCATCAACGTAACATAACAAATCTGGACAAAACAGGCAGCCCGACATTGATTTGGACCAATGTAGCTACACTGTTGGTTGTCCCTGCCCCAGCTGCTTAAACAAAATCCTGAACCCCTTATAAGAATGATGCTTCTCAATGTTAAACGTTACTGTAATTTTACACTTAGTAAGCTGTAACTTCATAATGCACAATGTTGCAGTCTGAATACTGTCCTTACATGAAACACGGACATCCACAAGACCCGTGACAAGATTTGCAGCAATGATGTGCTCATGTCATTTTGTTTTGTTTCTCCTCTCAGGCTCTGTGACACTCAGTCTTTGCTATTTTGTGGGTTTATTCTATTTACTTATTTTCAGTGAGCTGTCATCTGTGAGGAGTGAATTTCCATTGCATTTACTTCAATTTTAAAAATGAATTGTGAATGCACACTGCAGGGAGAGAGATGATCAACTGCAGCGCTGCTACCTCTGATCTCATTACCTCGACCACTGTATCAGCATGTGATAACTTAATGACCGCACTCCATCCGAGACCCATCAAAACACTGCTTTTAACCACAGCAGACTTACAGGAACCTGCATGGGACATGGATGGAACAATAGGGCCGCCTCCCACAGCCATTATCCTCTGCTTCTCTGTCCTGGGTTGACTTGTTTTTGTCCTTCTCTCTCTAATATCGCGCCATGTCTGCCCTTCACTACTCTTCATCACTGTCTATCTCTGGCACTCTTCCTGTCTCCTTTAACTTTGTTTCTCTGTCTTGGTCGTGCACTCTGCCATGGCACAGGGACAGTAACAAAAGCTCAGCAGCTTGTGTTGGCACGAGGCATGAATTTTGCTCAAATTCCTAATTAATTATGTCCAGAAAATTACAGCATGATAGTGGACAAGTGCCACTTCTCTTTTCAACCAATGGGAACATTTTCGTCAAATTTTCACCTGAGTTTACGTGATCAAGGTCCCATATATTCACTCATGATGATTTTGTACCTGCAGCTTAAAAGCATCAGTCTCCCTTGGGACAAAGCTTTTGTCTCTGATCTATGAAAATCGGCATCAAAAAACCACTGTAGTGTTGTCCTCTTCTTAAGAAGCCGGACTTACAGATAATGTATTTCTTCCAAGCCAAACCAGGGCCAAAATCATCACTGTGGCCATGAAATGACCCTGCCACTCAACATGGTTTGTCCACTCCCTTCACACACCGCTGACTCACCCTGCCACTGTCTCTGATCGTGTCTGATGTCCTGAGATTGTCTGAGAAATGAAGAAAGGCCTCTGCAAAGGATAACTCCCCCTAATTTACAATAACCAGAATGCGATGCAGTAGAACTAACATCCTAACTGGAAAGACATGCCTCCAGTAGCTAATATCTAACTAAAATAATCATAGCAGTGCTAGTGCAGTGACTCAGCCATGCCACACAGTTTCTGAAGAGTTCCATATGGTGCGTTAACCATGATAACTCTTTCCTGATCCGGGAGAGATCTCGATGATTCACTGTGCCACAGATCAACACTTTTTTAAAACGAGTAAAGATGAAAATGCAACAAAACATCCTTTCATTTATCACTCACTCGTCTGACAATTTCTTTATTTTTTGATGCATAAGCTACGTTTGCATAGCCTATTTGATGAGCCTGACATCTGCCTGCTGTCAAACTTTACCTCAGAATGATGGTTCCCAATGTGGCTTAATTTGTTCAGCACAAGTAAGGAAGGAAGGGAATCGATAGTTTTCGTCGGTTGGGCGCAGAAAATAAAAAACCTTGACTTCAAAAAAAAAAAATGGTTTAGGTAAAACACAATGGTATAGTTGGTAAAAAGCAAGACCTGACAGGGTCCATTCATAAACATACTTTTTTTAGGTGTGAAATATAATTTTGGTTTAATAATTAATTATTAATATTCGTAGGATTAGTGCTAAAAAAGGTTGGGGACAGAACCTTGATCAGAACAGAGTACATGTACAAATAATTAATTTTTTTCCACAGCTGTTTTTTAACTAGATGCCCTTAGGTCTGCCTGTGCTTGGAAAAATTTATCTGCCCAGCTCCTCAGTGAACAGATTTGTATGCCCTGTGACTGTGAAGACCATTGCTTATCATCATTGCAAATCCTTCTCATACATGAAACCACATGAACATCATTTGAACTCATCATCTAACTTTGGTCATTTAATTTGTAAGCCATTTGTAATAATTGTACTAAGCCTCCATTTGCAAAAAGAAAATCGAGCGAAAAGGAGTCTCAAACCTTCTCTTCTGACGGAGCAGCTTTTGAAAAAAGCACATTCCCCTAAACTTTTGAACTTGATCCTCTAGTTGTTGCCCATTTCATACACAAGGTACAGACACAATCTACTGTTCGAATTGCATGCTTAAAGATATTCCAAATGGTCTACATGCATTAATACCAATTTAATTCATGCACACTCTAATTACCTAATGCTTACTGCATAATGCTTAACCAAGAATTTGCTGGCAGTACTGTATAGAAAAAGTGAGAGAGAGGTTTTCACAAGAATCCATTATTTTTTTGCCCCTCGCAAAGCCGACGGGATTAACACAAAAAGCGAAGCAGCCTGCAGTGTAACAAGGTCACTGATTTATTTATTTATTCATTTTTTTGCTGCATGTGCATTGTTTTCTAAACCTAATCTCGCTTTACCATAGAATGAGAAAATCTGGGTCTGCCTAGGTCTCGGCTTTTTAATGACAGTTCTCCATGTGGTACCACTAAATATGTAGCTTTTATAATATTCCTGTTTTAAATACATATCTACTCTGTACAAATATGTGCAACACATTTGCGGAGACGAGCAGTGAGAGCGTATACATGTATCTGTGTCGTGAGAAGAGAGGGAACGTACACTAAGTGATAATACACACTGCTGCCAAGACAACGACATTAACACCAAGAGCTTACAAAGGACACTGTCAGTGTGTCCCCACCCCCATCCCCCATCCCTCTCTCTCTCTCTCACACACACAAACACACACACACACACACACACACATACACACACACTATATATGTACACAGTAGAGTGAGAGGCATTATCTTGATGAAACAGTGCTTGATACAGAAGCCCGAGCCAACCTGAACACAGCCTTGCTTTCTTTTAATGGAGATAACACAGTCTGGGTCCAGCCTGAGCTCATCTCCTTTAACACCGCATACAACTACATCGCTAAGTGTCTGTGTGTGTGTGTGTGTGTGTGTGTGTGTGTATTTGTGTGTGTGCGTGTGCCTGATCTAATAAATTTGCCACTATCTCCTCGCACATCAACCATCATTACTGCACACCTTCCGACCCCGCACCTGGCATCCGAAAAAACCACCCAGTCACGCTGACCAATGAGAGCACGCAGCGGTGAACCGTGGGCGGCTGAAGCTCCAACACTGCCTCGCCCCCGTCATGACTTCACAAGGTCTACAAATCACTTGGCTGGCTCAGGGTTTTAAAGGCAAATATGTAAGTCCCACTACCTGCTGGATACTGAGTGTGACAAATATGAAAATGTCATTCCTCCTCCACTCACTTCTGATACAGTATATTAGGTCACTGAAAGACTGGCTCTGACAGCTTGGTTCTCCCACTTTGCCTTTTTTAAAATTTGCCTCAAATTTACACCCAGGTACTGGAAAGTTTCCTGTCTTTTAAATGTTGCATTCCAAATCAAGACTGGAATGATTCCATATTTTAAAAACATGATTATATGACAAATTCGTAGACCCAGATCTCCTGATGTAGTCTCTGCAGCACAACAAATTCCTCCTTTTTGTTCTTTTTTATATATTTTTTTTGTATTTGTATTTACAGGCCTTTTCCTCTTCTTCTTACTGTGGCATTGCATAGGTTGCGTTCAGATCATACATACCTCCTTGTCTACATATTTTCTTGCCCGGTTTCCTGGCACATTCCTTGGATATTCTTTTGACTGTAAAATGAATAGAAGACTAAAGAATAACATGGAGCCCCTGGACACGCAACACACACACACACATACAAACAGGAGCTGCATGCACACACGTACACACACACACACACACACACACACACACACACACACACAACCACAGCTGATTGAGTGAAGAAGACTTAGAGAGGAGGGAAAGGGAGAAATAAAGACAGAGGGAAAGAATGAATCACACCAGCTCAATCAGCGTGGTATTCAGCCTATCAGTCAGCCAGCCAGCCGGCCAGTCATTCAGCCAGTCAGCCAAATCAATCAGTGATGATCATGACAACGAGGGTCTTATTTAATGAACTGTAGCCTTTGTGGCGGAGCACAATAGGCTATGATGAGCAAGGGGAGGCTATAAGGGAGATTGGTGAGAAAGAGGAGAAAGAATCAAAGGATGGAAAATGTGAGAAAGACTGAAAGGAGTGGCCTGGATGGATGGATGGATGGATGCCCACCCCCACACACACACAGTCATCTGTCATTCACAAACCACTCTCACACTCATGTACTTTAAGCAGTGTCATGCACATTAAACATGCACAAGGTCATGCTTCCCTTCAACTGACAGACAGGGACTGAGACAGAAATGCACTCTCACAAAGATAAAACACATCCCGACAACTCTTCTGTTTACTAGAAAGAAGGTTGTGGGTTCAATTTTCTTCCACCGCCCCATTGTAACCACCACCATCCTGCCCGGGGCCCCACAGGCTAACTCACCATCCTCAGTGGGGACATAGATGTTGAGAAAGAGGCAGTCCTCGCTCTGGTCCTGGACATACGTGGACACGATGTCAATGTTGTTGGTGAACCACACGGGTAGCATTACATCTGGTAGACGGCCCTCCACGATGCTTTGAGGGCACACCGGAGCGAAATGTGTGGCATTGCGGACCTCGGGCCATGGTGTCGGCGGCTCTGGCGGCTGAAAGCGGCGCTCGCCAGTGGGCGGGGCGGCATACGGGACGCCCAGGAACTGCACCACGGGACCAAGGATCTCATTGTTGAGCTCTTTCTTGACGCCACGCAGCTTGCCATAGACAGTGGTGACCAATGGGTCATTCTCATCGAGTTTCTGAGCCGACACAGAAGCTGGGAACGCCTGCAGCAGCAGCAGTCCCAGCCATATTAGAGACGACACCCAGCGTCCAGCCCTGAAGTCACCTTCAAGACCTACATATCCCATCATTCGTGTCTCGCCCTTCGCAGTAGGAAACGGTCGACACCCAGTCCTCGAATGGGGCCTCCACCAGGACATGGCTGTAACTCCTTGTTCACAACTCCCTTGCTGTGTCCTCTTTTGTAATTTCCGAATTAAAAAAATCCTTGTTTTCGTTTCTCTTACTTACGCCATTTGATACAAACACAATTACACTGAGTCGCATTCACACGCAGGCATAAGCAAGAGGGTTAACTCCGGAGCAGATGAGGGTTGTGGTTGCTAATGGTCCTTTATAAAATCCAGGCAGTATAAACCATCCAGTGGAAGTTGGGCAGCCATCAGCTTCCTCCAGCTTGGTAAAGGGAAATCTAAGAACTATTCCTCACAATAAGGAAAATATATTCCTCAAAAAGGTCCTGCTAACAACCTCTGCAATGAGGATGAAATATTATCACCGTCTTATTTTGCCTCTATCTCAGCCAGTAGACGAGCCCGTTATTGACGAGGGTTTCCATCCTCTGTGAGCTGAGGACACGTGGAGAAGCGGTTGTAGGGTGTGTACTTGGAGGAGCTCCTTCCAGTTCAAAGTATGTCCCCTGCAACACAGAAAGAAAGCGACAATCAGCCCTTCATACAAAGACAGGGATTGATATTATCAATCTCATATAAGTTATTTTCACTTTGCCACCTGTAAAACAGTCAAAGACACCTGATTTGTGTTCCACCTATATGCAATTAACAACAACTAACTTCAACACACAGCGGTCGAGCGGATCAATCAGTATACATGGTAACAAATCCTTACTGTCAATGGAGGAGTGTGTTCTACAGTTTATACCCTTCCCTTCATGTGGTGACCTTTTTGAGAGAGAACAGTTGAAGTACAGACCCATCCCGCCGCCATCAGGAGAGCACAAAGTCAAGGTATGGAGGTCAAGGTTGGGGACAGGCATGTAGTGAGTCTGACTTTCATGCAGGAGCTTAAACACTTTCCCATCACAGATACCATTGTTGCCAAGCATTAATAATGTAGAACGTAAAAGATTTCAAAACACATGGAAAAAAAATCACTGATCGTCTTTCACAATCATCTGACATCAGTGTTCATGTTTGGAAACAGTGCATGACGATATGAAGATAAGTTCATCATTCATCATCTACCGCTTTATCCATTTAAGGGTCGCGGGGGTCGCTGGAGCCAATCCCAGCTAACTTTGGGCGAGAGGCGGGGTACACCCTGGACAGGTCGCCAGCCTATCACAGGGCCACATACAGAGACAGACAACCATTCACTCACACATTCACACCTACGGTCAATTTAGAGTCTCCAATGAACCTAACCCCATTCTGCATGTCTTTGGACTGTGGGAGGAAGCCAGAGAACCCGGAGAGAACCCACGCATACACGGGGAGAACATGCAAACTCCACACAGAAAGGCCCTGGTTGGTTTGAACTGGGATTTGAACCCAGAACCTTCTTGCTGTGAGGTGAAGGTGCTAACCACTACACCACCCTGCAGCCATGAAGATAAGTTAACAGTTAAATTTCAAGACGTATCATTCGTGTTCTAAATTATTGCTTTTGAAGGCCTGATTTTTCTTTCAATTTCAAATTTAGTCTAAGAATGTTTTAGATTCTGAAATATTTGGACTACAAGTGTTAGGGATCAACGCTAGGAAAAAGGTAACATGAATTTCAATGCTATTTTTATTTTTTCTGGTGCTGATGTCAGATAGTAAACCATATATCACATTAATTCCCTTGATCATACATGCCAGCTACTGCACCTTGTCTGGTAAGGTGTCAAATACATATTTTTGTCGTTGTTGGTGGCAGAAGACAAATATTCCACAACATTATGCGAGAGAACACAAAAAGAGAACATTTTAATATTTAAAGATATATATATATATATATATTGTATTTATTTATTTATTTATTTTTAAATATATTTTTCCTTTGTATGGTATAAGGCTGGTATGGTATTATATAAATATAATCTATCTATCTATATATCTATCTACCATACTTAGGAAAACATACATTTTTTAAGCATCTGCAGGAAAGAAAATGCACAAAATTAGTCAAATGTTAAGTATACAGAGCGAGGTTAGTTCAATATAAACATCTGCTGACAGAGAGGAAAAAGAACTCAATCCAAATTAATTTCTCGCCTTAAGCTGAAACCAAACAGGAGATATTTCAAGTATGTGTGTATGTGCCATTTATGTAATCATTTGTGCAGGCATGTGTGATGTAGAACACGAGGGCTCTCCGTGCCGAGTATGTGTTTTGGTATGTATTTTTTCCACAATGCTTAGGAGTCAGTGTTCCGCATGGATGAGCTCACCTTCAGATTTCATACACTGAGGAAATCCTATTTACTGGAGCTGCACACACAACTTGCCGAGAGACATGGACACTTGGTTTCCCGTAATTTGCCAGTGAGCAGAGGCTGACCCAGGATTCTCTGCTCTGACAAACAACCTTCAGGTACAGTTTTAGAATAAAAATGCTGGTGGATAATGGTAGTGAAGTGATTTTTTAATTTTTTATTTTAACGGATCCTACCACACCCAGACTCTTGGCAGTCGTCCATGGCACCCTTGTCAACAGAAATGGGGGGAAATATGTCGGAGCCAAGCTTTGAAGAAAACACAGTTTTTCACTGACTTGTAAGCATGTAAACAGAGCCTGCAGCTGGGCACCAAAGAGTTTCCTAATACTCGCAGCATTCTCAAATAGCTCAACGTGCTAATGTTTTTCCTTGGGTCAGAATCGGCTCAGACATTGGCTCGCCTGACAAACTTGCTCTATCCATGTCCATATTTGACCCAGTGCTGGGTTACAAAAACAATGTAAATCAGGATTTTTTTTTTTACCTCAGTGTGTGCAGTGATATACGAAATACAATAAGACTAATGTAATCAGTGTCCACAGAAGGTCTAACCACAGAGTACTATCTGTTTGAAATCTTTTTTTTTTATTATTCTTAGTCTTTTCAACATCCCCTGTTATACAACTCTAAACATTCATATACACCTCATGAGTGACTAAAATCAACCGGATCAATTGAAGCAAGAACAAAATGTGTGGTCTTGTTCACCCATGATTAGCATTTATTTGAGTTTTGAGCTTGAATTAATGCAAGGAATATTAGGAGTTTAAAGTAGGTTTTGTTCACGAAAATACACACGCGAAAAAGTGACACGGGGAAATATGCGATACACAAGCGAAACAGGAATTGTTTGTCACTTTCACGATGGATGTCAAAAAGAAAAGCAATCAATAATTCGCAAGATACTCTTATGTTGAAACAAACAGGAAGTAGTTTGAGCGGACACTCTGTGTTATGCAGAGGGAGAGAAATAACTTTGAGCGTTAATATGCGGTTTCGCATAAAAGTCAGCTCGAGGTTACGCTCGTCATCTGTTTCAGTGAAAACGCTAAACATGACAGAATAAAGCCCCGCATATGGTCTGCGTGATGGTTTTTATCAGAAACACGTTAAAGGCAGAGAATATGAGTGAGGAGTGTTGTTGTGGTTTCCAGGTTGACACACTCACTGCCTGTCACATCACAGCTCACACAGGAGATGTTTCCCTGACGCGTCCAGATATTTAGCTGCTAGATATCTGGACACGTCGGCAAGGCCTCAGGGAGTCACTTTGGCCTTGATGGTTTTATTGGAAATCTGTAGTTCACAGGAGAGAATCTGTGCTCAAAGTTAAAAAGATGCTAATAAACAATAGTATTTGAATTTAAATACTTCATTTGTGATGATTCTACATTAAATCCATCATTGTACATAAATATTCATTATTACAATTCAGTCTTAAGAAAAAAAATGTGATTAATAACGATTAATCACAGCAAATTGTGCGATTAATTAGTTAATTTTTGGACAGCACTAATATATATATACACACACAAACACAAGATGCAGATGTCAGTCTGTCATCATGACTGAAGGAATTTATGGTCGAAAATGTATGTTGCGGTTCATGCATCAAGTATAATTCATTGGCAGTTGTTCACGTTGTATATGGAAAAGTGGCACTTTGGCGTACTGTCAAAATTCTTAGTCCTACTTGTGCTAATGCAAAAGTCTGTTGGCACGTGTGAGCTCATTCTTCGATATTAGATTATTTCTAAGCATCGACGTCTGCCTGTGTTGTTGTCGCATCGAATGAAGATGCACAGTGCAATTTGGCAAGCCAGATTCCGCGATTCCACTTGTTAAATGAAGAGTGAACAAGGAAATTGAGAGCCAGAAACAGACAGCCTGTCTTCAAAGTGAAAGTTGCTCTCTTCCGACAGTGTATTAAAGTGTATGAATGTGACAGAGAAAGTCCAGTAAATAGCAGCGCTGTATGAATGTGTGTGAATGGTTGCATGTGACTTGTCCTGTAAAGTGCTTTGAGTGGTCTATATGACTGGAAAATTCGAGAGAGCTAAACTAAATACAAATAGCAAACAGCATGAGTAATAAATATAATAACTGGTATACGGTTACATTTCTACCACATCTCCCACAACTGCTGTAATGAAATGCTGCTATGAAAGCTTGAGTAAGAGACAAAGATGTGTGTTGTGAAGTCAGTGACATTTGATGACTAAATTCTCATAAGTTCAGTTAATTAGTTGAATCCAAATGGATGTTTTAGACAAATGTAATGAAACACCTTCCAGGCGTTCCAACCCAAAATTATGTATGGCAATATTTTAAGGAATTAAAAGGTATTAAATATATGTTTTCATAATTAGAAATCATAGTTAGAAGTCATTGCCTTTTTAAAAAAAATGTTTATATCAACCAAAAAAGCATTTTTTTGGAAAATGTTTTACTCCCTTATATCAGTATCTGCATCAGCCACAAGTTGGATTAAAAATGTTGGATGAATATTTATTCGATAATAATAAACATCTTCTTAAACTGATACTTTTTCTTAATGAAGACAGAACATCATTCCTACATCATGTTGACCTCTCAACCTCTTCACTCCTGAAATGTACGCTGTACCCTTGCTCTCCTGCTGTACCAAATATATTAATGTATCCTGTCGATCCTGTCCCGTGCTCTGCTCTCATTGTCAGTCTTTCTTTCTGGTCCATTTGTGTGTCTTATTTGTGCGAAGATTCACCAGTGACGATGCACAATGTTCTATTTCTGTGTAGTCACCAGAGTGGTGGTTATAATGAGGAACATGGCTGCACAAACAGTGAAAATGAATATTTTTAGAACCACTGCATTGGAGAGAGAAATAGAGAATGAACTACCAATTTCGTTTGACAGATTTCATGACGTTGGCAGTACAAATGATCGCATTTGGTTCATACCATCTCAAGACACAAAAGCAGAATTGTGTTTCTGACATAGAGAGAACATTTGTTTTGATGTATTGATACCCAACATCCCAAGTGCACTCAGCAGACAAACACGTGACATCACTTTGTGCATAGACTAAAATGCACATCATTACCATATATGTGTATACTATATCTTTGCCTGATGATACCACTATTAAACTTCTCCACAGGCACTTTTGTTCCGATAGCATGAAGATTTTATCCATCTGCATTTGATATTACTCAAAGAGTATCTCCGTTTATTTGGCATGTCGTTGCACTAAAAAAAAAGGAGGTCTGCTTGTCTTTCCTCTGCCATTTTAACTGACCTGACTGGCTGACAAACACACACACACAGGATACAGGTTTATTTTTACAGTAGGAGAGAAGCAACCCATTAACTGAACTACAGCTCATATATGTCTGATTTAGTTTTCCCAAAAAGCAGAAATTTTGCTGTCAATGTGTAGAAGTTTAGAACGCTATGAATCCCACCAGAAACTAAACAGTGTTTGGTGTAATCATTTATCGATTATGAATTAAGTATTTATTCATCATTATTAGAAACACAGTTTGACTCCGATTGGTTAGCTTGTCAGAGTGAGGCGCGGGAGCCAAACGGATATTGTGGTTATGTGGTGTGAGCTTTAACCAGACAGCTTACAGTGTACCCCACTTGACATACCTAACATGATTATGGACAAGATCATAAATGGTGGATAGATACCTTACAGACCAATGATTCCAGGGCTGCACATGGAGTGCGAATTCAGCGTCATAGTATCCAGAAAAAACTGTATACCCCTTTGTAATGTCACTACAATTAAGTGATTCAGGACTTTCATCTCACAATAACTGCATTCCTTTTTAACGTTAAGCGTGGGGTTTTTGATCCTCTGAATAATTAAAGCCAAAGAAGTTAGAAAGACACAACTGAAAATACAAATAAGACAAAGACTCAGGAAATGAAATTAATGAGTCCCAGTCTCAGGAAGCTTGGCAGCAGAGGGATTTTCCAGCTTGACAATGAAACAAAGACCAAACAAAGAAAAGAATGATCTGTGAAGAATGTCAGAACATCTCTCCACAGAGTCCTGTGAGACTGGTATATCATCCATCCATCCACCGTCCATCTTAGTTTAAATAGTCAAACATTTCTGCTTTTTTTATATTATGTGGCTTCATTCTTCTTAGCATTCTTACTGATCAGTATCATTTTACATTGCTTGAATAATATTAAAATACATTTTGTAAATCAAATTAACATCAAATGGGAAACTAGGGGAAACTTGGGATGGCCCTTCAGTATAATAAATACCACCAAGGACCAACAGTTCCCTATGAAACCACATTTGTGGTTTCATAGGGTTTGTATTTAAAAAAAAAAAAATCATGATCCATGCATTACTCCCTGGGATATTGGTGAAAATTCTATATATCGCAATGTTGACGAAATTGGTAAGAGAAAAAAAATCCTTGATCCAAGTCAAAATTTAATGGGTTCACTCTTGGCCCTTGTTCCATCCTTCCATCACGTTAGTATAAAATATGTTGAATATTTTTTGTGTAATCCTGCAGACAAACAAACAAACAAACACAATATCTGACAGGGGAAAACATAACCTCCATGGAGGAGGTAATGATTTGCTCCTTGACTTGAACGAGTTGCAAATGGACCAAACCTAATTTCATTGTCTAAAGAGAACACATTTCAACGTGTTTATTGTCTCGTGCGCAGGAACACAGAGATTGTCCATTAAAAAATACGTACACTGCTCCATCAGCATTGTGGATATCAGGATATCATATTTTACAACTGTCGAGAAGCAAAGACAAAGACGGTGCCTTGTATTTCCCCATAGCTCACATTAAGAAGCTTTTTGAGAAAAGTATGTTTTATGATGTTGGGCATATACTGGAAATATTTGTGTGGCCTTTTGTGATCAAACACATGACTCTGCATCAATCTACTTATTTCACACACATTTCAGTATGATGAAAATGTGTTCCCAGCAGCCTGCTTTGCTTGAACGCGTTGTAATTTTCCATCAATATATAAAAAAATGCAGGCGTATTTCATCGGTTTCCTCATTTGACATGATCCAAAGGGACCGTTTAGCGTGCCTCAGTTTGCTCAAAGTAAAAGAGGTTTAGTCGGCAATTCTTCTGTGTCCCTGAACAAATAACAAAAACTGCTGACTTTTAAAGGGTGGCCGACGAAGCAGTTTATCCTCTGGCATCAACATGGCAGCTACCATGATTTCACACAATGAATATGCATTGTGTAAGGCTCTCATGAACACAATAAAAGGTAACAATTAAGTGCGGCATCGTTCTGATGACATTAAAGAAGTTGTCAGTCAAAAATAAATATACATTTTGCTCTCTTTTTCACTTTTCTTTTTTTACCCAAGAGTGAAGTAGTATAGATTTTCCAGTGTTAAGCAAGATAAAAGCGTGTGTGTGTGCGCACACGCTGCAAGATCAAAAGTAAAGCACAGGAAATTAAATGACTCATGGTTTGTTGCACAACTATGTGTCTGTGTGCTTTGGCACACAAAACGTGTGTGCGTGCATGCGCGTGTGTGCATATTTTTTAATAATAAATCAAGAAATGTTTGACCATTCAAACTTTAATGAAAGGTCCTTGTCTAAGAAGCATCTGCAACAAAAGGCAGTGCACCCGTCATGAGTAAGATCCCACTCTGTTATCTTTTTATCAATATTTAAATCTACCTTTATTTTTTTGATGATAGAGTCGATCATCTAGAGCATGGGTGATACCAGTCTTACATGAAGACTGTGGATAAAAAGGTCCGACACAAACCTGTGGAAAGATGGTTCGGTTCAGCTGCTCTTAGCTGCAGGTGTTTTGTTCGTCTTCAGACAGGTTCTATTGGTTTTAAGGCAGGGGTCACAATTGGCCACTATTTCCTCCTTAAAAACCTAGACACAAATTCTCTAGTGCCAAGCTTTTTCAGACTGGGAGTCATCTTTTCATTCAGTATTTGGATATAAATATCACCCCCCCACACACTCACACACCTTATGCTCTCAAGCAGCCCCATGTCAGCACACTCCCACCCCCGGTTTCATTGATGGCACCTGTGTAGTTGTGGCCAGGTCCTGTTACACCTCATCTGATCCAGCGTTAAGGTTTTTTATTTCCTAAGCACTTCTCCAACTGTGTCAAGGCACATGTTCAATCTGCTTTCTTACTTGTTCGGGCAGTCCCTTACCCTGTGGAGCCAGGTCGCATTGGACACAACCCAGGTCAAAGGGAGCTGTGAAGCTGAGATACCCTTTGTATACATGCACATATTTCTTTCTTTTTCCAAATTGTAACGCTTTGACGCCATCAAGTCCTTTTGATGAAGTCTCAGATGCAGCGGCATTAATTATATTGGTACCTCAGGGATTGTTTTGCGGAATTTTCCGTTGAGATTGATTTGATGTTTTTATGTATAATAGTTCCAGGTCTAAGAAAAAATTTCAGCTTGCCACTATCTTTATCTAGGGCAACTAAAATAGCTTCCATTAGTGACTTTCTGCCTGCAAAAATGGACAGTGGTTTTGTTGGATGGGCGGGGAAAAAGGCCTGACCACAGTAAATCAATTATTTGAGGGTACGGCGCTCATGGCTTTTTCACAACTTCAAGCCCAGTATTTTCAAATACGTCATCTATCTGATGACACAAAATGAAAGCTTCGCCGTCTAATTTTGAACAGTATTGGATTGAAGTGGTGGAGCATCAAAAGGACACAAGTAAAATAGTATCTTGTTTATACATCATAATTCATTTGGATTTGACAGATAATACATTAGACGTGAGAAATAAATGGGAACTGGAGGCCAATACCATAATCCCAGATGATGAATGGGAAAAGTCCTGGGTGTCTTGTCATTAAAGCCTAAATAGTCCAAATTAGAGGGAATTTGCCCGGAAGTTGACAATGCAGTATTTCAAAACACCCTTTGTAAGATTTGTAGATGGCTATGACAAGAGGTCTAGTCCACTCTGTTGGAAAGGGTGTGGAATAATTGGAGATTTCTAACACACCTTTTGGGACTGTAGAAGTATTCTGGAATGAGGTAATGAGTGTAATTGGAGAGATATTGGAGTGCAACATATTGGTGGAACCACAGATAATCATTCTAGAGAAAAACACATTTTAGAAGGTTGGGGGGAAAAAATTGTATATGCTCAGAGCTCTGGTGTTAGTAGCCCATAAAATGATTATTAGGAACTGGCTTAAACTTCATCCTCCAACCATAGACCAATGGACCCAAAGAGTCAAAGCTGTCAACTGTATGGAAAATAGGGCACTTGGCCATAACCACGGAGCTGCAGCGCCCTCCACTAGCACCACTCTTAAGGTGCTGACAAGTGATGTGTACAAACTGCACAAAGTGTTGTGTGGTGCGCTCCGAACCATTTTTTTGTTTTTCGATTTATAGAGCTTGGGCTGCATCGAAAACCCAGATTGTTCTTTCGACGCACACACAGAAGTGACAGCTAACGGACGGTGAGGAAATATTCGCTGATTTTTACAAATGTATTGCTTTAGAATCGCTTACTGCCCCTATAAGTGTCTCAATTGTGCAAATTTTGTTGATGTCAATATGTTGTTTTGCATATAGTTAAAATTAAAAGCTGCGCAGCACAAGTGCAGGGGAATGGGGCATGGGTGTGTCTGCTCCCCATGCTATTGTGTGAATGCATATGAATGCAAAAACTTGGCATAAAAATGCTATTTTCTCTTTGGAAAAACAAAAAATAAATGTGTCAACCTGCATTCGAACATGTAGAAATATCTTTTTTTCCACTGGCACTATTTGCTCTTTTTAAATATTTAAAAAAGGCACTGAATACAAGAGTTGATGTATTTCTAAAGAGGAGTATTTCTTTTTCACTTTAAAACCACGGATATGACAGTTTGCATCTGCTCCTGTTATTTTGTCGAAGGTCTCCTGGGACACAGGCAGCAGTCGGTCGAGTGGCGACAACATGGGAGTGAAGGTGAAGCATTAAAGGAGCAAACATTTTGAGTTTACCATCTGCCAGCTCGGAAACAGGAGTAGAAATCCCTCTTTATTTCTACTTCCCTGAGAAACATCTGTTGAGTCCCAGGCGTGGTGCTCTCTCTCCAGTTAAACTACACAGAGGAGCAACAATTGCCAACTCAAGGCACACATAGTGATGAAGCTGACAGTCATCTCCTCCACCCCCCAGTCCAACAGCCATACCAGCAGACAGAGACCCTCCCATCCCTCCTCCCATCCGCCATATTTCTGAACAAAACCCCTGCTCACTGTGGCACACACAAAAAAAAACATATTTACACCATCAAATGCAAAACAGAAAGAGGGAGAGGCAGTGCGAGAGTGCTGAAAAGGAAACTGTTTCCATCGATTGTTGCACAGTGTTTTGTTAGTCCATAAATGGGGGGTGCAATTGTTGCTCTGTTGTCACAGACACATGAACTCAGCTGGAGAGTCAACAAGTCGAACACTATCATTTAGTCATTTAGTAGCAAAACAAAAACATCCAGATCTGATCTCATCAAACCCTGAGACCTGAAGGAAGTTTAAGTGTTTGTGTTTGAAAATGGAGACTTCAATAATCTAGCCGGACAATATCCCACAAACAAAAGCATCTCCCTCGGGACACACAGCAGCTCGCAGGCGGATGTGTCCACACCACCAGTGTGTCTGCTGTGGCGCTGCTACCTCCAGCCATGACTTCCTACAGTGGGCTTACCCTGAATAATGACCATTGATAATAATAATCAATCATCGGCAGTCCTAAAAATGAAGACTTGAGGGTGTAGCACACCAGAAAACTACTGTGCACCCTACGTCATTTTTATCCAAGGGTGCCAAGCAAAGGGTGACAGTTTTATGTAATGTTGCTAATACAATGTCAATATTAATATCAACAGATCCCTCACCCTCAATTCTTGCCGGAAAATGCGAATGTGCGTCACATTTGAAAAACAGATGCAGGAAACCCGCCAAAATGAAAACCGAGTTCGGAGTTGGCTAATGTGTCCTTGTGCACCTTGAAGGTATAAGGTTAAGGTTAAAGGTGACTTGCTTTTTTCCCCGCCGCAGTAGTTTCTTTTAAGGAATCCAAACTGTTTGTATTTGCTTTCTCATTTTAATAGCTGTTTATATTGACATTGTAGTATCATCATTTGTCTTGCTCCGTCCTTCCTGAGATAGTTGTCTGTTCAGTACACTTCCACCCTGTTATATAAGGTAACCTACTAGATAACCTTGAGAAGCACCATATGAAAACAGTCCTCAAATGTTTTCCTTTGTCTTGCTTAAAGTAATAATTAGAGTGGTTTATTAAAATCCCAGTGGACGACACAGCCAAAGCAGGCACTGCCAAATCTACGGTGATCAGCAGAGAATTCCCACATGGCTGCACTGTCAGAACGTTTAGCATGAATGTGAGTGGTAAGTGTGATGTCACTATAGCCAGAAGTCTCCACAGTCACTGGCCCATGGTGGTCAAACACACATCAGACAGCATCTGCCACACGTTCAAATGGAAACAAACAAACAGATGCAAAAACACTTCCAGAAACAATTCAAGCAAGAGCTTTGACAGACAGCTGTAGGCTTAAGAGAGGAGAGCGACGCAAAGAAATTAATTCCAAGCGGCTGAGCAGCGTCAACTAACCGAACACAAGGCTATCTACATTATACATGGTTTGGTGGCACAAGGACGACATGTCAGATTGAAATGACTGCCGCGATCATGCGCCTCTCCTGCCACAATTCCAATGTACAGGATTGCAATTCCATTTAGAGTGCATGGCTCCGTCAGGGTCGGAGGTGCGGCTTCAGTCAGTCGCCGTCACTAGAGACTTGGCTCTTGCGTCATGCATGTCTGTCTCTCTCATCCTGTTGTCTCCGTTCATCTAATTCAAGTTCTTGGAGTTCCATCCTTCAGCTCCTTTACTGTTTCTAGTCCCACTTTTTCTTTTTGTTGCTAGCAGATATTGACCATATCATCATATGTGTTTCTTATAAAGTAATTCGTTAGGGTGTCATGATCAAATTCTTTTGCCCCCCATCCCGATCCGAGTCATTTAATATTGAGTATCTGCCGATACGACAGATGTACGGTGCACACTTCAAGTGCATTAAAGTTTTTAAAATCAATCCAATGTATATGCTTGACAATTACATAGCTCTGCAATGCATTAAAAAAACAAATGTCTGCGTCCAAGGCATTCCTTAATGTTTTTTTAGTTTTGTTTGTTTGGGTTTTTTCTTTTTACAAAAAAATACAACTACAAATATTTTTAAGTCTCTATATCACAATTATCTTAGTGCAGCATTGGTTTTACTTAGTAAAAAAAAAAAATTGAAATAACTTGCTGAAGCATTGAGTCCGTATTTTCCTTAAAGGGCCCATATTATGCCCCCTTTTACACAAGTTAAATTGGTTTTCAGGTGTGTGCACTACATGTCTTTGCCATTTCATGTCAAAACACCTCAAGTATCAAGCCACACAGCCCCCTCCTCTTTCTGTATAAACAGCCCTGTGAGACTATGGTCGAGTCCAGCGCTTTCCTGCTCACATCTCGCCCCCTTCCCTTCGTGTACTGCAAAGCCCTGCCTCGCTCCTCCCCGGGTCTGCTGCGCAACTACGGCGTTGCGCTGCCATGACAACAGTCGCACGTGACAAGGCACAAACACGACGTAGAGACCCGGGAGGCACAGCGAACACGTTCTCCATAATTACACACAGAGCACAATTTAGGGCTGGGCGATAGAACGATAATGATATGTATCGCGATAGACAATTTATCAATAGAAAATGCGTTCGATAGAACGTTTCGATAATTTTTTTGTCCTCGTTGGAAGAAACCGGAGCAAAGAGTCTAGCTACAGGCTAGTGTGGTTGCCCCAGTAGCAGGAGTCAACTTAAGTCACTTGACCAATGGTTGTTGATATTTCACTCACTTCTGGCTGTTCAAAGGAAAACAGACTTAGGTTCATTTCTAAACTGGGAAGGTACATTTTATTGGTCAATCATGCAAGCAGCCTATTACGACTCATATTTTATTTTCAGGCAACCTCTAGTGGCCATGATAATTATGAGAGGAAGGAGGAAGTCAGGGGACGAGAAGCGCAAAGTGGAGGAGTGGTGAATGAAGGGTCAAGAAAAACAGAACTTTCTAACAGGAGGCTGCTGTTTGTTTCCTGTTTGAAAGCAACAGTTAGTGTTGTTGAAATACTTGTGAGAAGCATGAATTCATTAGTGATTGTCTCTTTAGGGAGCCCATATAAAAAGCTTTAAAAAAAACAATCAAATACTTCCAGCTTTATTCTCAAATGATGTTTGAACAGTATGAATATTGCAAAATGGATTATCCCTGGGACCACTTGAAGACATACTGAGTCATAAAAGGAATCAAAATGATTCCGGCTGTTTCCACAGCACTTTCTCTTGTCAAAAATAATTTGCAAAAACAAGCGTGAATTCTTGGAAAATAGGCAGAAACGCATGAATTACTGCACGAGACAAGAAGTTGTTGGGGATCTGAGACAAATAAATGAAAGATGTTCATTTGAACAGGAGAAATAAAGAATTACCTCAGCTTACTGGCTGTTTATCTCATTTTGTTTTAACAAAAGTATGGTCAGTTAACTTAATGATTGGCTCACGCAGCACCCCGTTCATCAGCATGCTTCGAGAGCATACGCAGTACACGAAGGACACTGCTACAGAATGTCACATGAATATATGTGTCTGTTTTACTCTGACTGCCTCCTCCAATTTGTCCTTTGATTCTTCCCATTTCTGCTTCTCTGCGCCGGCGTTAATTTCGTTGTTGTTTCACTTGACTGGTGATTGAACTCCACCGGATGCTCAGAGAAAATTTCACACGTGGTGAGGACTGGGTAACCAACTGGAAAATCCCTCAATCTTCCCCCTCACGTCTTCATTCCATTTCCTCCATGCCCTGTTCTTCCCTTTGCTCGCTCATCCTTCCCCCCTTTTCCTCAGAATTATTTCTTCAGTCCCTTCCTGCCTCCTCGCCTTCCTTTATTTGTATCCATATGCATGAAAGCTTGACCCTCAGAAAACCTGCTAATGTGGACACCAGGACATGGATATAGTAAATACACTCCTATTTTGCAGGTATTACCATTAGTCATGCTCTCTCTCTCTCGACACACACTCACAAACACACACACACACATTTCCATTCATTAATGCCTTCTCAACACTGAGGGTTGTGCAACTTATCCGTTTCCTTGTCTCATCACCTTTGTGATTTGGTCCTTTGCCTCTAACCATTTTCTCCTGTCACTCTCTTCTCCCACCACCTGCCACCCTCCCTCTTCTCTTTTTCCTCAATTTCTTCCCTCTGCTCCCCAATTTCTTCCTGCCCCCTATCTTCTTCTCATTACCTTCTTCGCATCCTCCTCTGCTCATGAGCCTCCACTTCATCTCTCCCAATTTCACCTCCTGGCTGGGGCAGGGGTGCCGCTGCAGCGAAACAAATCCCAGCTGGAATCCTAAGTCTGAGTCGCTGTCTTAATAAGCTAAGATCAGCCATGGCAGACTGCAGCTACGCTGCTGCCATTTTACAGACAGCTACGAAAGTGTGCGTGTGCGTGTTTGTGTGTGTGTGTGTGTGTGTGTGTGTGTGTGTGTGTGTGTGTGTCATGTACATGTGTTTGGAGTCTGGAGACATTTTGGAGTATTGGGAATGACTCAAAGCTACTTAGTGCAAAGATAGGACATAATTCATCCATTCATTCATCAATCTTTGAGAGTTGCACGAGGGCTGGAGCCGATCCCAGCTGATATTGGGCAAGAGGTTGGCTACATTCTGGTACAGAGTGAAGGTCCTTTGAAGGTCATGACCTTCAGTAATCGAAAGACATTTTTAAAGCAGAATTACCTGATGGATTTTTTTTATTACTACAGCAGTGCTTCATGCAGACCTTCAGTTTTTTTCATTTACATATCTCACTATTCAAGAATGATGAATAGAATAAATGACCAATCACAGTTTTTGTGGTAACCAGTCACCCATTAGTGCAGCAATGCACTTCCTCAAGTAGTAGATTAAAATTCAAATGGATAAAATACCAATCACTCAACACTCAACAGCTGATAATGACAAAACAAAACCAGGATTTAGAAATATTGGTTAAAATCAAAAACTGAAATCTCTAATTTACAGAGGAGCTGCATTCATCCTTCCCTCAAATGTGACAAGTATCCCTGCCCCTGCTACTGAGAACCCTCCACACAGCACTATGCTGCCACCAGTGTGCTTCACAGTAGGAATGGTATTAGCCAGAGAATATTTTTTGCCATGCAGGACAATGATGTCATATATGGTTTACTCAAAGAGGTTTAAAACAGGACACTGTTAACCCTAACCCTTTGCAGGGAGAGCCACCGCTGGGGGGCATAAATAGCAAAGGCCCAGGTCCCCTTTGGTACCAAGCTGGGTTACCCCCCCATCAGAAGCTCTGAAGCCGTGATCAGGCTCTGGGGAGTTAGCAGAGCGCAGATGTAGGCAGAAGCAAGACCATTCAAGACAAGCACTAAAATCAATTCTAAAACTCACAGGAAGCCAGTGAAGGGCAGCAAGGGTTTGTGTAATGTGGCCGTTTCTCTTAGTACGTGTTAACAGCCTGGCAGCAAAATTTTCTATCTACTGCAGTATTTGGATGTTTCGCCTGCTGACACCAAAATAGAGTGCATTGCAGTAGCTGAGTCTGGGGGAGAGATAAAAGCAAGGGTGACCTTTTCCAAGTCTGCAAAGTAAAGAGGATGACCCAATCTGGGTTATCCGTCTCTGTTGGGAAAAACTGGACTGCACCACTTTATTTACTTGAGCATGAAAGTACACTTCTGAATCAATAACAAAAACATAGGCTCCAGGGTTATTTCCATTCATTATTGGATAATATACCCAGAATAAAGGGGAGATTATTAATGCTGCTAGAGTTGGGGCCACAGAGGGTAATTTCAATTACCCCTGATTTGTAGTCACTGAGATGCAGGAGGTTTTTTGAACCTACAAGTTTAAGTTTCAGAGAAGCAGGATGCATCTGTGGTACCAGACTTTATAACTGGGTGTCATCTGCATAGCAATGGAAAGTACTTCATGCAATATTTGCACCAGGGGCAGAATGTTTAGAATATATCCAAAATAGCCTCTGGGGGACATGAGAGGATAAGGCATATTTAAGTGTAACAGACAAGGGCCTGTTTGACAGACTGCTGATGCCAACGTAGTTCATCAGACACTTGATTACGATATGGTCCACTGTATCAAAGGCTGAGTGGAGGTCAAGGATAATTCAAATGGAGCTCGTGCCAGTGTATGCCATCAGCAGTGGGTCACTGGTGACCTTGACCAGGGCAGTCTCAGTGCTGTCCACAGAGACCAGATTGAAATTTTGCAATTGGTATGTATGCTTTGAAAAGTTTACGATCTACACTTGCATTTTTCAAACCCATCCCAGTCAAAGCGGTGACACTTAACCACAGTAACATAATGTATTGAGAGATTGGCTTTGGTAAAGTCGAGTCAGCATGCTGAGGCAGCCAGGAGGTGTAGTGATTATCTGTGAGGGCGGTCGAGGGAAAACGAAGGGCCAATCATTTCATCCTGGCTTGTCACCACACAGAACATAGTGTTGTTTTAAGAGAGGCCGAGAGAGGAGGGGTAGAACAGATAAAGAGTGAGAGGGAGACCATACAGGCTCACGGGAGACTTATGGCTTAGTCAGTCACCCAGCTAAACACTCCATCAGCCTGCGCTTTAGTCGGTCTCATCCATATCCTCCTTCTATTTTCCATCATCTATCCATCCATCTCTCCACTCACCGTCGTTGTGTGATAAATCCTCACAACATCACAGCTTTTGAGCCATCCCTCCTTCCCTTTGTCTGTCCTATTTCAAGCATCTCATCTCACCTCAGTCTGTGATGTGCAAGCACACACAAACACACATACATAGAAACACACACTCTCTCTCTCTCACACACACACACACACACACACACACACACACACACACACTTGGCTTGTGGAAGGGATTTATTGAAGAGGTGCTTATGACCATTTGAAGGATGTGCTTAGCTTGCAGGTCTGTCCAGCTTCAACCTCACACTGGTCTGAGAGAACCAGTCATCCTGAGAATATGGTGTGTGTGTGTGTGTGTGTGTGTGTGTGTGTGTGTGTGTGTGGGTGAACTCCTCAGACGAAGTCCACTATAAATAGTTTCACATCAGAGTTGTGCTACCTCTGTGTCCATAAAGGGAAGTTTATCAGGCTTCAATAATCAAGCTTTAATATCCTCAGTTTGCATGCTGTTGTTGGCTCATAGACAGGTCAGTCATCAGTTGGGTTGCCAAAGTAGTTTGTGTTACAAGGTGTTCAGGGCACTCCCGACTAATTTACTTTGTCACAGACATAAACCCATTCATCGAATTTTCATGTATGACTAGAAGTGCCAGCCTACAACAACTCCAATTTGTAAAATAACTGTTATCAATACTTAGTCGGACACCACAACAATTATAAACTCAAAGGATCTGCTCTGTGCAGAGTCACATCACTGAATAGTGGTGTCACGTGACAAGACGACGTCACGGACAAGGCGGATTTAGAGTCAAAGCAAAAAGCAAAAACCCTGAATTGAAAATGTTTCAGATTTAGGCTGATGCCAAAAAGGAAACCTGATACCATTAATGCAAACTTTGTCTCAACCTTCAGGTGCACCACAAGAGTGAGTATGGCCACAGCGAAATCTAACATTAAAGATCAAAGTCAGCACTCTCCAGACTCTGAGCTGACACGTCAAAAAGTAATTTGTAATTAATAATATTAGTGCATCCCTTACATTTCCAAATCTTGGTGACATTGATACTGGACAATTTTGTCAAACCTCTGACTTTGTTCGACATGGATGTTTTTTTGGTGGGGGGGGTGTTTAAATGGTAATATAAATGGTAGTCTAGTCATATAGACCACTCAAAGTGCTTTACAGGAAAGTCACATTCACCCATTCACACACATTCATACAGCGCTGCTATTTAACGCTAATTTTTCTGTCACATACATACACATTCATACACTGTCGGAAGAGCCGTCAGAGGCAATTTAGAGTAAAGTGTCTTGCCCAAGGACACAACGGCATCTTGTCTGGCAGAAGCTGGGCTCGAACCACCAACCTGAAGGTTGGTGGATGAAAGACTCTACCTCCTGAGCCACAGGTGCCCATATAAATTTCATGTTTTTTGCCAAATCTGCACAAGAGAACAACAGTATAGTCAAGGTTTAGTGAACGGTCATTGTTACAGTTTATAAAAAGGTCAACATTAATTGCAAGTCTGAGACACACCATGAAGTTTGGTCTATTGAACTAAGTCTGATGTGCTGGACAACCACACTCCCTTACTTTCCACCCCGAAATAAATGAGGCACACTACTTTCAGCATTGCAAGTGAATGACAATCATCAAATAGCGACATTATTCTTTGGGATAGTGGTTTCATCGCTGGCAGGGTCACCCACAATTTAAGATTATCCATGACAAATTCCTTTGACATAAAAAGGAAAAGGAGCCTTTTTAATTAAATCCACTACAATTAAGTTCATGCAGAAGTAAATCCCATGGGTAACTGTGCCTTTGACCTCACCCAAAAGTTACCCCCGTTCGAACCACACAATCTTTAGCCTGATTTCCCACTTCCACAAACTTTGTAACTTGCCGACAAAAGCACCAGATCTGAGCCAAAGCGGCGCTCGATCGGCAGATGTCTTGTGAACTCTTCAAAGGCGCAATGGGAGGGGCTCGCTGACATGTCGCCACCTCCACGCTTTACATCTAGACATGCACCAAGTATCGATATGAACTCTTGTCCCTTGCTTGAGGATGTCTGTATTTCTGCAACTCATATTGGTTTTGGTGCATCCCTATCGTGTAGTGTTAACTAGCAACAAGTGCAACACTCTAGATGACAAGGGGGCAAGTCATGTTGTATGATCTGCACTGCGATCCGAACCACTTTCAAAGTCGTCCAATCTGAACTTGGCATATACTCTCCTGATCAATGGAACAGAAAAAAAAAACAGAAAAAAAGAGAAGATACATTCTAAGCATTCCATGGGAAAAAAGATAGCGCAAAATTGAAACCTAACTAAATAAAAAAATCATATCTGGGATGATAGAAACAACAAAGCTCCAAGTACAAACTAAACTGTAGGAGTGACATAATGGAGCTTAGAATAGCAACCCTTTTTGTCCGTCTCTCACACAAACATACATCCATCCACACCCTACAGCCACTTCCCTCATTATGACCACAGTATTAACTTCACTCAGCAGCAGGCAACACTGAAACAAAATCTATTTTCAGCCAATGATAAAGAGATTTTTTTTGCCCCTTTTGGCACCATCCTCCTTGATTTGGATTTGTAACTCAGCTATTGTGTCGTCAAACTCATATAGGCCACTTGCATGTGCGAGTGCGAAAAACAGTAAACAGCGAGTACTTTAACCTCAACACAACTTAAAACTAAGGCATACATTTTAATAATAATATATTCAAATAACTTGGAGCTCAGGCATATCATGAGTCTTTACTATCTTCTTGAAAGGCAAAAAAGAGTTCTGGCAGGATTGTATCTCCTGCATGAGGTAGATGGTGTGTGTGTGTGTGTGTGTGTGTGTGCGTGTGTGTGTGTGTGCGTGTGTGCGTGCACGAGTGTGAGAGAGAGAGAAAGAGAGAAAGAGAGCACATTTAACATTTTAAAGTTTTCATGAAGCCTAATATAATCTACTATTAACTTCCCAAAACAAAAGGCAGTACCATTTAGTGTTTAAAATCCTGAATAGGACCTCTCTTATTTCCCGTCCTTTCTTCTTTTTTTTAATAATATATTCTGTTTTCCAGGCTGCCTGTTAGCTGTTGGTCATTGTTAGTGGAGAGGGCTTGGCTGACTGTCGTTCAGGCTGTTGACCAGGGAATGTAGTCTGTGTTTGAGCCTGTCAGCCTAGATCAGTGTGCTCTGCGTCCTGGGCTGCTACAAACAGAGTTTAACTCCAGCACGAGCCCCCAGCATTTCACACACACACACACACACACACACACACAAACACACATACACACACACGCACACACATGCGTAGCTTAAGCCAGCACACGCACAAATACACACATGCTAGCCGTAAGGTATATGAGTACCAAGGGAATGTGTCAGCGCCTCCCCCCCTGCCAGGTTCTGCTCCTCATCCTCTCTTTACATTCTTCTCAACCTTCTCCTATTCGTTTTCTTCGTTTACTCTGTAACTGAAACACTGGACTGGACATCTATCCAGCACACACACACACACACACACACAAACACACATACATGCAAGAGCTCTCACAAACCCTTTTTTTTCTTCAAAATGTGGTCATTGCATGAAAAGCAGCAACCTAATAACCTCACACAAAGGATGAGTACATTAAGGGCCAGTCTGCCTGTGCTATATTCAATTCCATCATCTCAACTGAGCAGAATCAATATGTGGATATTTTCTCAAGTCTATGTCGGTCGGTGGGTGTCCATACTAAGCAGGCTGGTGCCGCATGTACCATGGCATGGATGGAGTGGAAAGCGACCAGCATTATCCATGGGGTGGGTGGCAGACGCACCAAGCTTTCCTTCTTTTCTGTTCACTTCACCTGGCAGATATGTTGTGCCTGTACTGCTCGGAGGGTCGGTGGGAAACCGGTGGGTTGGCGTGAAACTGGCTTTCTTTGCCACCACACTGGCTCAGTGTGACATGGATCCCTTCAGGACACAGGCACAGGTGAGTGCTGAGCTGCCTCCAGAAAGCACGCACACACACACACACACACACACACACACACACACACACACACTCAAACAAATGTTTGGAAACCTGGGCAGGTTGCATCATTATCCCTTGTACCCAACAAGTACATTTTAACTCTCCTGCATCCACTTAATTTATATTCCTCTCTAAATCACTGGACGTGTCTCCACCACCTGCGTCACACACAAGGAGAGTTCAAGTCTGCTTCAAAGAACTTAATTAGCTAGTTAGTTTGTGGTACATCTGAAAACCTTTACATTAAACTTTAGGTCAGTTACCATGGTAACAGACTCTGTGAACCTAACCTGCTCGCTGGCAGGTTTTCTTAAACAAACCCTGAGTTTCTCCTTATCTCCTCGCTTTTCCTGAACCTGAACTAGCTGATGAACAATGGCTTGTCCTTTCCTTTTCAACCCGATCGTCATGGAAGTCCAATTAATTCAGTAGCCTCATGTCGGGAGAGAATCTTGTAACCCTGTATTAATGTGCTTTCATTCTCCGACGACTACTTAGTAAAACGTTACCGTTTTTCCTCACAATCTATCACATATCTGAACACTAATCTCCGGCCCTATTTCCAGCATTGTAATATCGCGGACATGCTCTCCGACCAGAGCAAATTCTATGCATTGCCCCCAGATTTTTTTGTACAACAGGTTGCAATAGCCACTGATCTTTACTTTGTTTAATATGTGAAATATGATTAAAATCATATGCTTTACCTATCTGCACCATATTCTTATGTTTCATTTTTAGCTGTATTTTTTATTTACTACAGTCCAACGTTGTTTCTGTGCCCATGGGATTACATTCATTACAATTACAACAATTATATTATTATATACAATTATATAATATTACACTGACATTACACGCAAGATTCAGGTATTGAACCCTGAGAGAAACCTGAAGCCTGGAGCCTAAAGACAAGTGATTGTGACGGCGGCTCCAGGAACTCTGTACTGAATTTTGTTTTCATTACTTTTTATGTTGTTTAATATGACTTTCTGCTGAAAGGTGTGAAGTCTAAATTGCCTTTGATGTTGTTTTATTCGTGTTATTTCTCGAAAATGCGTCCTTTCAAATATCAGAGTTTGAATGTACAGGTAATTTTGGCTTCTCAACATCAACATATAAGCTGTGGCTCAAGATTTCAGAAATGTTTGACTTACTAATATTGGTATTTTCATCACCCCCTAAAAAATCGATATCAGTCGGGCATATGTTCAACATTCATTAAAAAATGTTGGATTTAAACTATTGGTTGTCGGGGTTCGATCCTGAATGGACCCACATTTAGACTTCTACGAGGCAGGTGGGTGGAGAGAAGATATTAGATTTGAATAAACAGGCTAACAGTAGATCCAGGTGGTAGACAGGCAGGCGGATGCACAAAGGAAATCCAATGCAAAGGCATGCGGCTACAGAACAGGGGCACAAGGAAACACTGGGGAGCAGAATTGACCAACTAACAATGAGGACTGGGAACACAGAGACTGAATACGCAAGAAAGGGCAGAGATCACAGGACACATGGAGAAACACATCAGGGCAGGGCAGAAGTGGCAAAGTAAACAAAGACAGGGCGTAAAACAACCAACAGACACACAAGGTAAGGTATATGAAAACAAAACGGGAAAAATAAGTCAAAATATGAGAGCCAAAGAAGTCAGAAGAGTGTAAAGAGTCAATTTAGAGGGGCAGATCAAGACATTGGTTACCCATAATTCCCTCAACTCGTCACAACAGTTACTTTCACACCTAAGAGGGCACTAATCACTTCACACATCCAACAATCAAATTTTTTTCAACATCACTGACATTGGTCACCCAACACGGAAACTCTTTCACTAACAAAGGTGGCATTGCTGCATTATATAACACTCCTCTGGTCTTAACAATCACTCAAAGCACTTTACGCTCACACCACGAGTCTCATTCATCCATTCACACACACACACACACACTTACAGTGCTTCTATATATAGCCTTACCCTTCTCTATCACACACTGCCGGTCCAGCCAGCAGGGGACATAATGTGGACTGAAGTATTCGGGGCCAAGTAGCTTCCATTTAGTTGTTTAGCTTGAACCACGATTCCTTCTTCTGCTGATCAAGTAAAGGCAAAATGCCCAAAAAGTAATCTTAAACAAACGTATATTAAAAGAAACATTTACCTCCCACATGAACGGAAGAGAAAGCCACAACAGTTTTGTCTTATAGAGGCAGAGCAGTCTATTAACGCCACTTCACTTGAACTTGTCTTTTCAGGAAATGCTTGCCTGCACATGGACACATCAATGGATACATACTAGCATGCTTCCCAGCCATTTACACACACACACACACACACACACACACACACACACACACACACACACACACACACACACACACACATTGCACACTGCCAGCACAGTCTGTTCTTTTCAGTTGCATCCTCAGGTGAGCTTTCAGCTGACACAAACGTGTGAAAGGATTCGAAGGCTTTAAAGGCGATGCCTTCAGGACACAGAGGAGGAGAGACAACGTCATAGTCTCATTGTATATTAAGCAACCTGGGCAAACAGCTACAGCTACTATATAATTAGCATCACTATTGAGTGAAGTAAAGCGGCACAGTGTGCGTACTGGTGATCTTACATGCCACATAAGAATCCTGAGTTACCTTCCATGTAAAGGCCTTTATGGGAACTGTTAATCATAGTGATTAAATCTGGAAGAAGTAAAATGGCTCATGTAACTGCAGCCATGGATTCCTGTCTGTCACCATGGCACAGTATTCTGCACTCAGTCACCTCAGCGTGACATGCAAACGCTCTCAGAACCCCAAAAATAAGGGCTAGGGCACCTGAATTTGGTGACAATAAGCCATTCGTAAGCATGACTAAATGGCACACTCACTGAGCACGTCAGGTCAGCAGCTTCAGTTAATGTTCACAGAGACTTTGGCTGTTGGTTCCAGACAGTCCGGTTTGAGTATTTCTGAGGAAAACAGGGATTAAACTGGGATTTTCAAGATCAACAGTCCAAACAACCAGCAACACCCAGTGAGCAGCAGAACTGTAGGAGGAAACTCTTTATTCATCCAGAAATTGTTAAAGCTGACAGAAAGGCTATGGTAACTCAGATAACCACTCTTCCACACCACTAAGAACTGTCGCTGCTTTGAGAGAAAAGGGAGGCCCTACCTTGTATTGGTATGGTGTAAACATTGTGTCTAAGTGTACCACAGGCACCTTTTTGTTCCTCTTGATACATTTAAGCCCCATCATGTCATCTACAGGCTAGACGAGCTGTGATTCCTCATATGCTGTATGTGCTTGGGTGGTTATTATAACAGGATAGATACCTTAGACAATTGGGATGCACTGTGTTTGACTGCTTGCACAACCCCACGATGCTAACATGCCAAACACCAGCCCCCATGTGGGCGTAATGTTGAAGCTGGGGTATTTTGCTGTATTAGGCACTGAAACTGTTGCTCAGTGTTAAATTATTTGAGATGGGTTAAGTTGTATTTATTGTGTGAATTTGTTAAGGTTTACACTTATTTATATATTTAAGTTTTCTTTATACTGTCAACAGTTAATATGTTAAATTTCAAGTTCCAATTGGCCTTAGAAATAAGATATATACCCTTGTTTTATGCTTTTTTAAAGGAAAAAGTATCAGATATGGCACTGTGTAGGTTACCGTACCATTTTAAAAGTATAGATTAAGAACCGAAATTGAAAAAACCCTATTGATACCCATCCCTATGCATACCATATTTATTATTTCATTATTCATTTCATTGTTCTATTCATTAGTTTCAAGATCATTCATAGTTGTATTCCCACAGTTGCTTCCATGATTTGGTTTCCAACCTCTCCTGTCTTTTCTGGGCAAACTGTATATTACATATTTCTAACTGTTACACTGTTGTCATGCAAACTGGGAAAGAGAGAAAATGAAAAAGAGGTGAGCGTATTTAACTGACTCTTAAATGAGGAACTGCTAACATGAAAAAATGCATTCGAATTTGTTTTAACTGAACCAAACATGGTGGTGACAACAAATTTAAAATACTTGTGACGATGCAGTAAAAACATCAGTCAACACTGAGTTTACTCTTAATGTTTTACAGTTTAGAAGTATATATGAAGTTAGAATTGAAAGTGATAATTACAACTCAAATTTGGCACTACACCATTACATAAAATTAACTAATCCAGGTGTCCGTTAAATCATTTCATAAATTTCTGCGTATTTCATTTTAACATGCATACCTATAGAAATGCTTTGAACTATTTTTTTAAAAACCAAGTATGTGTTTTAAAACCAACCATGTGATTGGTTGATCAGCAGCATGTTCATCGAAGCTTGGACATGAAAGGATAAAACTAACTGGAGCCTGACAAAGAGGCTAAAACTCTCCAGTATTAATAGTACTGACCAAAGTCTCAGAAACAGAGCACAAGTGATGAATTGGTACAATTCTCCACTAAGTCAATCCTGACCTGAGTCTTAGAAAAATAATTTAAACACTTTGACACTAAATCTCTGCACTGAACCTTCTGGTGATAAAATAATGTACTGCTACCAGCTATGTATCTGGCAGGGATCTACAAAAATTACAGCAGCATGAGGGGAAAATCTCCATCCCAAACTCTCAGGACATTCTGTTCCATGTATTCTCACCTCCTCCTTTTGGATTACAGCATGCAGTTTAAAAGCCAACCAGTGGTTACACATTTGCAGTGGTAATCACAATCAGAAATACTTCAATGATCCCCAGGTGAAATTAAGTGAGCACAGACGTGGCCATCCATGGAGCGGAAGACAGGTCTGCAGTTGCTAGGAGCTTCGTCAAGTGTTGGTTTCCTCACAGATACTGTGTTATTCTACGTGATATCAAGTCATCCCACCATTGTAGAAAGATTCTCCCCCAAAAATTTTTTCGAGGTTCCGACGCTGGAATAGTGCAAAAGTAGTAATATGGTCTCTGCTGCTTGCTGTGTTTCTTATCGTCATTGTCTGTCATCACTGGTAACAGGCAGGTATCACTGCAAGGTGAGGTGTTTTTTATTAGAGCAGCAACAGCTTCCTCAGTGTAACGCATCTCTGAATTCCTTATTTGGATTAGCCTCTTGGTGGGATTTACGACTCCCCTGTTGCATTCTGCTTTGACGTCTACATATGCAACCACCTTTGATGACCTACTTTTTTTTCCTCCAGTTTAACAACAACATCTACATTGGGATTTTTTTTAGATTGCTATTGTGAAGGTTTTTTAAATTTCTCATTCTACGTGATTAAGAATTTATGGTTATTCGTCCCAGTTTGCATCCCAGGTGTTGCAAACATGTCAAAGCACAATATTTGCATGACTATCAAAGCATGATAATAATGGTGGTTTGTTTCTTCTGGGATTATTTATGCTTTCAATGCTGTTGTGCACAGGCACCCCGCAGTGCAAAGCAACTAAGAGCCATCTGAAGCTCTTTCGAGCTGTAATAAACACAGGAAGACGATGTGATTTACATAGATGGTTGAGCTACAGACAGCACGTATCTATCCGATTCCACTCTGAGGAGGTGCCCCAGTCATCTTCTTTAAAGCATCAGTTCATTTGAATTGCAAATCACATTGGTTTATTTTGTGACAGGAGCTGTTATCTATTGAAGGTGAAATTAATTTGCATTTTTCTTTGCCTGATCAGATCATCTTGTTTAAAAAGAAAAGAAAATGGCAGCAGCATGTGGTATTTTTGTAACTCTGAATGTAGCATTGACCGATTAGGAATATGTTGACATATTATGCAAAACTCACTTTTTCAGCGTTAATGCACATACATGTGGGTATCTGTGGCGCCTGCCAGCTCACAAACTGTGAAAAAGGACCACCCTGATGTTTTTTTGTAAGCTGGCTAAACCCTACACCCTGGCTCAGAACAACTGGTTCAGATTTCTCTCCCACTGAGACTGTGACTCTTTTGGGGTAACCCCGCCTGCAATCTGAGAATATCCACTTTTCTGGTGAGGGGCGTGACATCCCCTACAATTTTTGAAAGCGGTTGACCAATCACAACAGACTGGGCCAGCTGGCCAATCAGAGCGGACTGGGATTTATCGGGAGGGGGGCTAAATGAAATACAGGCGTGTTATGCCTCCCATACACTAGACGACTTTGAGAAGACATCGAAAAAACATCAGTCTGACACCCTCTCACATCTAAAGACAATTTGTCATTAGTCACAGAGTTTTTAGTCGCAATCTAGCAACCAGCAGCTTTTAGCCACTAGGTGTCCTAGTTTGTGCGTGCAATGGTCTGTACAGAATATATAAGCCAACAAGAAAAAGAGAAGACGCCTCAGAATGTGGAGATGACGGGAAAACAGGCTGCAACATCGCATGGAGACTCCGGTGAAGCCTCGAACGATGCGGTTTCGAAACTACCTGGTTGCTCTGTCCCCTGCGCTGTCCCCGTTCACGCAACCGGGTAGTTTTCGAAACTGCAGCATTCAAAGCTTCACTGGAGTCTCCATGTGATGTTGCAGGCAGCATGTATTCCCCAACCCCTACACGCTTTTCTGCTTCCTGTTTGGTTCTGGAAAGAGCTCACCTATTGGTTGTAGACAATGTTCAAGTCATTATCTGCGTGAGCCAAAACTAAAAACTTACGATCATATCAAACATGGTTGAATTTATTGAAACAACAAGACGAGAAAAAGACCGACTTATAACAGCTCAGATCACCACCTTACGCCAAACGATTGAGATGACGGTAGCGCACCTCAACTCGAGCAAAACTCTAACTAACAAATCATGATTTCATACCGACAATTGAAATTTGTCTACGACAGTGGCATCGCTTGAAAGTCGTTAGGTGTAAGGCCCACATTAGACAGAGGTAGAAAAAAGGTTCTGGAGGAATGGGCAGTATGAGAACACAGATGCCTTTTCTGAACATTAGAGCATGTAAACATTTTCAAGTGGTAACCCAAATTAAAAATATGAACCTGAATATGAGCATAATATGTCACGTTTTAGTGTCCTGCATCATGTTTCCCAGCCTGTCTGGCCTGTCTGGATACTGTGTGATATGATAACGTGTTAAAACATAATTTAGCCAAACAGTCCCCTAATGGAACCACATTTAAACCTGCTATTTAAACGCAGATGCAGGACACACAAAAATATATGAATAATGTCACAAACAGAAACAAATTTACAATCTATGAAGTATACAGTAAAAAGTATGAAAAGATAATCCACACTGAGAAACACGAGGAATCAAAAACACCGGGATAAGCAGAAGAAGGAAACAACTCAGGGGAACACGGGTTGAAACAGAGTAGAAACCAGCCATAACTGAACAGACAAACCTACAGAGGGATAGGAAAGCAAAGACTATATACAAAAGGAAGGCTAATTGAACACAAGTGAAACACATTATGTTTTCCTGTTTCCCGCCCTTGTGATTGTCTACACCTGTTCCTAAAGAGACCAACAACAAGACACGGGTGGAAAGGAAGTGAAGAGACACGAGGAAAGTGACATCAACATAAAACAGAGAATGCTTGACACAACATTAAACAAACACGAGGGGTAGCAAGAGGTAGTTTAACTGACGCAGAGACACACAAAGAAGGTTATCCAAAGACAGGAAGTTAACCAAATGAGGAGAGAGACTAGAAAATAAAACAGGGAAACACAAGGGTAACCCAACAGAAAAGTGAAATGACCAGAATAAATACTACAACATACTCTGTATGAAAACAGAGGATAAAAAATGTTCACAAAAGTCAAAAATATAACAAAAAGTCCAAACAAAACCCGAGAAACCTTTCAGAGTTCTTAAAGATTAAACTCCTCAAAACCCACCTGTTCACAAAGGCTTTTGACCACTAGATTTGTTATCCCCAGCAAGCATTTCTACAATTATTTTCTCTCCATGGTTTTTCATCATAATTATTTGGGACACACTTTAGAATTTAACAAGCCACAGTCAACAACTAGTCCGTCTGCATTCTCCAACCAGCTGGTCTTGTCATTATTGGTTTTTAGAACACAATGTATAAAAGCTTTGTTGAACTGGGACGAGGAAAAACGGCTAATTCAAAGGTTTAAACCACTGATACAGTACAGGCATTGTCCCACTGTTAAAATGTACCACTGCATTAAAACGGTTCAAACCACAACTGCAATTTCAAAAGCCGGCTTCACATACAGAAACTCTCAAAATGAAACCGGTGACCAGAGTGAGGTGGCCGCTTTCCCCAGAAACAACAGGACGACTGGGTGAGTCAACAGGGAATCTATAATTTATCAAGTAGCTCCCTCCTACTCGCAGACATGCTGGATGAGGCAAAAGAGGAGAGGAAGATGTGGGTAAACCAGGAGAGCGGCGTGTAAAAACGGAGGAAAGACAGAATCAACGATGAGCGCTGAGAAGATGTCTTCCTTGAGGGCTGAACTATGTAGATCAGAGCCCCTGGGACTGAGTGGTGTGGCGCTCCGCCACCACAGGTTGACAGGAGGAGAAGGGGCAAATAAAAACCCACAATGACCTCATTAAAGGTCGGACCCAGACTGTGCCATCCAATGCCTATTGTGTTCTTAACACGCCCTTTCATGCCTTTCCAGCTCTATCAGAATGTCTTCATTAGATCAATTAAACTTTCATATTGAGCTACTGTTAAGGGATTCGCGTGAGACACTGCTCATGACTGTGCTTCAAGGACCACGCTCAGACACAAAAAGGCAGGTTTGCATTAGAGTCCACCAGTTATTTTGTCTTAGGTCTGAGTGTCTTTTGTTACATTTGCAGAGGAAAAAGCTGAGATACATTGAAGTGCTCCTTGAGGCTCTGCAGTTACTCACTGAGAGATGGTGTGGGATTGTGTGTGGGTGTGTAGTCTTGCAAACCCACAATTCCTTAGCATCTGCCCTGGTGCACCTTTTTGGCACAACTGAACACATGAAATCACATTAATACTTTTGAGCTGCTGCGCTGTCTGACAGTAGCCATGAACGAAATATATGCTGCACGGTCACTGAGACTCCATTAGGCTCATGCAAGGCGATTCTTTTTAATGCCCAGTGCCCACACAGTAGCTCAAGCCATGATAAGCATCTCTGCAAAAGGGGGCTGTAGCCCACTGCCCGGGTCACGTCACAGCATCCAAACGCTCTTAATGCTTTAATTTTTGGCGTGGCAAGTCCTTGAGGCACACACACACACACACACACACACAAATACCGCATTCATCTAGTTTTTATATGGTGATGGTGCCCCCGCAGCGGTCGACGGGCGCAACTTTCCTCCTCCTGGATCGGAGAGAGGATAGAGAGAGAGTCTGTTCACCATGCACGGGCGCAGGCACACGCGCGCACATACACACAAACACACCCGCTCTCTCTCTCTCTCACACACACGCACACACGCACGCACACACACACAGTTGAGTTCTTCTCTATCCCCCTCCATACTGACCCCCAGCAAAAAGCCAGAGATGAGGTTTGCCTTCATTCGACTAACAGCGCGACTAATTCCAGTCTCGGTATCCAACGTCTACTCATTCAGACTAATAATATCGACTGGGACATTTTCTGTCATCAACACAATATGATGATGATGATGATGATGATGATGGTGGGCCGACAGTTAGAGATGGATAATTTATAAACGCGCGCACAGTCTGCAGGTGGTAAACGACGGACCGATGTTGAATTGGTTGATAATGCACGCATTAATGCAGCAGACGATTATCCGTCCACAACTAATATTACCACTCAGCCATTTCAGCCAAAACATTTAACCGGGCTATATATATTATTATTATTATAATTATTTTTAGCGCAGCTTGTTGGGTGAGAGTGCGCAGCTCTGTGCGTCCATGGGCTTGGAAGAGAGTGAGACAGCCCGAAGTGGCAGACAGAGGCAGAGGAGATGTTGCTCTCTGCGCGGGGACGTTTCCAACAGCCCCTCTCCGAATGCACACTTCTTCTCACCACTAAGCAGAAATAACGTCATTCTGGAAAAGGGGGGAATGGCATCAATCATCTCAACATCCACTTGAACTTGTCCTCCACCGTCACCACCACCTCATCTTGGTAATTCAGTCTAGTAAATCATGAACTCAGAACATCAGCCCACTGCATTGCCTTTTTTTTTTTTGGTGTGTATTACCGGTAAAGTGTTAAAGCCGTCAATAGTGTTTCTTAAAGCCTGATGGAGCGTTTGAAGAATAAGAGTGTGAATGTGCATTTACCGTGTAGGAAGGATCCCATCTGCTGCTTTTTCCTCCCACCTCAGACAATATTCCTCTGTGCGTTACGTCCCGTTAGGATAAGGTGCATTCCATCCAAAAGCCACATAGCTTCCCCCCTGAAAAGATCCTGACGCTCAGGCGTTGGAAATCTTCCTGGCGCACTTTTCGCTCCAAAGGGTCGAAACTCGGGTTAAATACGGTCCCTTACGTTTAAACACACGCGGAAACAATTTGAGAAAAAAAAAACCTTACAGTCCAAAAAAAAGTCCGCTATTAATCCAAAATATTTTTTTACATTCACAACTCTGATAACAAATTAAATTCTCCAGGACGCAGAAGAGCCATTACTCCCGTGTCTCTTTGACGCGCACCTGTCTACATGTTAATGACGGTAATGCTGGAGAAAAAGAAGCAAGAATGGGATTTGTCCCCCCCCCCCATCGTCCGCTCCTCACGATTCAGGCTGCACTTGGCTGATAAAACACCGTCCTCTCTCCCCGCTCTCTCCTCCTCTCCTCACCCCCTCCTCCTCGTCTTCCTCCTCTCCGCCAGCCCAGAACTCTCTCTCAGCAGCTTTCATGGAGCAGCGACGCGCCTAGCGGCCGAGGAGGGAACTCCACGGCCACACTTCTTCCCCCTGAGTAATACATAACATCTGTAGAAAAGGAGAAATACAATTTGACCAGCTGCCAAAACTGAACTTTATGAAAAGTAATAAATAAATTGCAACATATAAATAATTATAATAGTATTGTTTCATTATGTAAATGATGATGATTGTGAAAGTAATGTGAGGCAGATTTGGAACTTAAAACAGAGAATGCATAATAGGAGCAACACAGGTGGAATGCCTCTTCCTCTTGCAGTTAGATAGCCAGACGGAAGAGCAATACATGTCATATAGAAGGAATTATAATAGCCATAATCTAGAGAAAGATTAAAAAACAGAAAACATATAATAAAATACAGTATATAGCACTGAAACTAATGAGTATCTTCACCATTGGTTCATCAGACACTCTCACACACTCGCAGCTCCTTAAAAGACTGTCCACTGGGTTTGTGACAGCATCCGATTACCGGATGAGCTGGTTCGGCGATGTAATCAGGAGGATATCTTCCTTCCGTGGCAAGTTGAACAGGTAGGAGACCCCGTTGGAGATTCAGAACACAATGGATGGAGAGAGTCTTTTTTTTTTTTTTTACTAATGAGGTAATCACCTGGTCTATAAAGTTACAGATAAATAGAGAGAATTACAATGTCCAAAGGGGACATCTTCATATTCCTTATTTTTCCTAGTCATTTTCCAACTAAGTCCTCCAACTTAAACAACAACATTTCTTGTTCTCTTTCCTCCTGTCAAAAGTAAGCTTTTCCTTGGCACTGTTGCCAAGTGCTCGCTCATGTTGGGAATTGTTTTGTCTCTGTAAATAATATTATTAAAGAGTAAACTCAAGACTGGCTCTATAAGAAATGTGCCCTGAGATAACTGAGCACTATATAAATAAAATTGACTTGTGGCTGTTGGAGGTCTCCTAACAGTGAAACGAAATAGTATGTAATCAGCTTCTTGCGCAGACGACCTATGGTCTCGGGTTGTTTTTTTTATCACCAAAGCCTTGCAACATAAAAGCAGGGCCTCTTGTTGGAAACCCCTACAGTTTAAGGGAAATTTGCTAAAGCACAATTTTTTGGGGATAAACAAATGATATACCACTTTTTCAAATAATTCCTCTCTATTTGATCCTGGGCAATCAAACAAGGAAAATCCACCATCATCTACAATTGTCACCTATAATGTGTACACAGGTGAATCTTTTTGACTCCTAGTCATTTCAATGCATATACCTCAACTAGGTTCCATATTATAATAAAAAAGAATGTGTCATTTCATTGATATGCAGACCATACATAGATGTAGCTAGCCGTGAAGTGGAACGACCCCGTTGACCTGGCTTTTCTCAAACTCTGTATTGATGAGAAGTGCTGTGTGTCGCACAGCTCTCTACAACTAAATGAAGGCAAGTCTGAGCATGTTTGGTCCGCCCAAAGCTACTATTAGATTTTTGGAAGACCTTTGATGCGTGACCTTGAATGTCAAACTCTCATCGCACTAATCTTTGGACTTTGTAATTACTTTTTTCCATTCAGATCAAAGTGGAGCAGTAATGTCTAATTCAGCTTTGTAAGACAGTTTTACATTATTTAGATTTTATCTCAAGTTCTGCAGCTCTGTTTGTTACAAATCAGCTAAAAAAATACCAATTGAGCGTTTAAAAAAACCCTAGCCATGACCAGACTGGACAAAACTCCGAAGAGCACAACTCTTTACAATTTTTGGTGGAGAAACGGGAATCAAGTCTGTTCCATTTGAATGTACAGCTGCCAGTGTTTATTTCATATACAAAAAAAATGAGTTGGCAAGTTTATTTTTCTTCATCTAAAGCATCCATTGAAAACAATAATTCTGATGAAATGTATTTCACATTTTTGTCAGTGAGTTTAAAGAAAATGATAATGACAAATTGAGTGAACAGTGAAAGTGAACAAGATGCCGGAGATAGATGCTGTCAGTTGTCCCAACATTATAAGCAGCATCTTGCATTCAGTAACATCTCTCTCAGTAATGTTATCTAACATAGCTGGTTCCCAGAGGGAAAGGCTGTTGATATAACCCTATTCTTACTTTGAGGCAGCTGTATTTCCTGTTGCTACCAGAGGGAATGAGTGCAGGATTAATGTCAGCCGTCCTCCAGATATTCGCAAAAGAACTATTTAAGTGTTAAGGTTACCCAGTTTTTAAGCACCGAAGCTGAACCTAGACCGTAAACAATATTTTAGTGAACAAATGAGTGGATCCAGCTCCACAGTGCACAGCTGCAGCAATCGTAGCTGAGTGAGAACGGCATTGAGTGAGTGGCTCTACTCAGATACTTTGGAAATGACAACTGCATTCCCTGAAAAGTGTCACACTGATGCATTAGAGCAGAAATTGAAAAACAATTCATTTTTTGAGGATAGAGGCAAATATATATATATATAAAAGAGGGTGGTGACAATCCAGTTCACCTAGGTTGCAGGGATGTGCTCACAGTGATGGAAAAGGTCAATCTCAGCATCAGTACAGCTGGAAATGTGCAGCTAAACTAGACTAGTTACAAGTAATAAATGTTCTTGGATAAAAACAGGAGTTTGATGGCAAGTAAGCACCTCCCGCAAGACCACGTTTTAAAAGAGATGATGTTACGTATGCATGTTTTGTGGCAAGTGGGCGAATAGCTTAGGAGCTGAAACAACATTCAGATGGGGGTATTTGTGAAGGAGATGTGCTGAAAGCTGTGGAGCTGATGTAGAAGAAGATAACAAAAAAAGACACACTTCTCTGGCTTGTGACAAAATATCATCATCATCGCAACTATTTGATGTCAGATGCTTTGCTAGAAGCAGATAGAGTCATCACATTGGAGAGGTTAGTGTAATACATGATTTTGATTTAATTTATCATGGCCTACAAAGAATGTTATAATAATCAAAATGGCCATTTATAGGGAAAAAGGTCCTTTACCTCTATCTTACACTAACATGCACCTGTGAACAAGAACACAAGGAGAAAGATGGTAATGTGTGTCCCATGACGCTTCTGTCGTCAGTCATCCAGGTGCTATGATGTCTGGAAAAAGTTCAATCCAATAACTCGTCCATGGTATTAAAAAACCTGACCTGTGCATCCATACAGCCTGTAAGCTTTGCATCCTAATGACAATCAACAAAATCAGGTAATTCACAAAAAGCTTCAGCATGATATCTCCATGATCTTTTTGGGAGAGCTTAGCCTCACTTATCCTTTTTAAAGCGTTGCCTATGCTTTGAATATGATGCAGCTGGAGATTACATTTCCACCACTGTTGTACAGAGGAAAGGTTTATTTATCAATGACAACAAAACCCTGTTGTTATTGTTCCCTTAAAGGGGCAGTGAGCGATTCTGGAAAAAGCTTGTGTCTCTCTTTGTTGTTGTGGTGAATTTGCTTCTCTGGCTGGTCCTTAGAATGGGATTCCGACGCACTAACCACTAGCCCAAAACTACAGATTTGCAATGCCACCCGCTAGCAGGTGTCTTAAGGTGTCGACGAGTGATGTTTACAAACTGTGCTTAAAGTGTTCTTTGGTGCAGTCTGCACGATTTCGATTTATGGAGCCTGGGCTGTGCCGAAAACCCGGATTTTTTTCCCCTACGCCCACACAGAACCGATGGATGGTGACAGATGGTGAGGAAATATTCGCTGACTTTTTACAAAACGTGTATTACTTTGGAATCGCTTACTGCCCCTATAAGTTAAGCTGAGTCGAAGTACACGTATGATCAACCTGAATAACTTGAAACACCCTTACAGGTGTCCAGAGCATTAAAAGCCAAGAAGAGGAAGACAAACCTGCTGATAAGTGACAAAATGGGGCAAGCACAGCTCAGTATGTTGAAACAAGCAAGGAAGGCTGGGAAACGTCCTGTGCCTGTGATTTTGTTTTCCCAGAATGCACAAGCTGTGAACATCAGACAGCATGAAGCTTTTCCTGGCACTTGGTTTAGCCAGTTTAGCTGTCAATTGGCCACACAACAAATATTTTTCTCTACTGTTTAAAGTAACACTTTTGACAGTTACAGCCACTCCCTGCAGACCTAAAACATACATTATCTTTGAAAAGTTTGCAGCTTGTTCTTTCGCAGATGATGGCGCCTGTAGTCACTTTGGATTAATGGATTCAAAACTATTATAGCTCTTCTGAAATATTTATATAATATGGCACAATATGGCCTTAGTTTGCAGATATTAGGGAGCCTGCCTACAGTGGCCCTAAAGTGCAAATCACAACGCTGACAGAAAAAACACAACGGCGAAAGAAAAAACACAATGCCGAAAGAGTAAACACTATGCCATCAACGTCTACCGGAAAGGTAGTGGCCTGTATCACATGGTTCTCGCCGATTGGACGGGTCTTTCCTGGTGAGGCTGTGTTTACGCTGGTGGAGCTAATGATCTCTGTAAAACCTGGCTTTTTAGCACAAATAGTCGGTGGTCTTTCCACTGTTGATAAAAGCCCAGGGGCCGTAATGTAGACTCAGAGCCATATCTGTTTTACGACCGGCCTCCTCCAAAGAAGAGGCGTAAGATGCGACCCTGGTTGAAATGGCTAATGTTATTAGCAGCACTGCTAACAGGAGCAGCGGCAGCAACCACCGTTCAAGTTACCGGAGAGTGGAAACATAGATGGTGGACCTCGTAAGTTAAAGAGACGTTATTTGTTACATTTTATTACTTACATTCAAGTTATTCAGATATACAGTGTGCATGTCACTCTCCTTCTGTGTGACTTTGGCTATACTTTTGTGTTTGTCACAGTGTACAGTGGACAGACCAGACCTGCTGGTGCTGCACATTGCCTTTGATCCACATTTGTGTTCATTCCGGACTTAGTGGGAGGACCCTGCACAACACATGATAAGATGACCCAGTATGAACAGATTTGCTACTCCAAGCTTCAAAACATTGCAGATGCTTTACTTTACATTGGTATTCACACCTCTCTAATTGTCTACCCCAGAAATTTTGTTTATGGCCTTCAAAACTCATATTTGCATAGTCCGTGGGCCCTATTGTTTAGACCAAGATGCTGGTGTCAGGTTCTGAATGCAATGTGTTCTAGGGGAATGGTTGTTGCCAGGGACAGGTGATAATGTTCGTCAAAACTACAAAACAGTCTGGCGTTGCGGAGACATCACAGCCGGCGGGCGCACGGACCGAAGTGGCTTGATTCAGCTTTATACAAAAAATTCATGACAAAGAAAGTTGAAAGCATTTGTAAATAAAAACACGAAGACAGTATGGAAAATCTTTTTCAGAATTGTATTTTTTTTCATTTATTGGCCTTCATGTCGCTGAAATTATGTTCGCTCAATTATATTATAACCTGTGTTCACGCATTTATATTAATACAACAATTTTTGCTCATCAATACTTAAACAGGATTAGTGAAGAGTATATTTTTAATTTCAAAAGAGGTCACAATTTGCCATAGAGGTGCCACATGTTGCAGATGTGGTGCCAAAGTATGAGGGGCCGTTAGGGACATTATCCAAAATTACCTCACACACACAACTCAAATGCTCTCACACACAACTGAAAGGCTCTCACACACACAACTGAAACACCTTCCTGTTCAACTGAAATGCCTTCCTGTTCAACTGAAACGCTTCCTGTTCAACTGAAATGTCTTCCTGTTTAACTGAAACACTCTCACACACAACTGAAACGTTCTCACAGACAACTGAAACTACTGAATTCAGCTTGAAGGTCCTGGCACACATGCCAGACTTTTATTTTTGGATTGGATTGTTGATTTTAATCTTGACATAAGCCTTGGAGGGCTCCAGACACAAAAAAAGTCTAGGAGCCAAATGAAATTTTCAGAGTGATGTCAGAGTACAATGTCTAATGTCTCTCTTACCTTTTCTTTCTCCTCTCTGCCTTTGTATGCCCTGCATCCCATAGTGTGCAAAATGTATTCTTTGCACAATGTCTAATATGTTTCAATCTCGTTACCATAAATACATAAATGTCAAAAAAAACAAAAACAGATCACCACCATTAATATCCTTACCACATATGTGTTGTATAGACACTGACGACCCCCACCCACATACCATTACAGAGGAAGGGGTAAAAGTAACTTCTTTTGAAAATATGTGAACTTGACACCTGTAGGAATTTCAAATAAAGTAACAAATTGTATGAAATTATGAACAGATTATTACCTGAGGATATTGCAATATATCAGATGAGTTTTCCTAATATTTTTAAGACCATACCCTTGTCTGTACTACGGTTTTCATTTAATTTCCACTATCATACATCTGTTTTTGTTCTTCAAATAAATTTAAAGCTTTTTTTTTTTAAATTTTAAGTTAATTTTAAAACATATTAGGGGTGAACAATTAATTGCATTTGCGATAATATCGCAATATGATAAAACGCGATTTTCTTACCGGAAGGGACGCGATTACACGGGTCACGTGATATGCGATCGAATGGAGCATCGGCTCCAAGAACAAGCATCAGTCACGCTGCACTAACTTGCTGCACAATGGCCTTAAGCTTGACAGAACAGTCATAAACTGATACAGCGGAGACTTTAGTCCAGAAGAGGAACAGCATGTCGGTTTTAAAAAAGGACGATGCTGCGCAGCGTCAGGTGTTGTGCAGAACATGCCGTGCTACCGTTGCTACTTCACGGGGCAACACCACCATCCTGTATCAGCGCTTGGCACAGCGCCACAGCAGCTACATGACGAGTGTACGGCCAACTATCAGTGAAAGTAGTGACGAACACAGAACCATAATCTTGCTAATCTTGTTAATAATTCAAGATACCTGTCTGTCTGTGTGTCTGTGTGTCTTGAGAATTGTTCATCTTATCAGCCTCATACTTGGCATGCGCGTTGTTTAGGGTCCAAGCAAGTGCAGCTGATCAGAGCAGCTGGGACTCATTAATGTTAGAGATGTTGTCAATCATGATAAAGGCGTGTTGTTCTCCGGTTAAGGATTCTGTGTACTGAGTCGAGCTTCACCAAACTCTGAAAAATTTAGGTGAACAGCTGTTTGTGCAGCAGCGGGGCTTTGGACCTCTGAGTACTGAATCCTGCACAGGGCACAATTCTTTATCTCGTCCCTCGATCCGTCGTGCTGATCTTTGCAGCCTCACTAGGAATTGACTCCTCCACGTGGGTCTCTCTCCCAACCCGGTCGTGCGCGTCCTTGTGTTTCTCCGCCGTTGTCCTCTGGTCACCAGGAGCTCACGTCTTGCTTTTGCTCACTGCTCCACATTTCTGAAAAAAAGGTAATCCTTGTGCAGGGATGCTGGAAGTAGGGGTGCGGAGGGTGCTCCAGCCCTCCCTACTGTTGAGGGGTAACGGCAAGGCAAAAGATATCACTATACAAATCAACAAATGAAATAATATAAGAGATTTACCCATTGTTAAATTTTCTGATGCTAATTAGTTGTTATTTATGAATTTGCTTCTCTGTTCATGTCACATTTACATTAATTTACTCATTGATATTTGCGCAGTTAGTAGTAAACTTCTGACAGTTCACCCTCGCCTCTACAAGAAGGGGGGTTGCGATAAACCCAACCACCCTATTCACCCATGGTGTTAGCACCTGAGGCTTTTGTATGAATGAAATAAATAACAATATCAATGCATGAATGATACAAGATGCACACAAGGCGTTTTGCAAAGTCTGAAGGAGGGAGTTTTGTATTTGACACTGAACAGTCATGGAATGGTCTATTCCCATTTTGTTTCCTAGTGGAGATGAACATGCAGTCACTCGGAGGGACAGACCAGCAGCCACGAGGAGAGATCTGACACGCCCGTCTCAAAGACAGGCGCATGAGGTTAAGATGCCCTAATAATATAGTTTCTGTCACGGAGGGTATCGATAATGATTATGGATAATGTTATGTTATGTTATGTAGTGCTTCACAAAATGGAGGACCTGATCATTTGGTCCTTTGTTCCAAAGACAAAGGAACAGACTGGAAAACTCTGATGCCCAGAATGCTTCATTTATCACAACTTGGTGTGAACTCTCCTCCAAGCTCCAGCTGCCATTGGTCACTGTGTGCCCCAGACCCCAGGGGGTCATCAGGCCCATAAAACCCCAGCGCACCCATCTTTTCACTCTCTTCCTGCGTCTAACTTCAAGGAGACAACACTCTCCTCTCCAACCTCTCAACGGAGAGGAAAGACCTCTCTTTCTCCTCTGGGAGAAACCACTGCTCTTGGACCCTGACCTCTATGCAGGCCTGCAGAAGCAGACTGCTGCAACTTCCACAGGCAGCGACACAAGAGCCTGCCAAAGGACCAACCAAGGCTGGAAAGTCTGGTTTTACATCAGTGGCAGACACAAAGTCTTGTCAACTGATCAAGCTCAGGAACCACCAAGCAGAGTTAGTGTTGAGCATCTAACTCTGTGGAGGAAACAAAAAGGACACTGAAACCACACAGCACGACTGCTGCATCTTTCTGGACACACAAACAGCATCCCAAAAGGACTATTCTTCTTCTTTTCCATGGACTTGGTAATGTGACTTGGGCATACAGCATAGCATAACGCAAAACGGCTAAACCTAGGAATGTTTAACCTTAAAAGTGTACTGTATTGATTTGAGTCAATGTGTTCACTCAATTTTGTTGTTATAACTATCAATAAATTATTTGGATGTTAGGACCCTGTGACTAACCCTCTCTTAACCTGAAACCCTTTTGTCCTGCAACAAATGGCCTTAGCAAAGAAGCACAGCATGTGGCCGAGCCGACACCTCTGATGCCGCCATTTTGTAGTTTCTTTGTTCACCGCCATCTTGTTTGTAGTACTTCTTAGACCTTTGACCTTTACAGCCACACACACACACACACACACACACACACACACACACACACACAAAATCTCATTTCGTTTGTTAGATTAGATAATGTTGTTTCAACTTGTTTTTTAAATAAATGTTATTAAATATGCAGTCTGGTCTATTTAATGTTGCATGCGTGTGAGTATTGCCAACCTCTGACCGGTAGAACTCCAAATCCTTCAACCACTGCTAACTACCAAGGTGGTGATTCTGGTGGTAATTATTAATTTATTTATCAATCAGTAATCAATTGATAGTTAGCATATTGTAAATGACACTAAATCAATTGATTGGCTATCATTTCCCTTCCTTTGAATGGTGCCCCGAGGAACTTTGATATTAATCAAAGTTATTATTTAATATTAACATTTTTAATATTCATATCTTATTATTTTGATAGCCATAACTGATCAATTATATTGCTTAGACAAATGGTACTTTCACCAATGACCAGGCACAACAGTTACAACACAGTCATTATTTCCTTTGATCACTTTCATGAAAAATAATTAATTTCAGCAGAGTATAGAGTATAGAAACTTGAAGCGCAGTCATTAATAACATAACAGAACAAAAATTAGAACATACAAAGGCGATGACTGAACTTGAGTCCAGGCTCTATAAGCCAGGCCCCTCAGGACGCCACACTATGACGTCATACATTTTCTCTCAGCACCCCTAACTCTGACCGTGTCCCTGTCCTTGTGGCGCCCAGTTCAGGTTCATCTTTATGGAGCAGGCTGACCATAACTGTATCATCAGCAAGTTTAAGGATGTTCCTATACCCATGCTGGCTTCTAAAGTCATTGGTGTAAAAATGCAAAAGGGACAAGACCAAATGTTGAGGAAGCCAGTGGAAGAGGAGCGTTGCTCTGACAGAAGGCCATTCTGTGTTAACAAATCTGAAATCCAGCCCACACGGCAGGGCTCCAAATAGACTAAAAGGGTCGCCAATGCGACTAACTTTTTTATTTTGCTTCCTGTTTTTTCTGCCAGTCGCAAGTGGCGACCATCCAGATGCAAATATACAATACTTAAAAATAAATAATTAAATTGGAATGGCTATATCTTTCATTTGTGTGACCCGCTAAACTCTCATCTCCTTACACCTGCATCTGCCTGCCCTGCGTGAACGGGTTTGGTTTCGGTTTCACATACATTAAGGTTGGTTTGTAACATTACCAGCATGACATCAGGAAGACAGCAGTGGAACGCTGGTGTTAGAGGAGGAGAAGGAAGCAGTTAGGAAACTGCAGCAAACATAAAAAAGGGGAAAAGACACCGCCACATGAAGTGAAACTTCACCCAGATAAAACTCCAGATCATCCAGCAGAACAGACAGCAGCCACTCTTTCATTGGCTTCTCCTCCGCCGTGTTTGTCTCCTGATGCTATTGCGCAACACCGGGAGGACGGTTTAAAATCCTGTTTCATTGTACAACTTTGAAGTGTTATCATGTGTTTCATGATAAAAGTGTATTATTTAGGCTATTTCAATGTAATTTTGTTCGACTGAGTTTTAATGTATAAGTTAAATGTAGCTAACCACATAGTTGGATAACTTTGGCAATAAAAATAAAAAATCCGTAAACAAAAATTATTAGATTACATTAATTTAGCAGACGCTTTGTCCAAAGCGACTTACTATAAGTGCTTTCAACCATGAAGATATTTCCCAAAAGGTAAAGAAAAGGTAAGGGAGACATTAGACATTGTACTCTGAAATCAATATATTTTGGCTCCTGAAAATTTCATTTGGCTCCTGGATCTTTTTGTGTGTCTGGAGCACTGCAAGGCTTCTGTCAAGTTTAAAATCAACAAGCAATTTCATCGCTAAAACATGTGGCTGGATAGTGTTAAAAACTAATATTTTTTTAATCCAAAAATAAAAGTCTGGCATGTGTGCCAGGACCTTCTAGCTGAATTCAGTAGTTTCAGTTGTGTGTGAAAGGTCATTTCAGTTGTGTGTGTGAGAGGTAATTTCAGTTGTGTGTGAAAGGATTTCAGTTGTGTGTGTGAGAGAGGATATTTCAGTTGTGTGTGAGAGCGTTTCACTTGTGTATGAGAGGTAATTATGGATAATGTCCCTAACGGCCCCTCATACAAAAGAGTGATCGTCTGTCAGAAACTGATATTATCTGGATCAAACTCTCATAAGGGTCACATATACACAAGTTTATGTCCGTAGTAATATCAAAGAAATGTCTTCTAACCGAATAATCACAATTGTTTGCCGTTTATATCGTAATCAGTCATGGTTTTCTCACAGGAAATACGATCCTATTGTTTTTAAGGTTTGTATGTGTAATATCACTACAATAATTAATAATTATTACTTTAATTAACATGATATATGGTAAGGGGTTATGTGTACTATAAAGACATTATTGCAATTATTCTTATGATTGCATTATTTGACCTGCTCTCCTAGAGTATAACATAAATGTGCCATACGAGCCATAAAACACAGGATATTACCTGCCAAAAGGGCCGAAATCACTTTCTAGCAGACGATCACTTTTTTGGCACCACAACTGTGCCACTTGGAGGATCACTGTGTCAGTCTGGAAAATCGTCTCTGGTGAAAACATGAGTAGGCTTACTTTCGAAGATACGCTCGCTGTTATCAAACATTATTTCGATGCAGGTCATAGTTGATATGTTTTCCACCCATCATAAAATCACGAAGAGTATACGCACTTTGAAAACTCATTTGGGACTGGGACTGTATAGAAGGAAAAACTTTTCCCAACTGACTGAGGTGAGACGTGCCATCTTGACAGAGCTGTGTGGACCCGGGCAACTGTTCGGTTATCGGACTATGTGGCAAGTGCTACAGCAAAAACACAAGCTACGTGTTAGACGTCATACATTAATGAGATTGCTGAAACAACTTAATCTGCAAGGGACGGATTTCAGAACACGCCGGAGTTTGTGAGGCGTACCTACCATTCCATGGGTCCAAACTATATATGTCATGTAGATGGATATGAGAAACTGAAACCCTTTGGCTTGGCCCTCTCAGGATGTATTGATGGCTTTTCAAGGAGGATAATGTGGCTTGTGTGTGGGGCTACCAACAACAACCCATCAGTTATCGCCCACAATTACATTAATTGTGTCAAGAGCGTTGGTGTGATCCCAATGAGACTAAGAACAGACCATGGAACAGAAAATGGCACAATGGCAGCAATATAGTGTACCCTGAGACATGAGCATACAGACAACTACCTTTCCAGTAGACGTTGATGGCGTAGTGTTTACTCTTTCGGCGTAGTGTTTACTCTTTCGGCGTTGTGTTTTCTCTTTTGGCGTTGTGTTTACACTTTAGGCGTTGTGTTTACTATTTAGGTGTTGTAATTTCTCTTTCAGCGTTGTGTTTTCTCTTTCGGCGTAGTGTTTACTCTTAAGGGGTTGTGATTTCTCTTTCGGCGTTGTGTTTTTTCTTTCGGCATTGTGATTTGCATTTCAGGGCCACCGTACCTGCCTCTATTTATTTGCTTGACTGAGGGTGGAATATGCCTTTCATACACATAGAATCATCTTTGTGCAACTGTGAACATTCAGTAGATGCTGTCCAAGGTCCTGACTGTTATGCCCAGATGTAAACCAGAGTCAAACTCAACCTTTGTGTTAAAACGCTGTGTCACTATGCCGTACCCCATCTGAACGACCTGTGTACTTGTCCACCTGTGTTATTTCCATGCTTTAAGACTCTTGCTCCTTCTTTGTGCTTTGTGTACAGTAGCTCGTGCTGTGCATTCTGGGGAGAAGTATGCAAAATGAGTAGACACTAGGGATGTGTTTATGTCTTTTAAAACAAAGTCCAAGTCATGTCTCAAGTCACTAGAAAAAGCTTGAGTCATGTCTCAACTCTAGACAAGACATAGCTTTCAAGTCAGAAAATCAAGTTTATCTCATTCATCATTTCTTAAATTGATGCCCATATTATGCCCCCTTTTACACAAGTTACATTGGTTTTCAGGTGTGTACACTACATGTCTTTGCCATTCCATGTCAAAACATCTCAAGGATCAAGCCACACAGCACCCTCCTCTTTCTGTATAAACAGCCCTGTGAGATTATAGTCGATTCCAGCGCTTTCCTGCTCATTCCTCGCCCCCTTCCCTTCGTGTACCGCAAAGCCCCGCCTCGCTCTTCCCCGGGTCTGCTGCGCAACTATGGCGTTGCGCTGCCATGACTACAGTCGCATGTGACAAGGCACAAACACGACGTAGAGACCCGGGAGGCACAGCGAACACGTTCTCCATAATAACACACAGAGCACATTAGGGCTGGGCGCGAGCTACCTAAGCCGGGCGGAACACTTATATCATGATACAGTTTTCAGCCATATCGCCCAGCCCTAGAGCACATACGATCTTGAAAACGTACATTTGCCTCCTCCGGGGCTTCGCCTCGGACAGTTGGAAAGGCTCCGTTTGTCAAAAAGAGATGGGTTGCCAGTCCGGCGTTATGTTGGTCTGAACATCCAACAACACAGCAAACATTATTATATCTTTTGGCCATGCCCATGGTCGTCGTTCGCTTGCGGGGAGAAAATTATGGCGTAGACTTGATCTGTTTTTCCGCACTTCAAGGGGGGAGGTGCTGCTCAGGTTGGGGGCGTGGTTGCCTCAGTAGCAGGAGTCAACTTACGTCACTTGACGCCCGAGCTGTGAATGGCTTGTTTACAGACCGTCTGCACGGCCAACCCAAACCACGAATCAACGACTCATTGTTTTCTTTTCATTCTCCGTGGGCTGGCAGACACCCCAGATAACAAAATATACGTGGAGGCAGGCTGAAAAGGTGCCTGGAGCATAATATAGGCCCTTTAAAATGAAAATGAAAAGCCCAGTTGACAGATTTAAGTCAAACATTTCAGTAGAGCACTCAAAATAAGAATGCTGCTGTGCACAAAGCTCATGTTGAGATTTTTGTCTGTTTGGAACATGTTTTCTAGGGTGCTGTAACTAACATTTCAGCAATAGCTGTGATAATAAGGCAGCGTAGTACAAGAAGGGTCAGACTTGACACTGCTCTATTAGTGGGAAAAAACATTCATAATTGGAATTCAACATTACCAATAAGCTCTTGACAGTATAACTGCTAGTTCAGTTGACAGTGTATTAAACATTATAATTAATTAACACATTTTACAGATTGTCCAGTGTTAACTGAAAATTCTACAGCCACTGCGACATACAGTATATTTACTGTGTTTCACACAGCTGGGAGCAGGGTATTGTTATCACCTGTGTGTGTGTGTGTGTGTGTGTGTGTGTGTGTGTGTGTGTGTGTGTGTGCAAAATAACAAAAAAACGCACAGACAAACCTTCAATAAGCGGATCAGAACTCTCATACAGATCCGGTGTTAAGCCAAGGTCTGCCTGCGCCTGAAAACTGTATGCTTTGGGTGAACCAACACAATGAAAGTGGTATCTACAGAGTTCATGCTGAATCCTGCTCGCCTGCTGAGGACAATAAAAAATGTTGTGGATGTTTTGACGGGACACTGACACAGGAGGGATTTCTTACGGTGCTGCAGATGGTCAGACTGACTGTGAGAGAGAGAGAAGAAGGAGAGCAACGGCAGGGCAATCACTACTACACACAGCTCTACACGAAGCACAAAACTTTAAGTTAGAGATCTGTTATTTTGTGTAACATTTTTTGAAATGAAACTGTGGCAGGACATAGTAGCATTATGGGTGCAGGGTAATTAGGTACTGCTCCTCTGATGCTTCTCATTTCAGGTTTGAACCAAGCTTTTATTTAATTTTTTTATTATTATTAATATTTCATAGTATAATCTAGAGCACTATCATTGCGGATTGCAGTGCTACACACAACTGAACCAAAGAGCCGGGGGGGGCCTCAGGGCTGCAGTGTTTCAGGGCTAAAGGGAAGTTTCTCTGTGTTATGTGCTGCTGATGACGAAGTAAAAGGAGTTGGTCGTTAGAAAGATAACTGTGAGTGCTGTGTGTGAGGCATCAATACTAATAATCTTTCTTCCCACATTTACTTTCTACAATCTGACTTCAGTTCACTACCTCAGCATCTGTGTCGCCTATTCCCCTTGTTTCCAGAATGTGTGTACGCCGCACGGATGGGTCAGAGTTTGCTTACAGGTGTGCACATTCTCCTGTTAAGTTTGTTTTATAGAGATCACAACCTTTGCGTTGGAAGTGGCGTACGCACATTTCCATATGTATATATGAGACCCCAGGTCAGCAGTCCAGGGACTTCAATAATCTAAAAAAACTGAAGCCTGAAAGCTTCATAATCAGATAGCGCCATTTCACCCCTGCTGCTACCTGCTTCAGACCACCAAGATCTCTATTTTGCTGGTTTGTGCATTCAGTTTCATGCTTGCAATGTTACTTTCACAAGCTGTGAAGAGGAGAAAATTAAACTTTTGACACGTCTATTTTGTGGTAAGGTTTTGTAAACTTAGGTTTTCAAAGGATCACAGTCCGTAAAAAGGAGATATCAGAACATACCGATCAATAAGCATCTTGGGAGCTATAGGCTATGTTGTTCATCAGCATCAAAATCAGCACCAATTTAGAGTCCTCTCTTACTCAGCATAACATTGGAAGTATGCAATCTTTTATTTTGTGTAACCCAATCTTTTTCTAAGCATATTTATATACTCAAATATCTGCTTCTGTTGAACTGTTTGTTGGATCATTTGAACCTTGAGTATTCTGTTAATGTGTCTCTGTTTTACTCAATACCTTTAAACATTTTTATCTCTATTAACTGGAACCAATTTACATTTCATGCAGCTGCAGGGAGGGCATTAGTCAAAGTGCTTTCATATACTTTTATTTTTCAATGTCTGACAGTCATTTCATGACCTTCAACATGGAGAAAAAACATGTCTTCCAGTGCTAACCCCATTCTTCCCATTCTCTCTGCTCTTTCATCAGCTCATTGCATCTTTTGCTCTTTTCCCCCCATTACTGTTGCTATGATTGTTATTCCAGCAGTGAGGACGGAGGGGTGGCCTTGCTGAAATTCCATCATCTATAGACACAGATTGGCCCATTGTGTTCGGTGGGTATTTTTGTATCCCCCCCATCTTTTGGCTTACACTGACTGAGAGAACAGATTGTCATTAGCAAATGCCCCAGGACTGCATGGGCACGCACACATGCTTCAAGTGAATCACAAGTCTGACAAAAGGGTTTATGTTGAATTATTATGTAAGTTAAAGGTTTTATTAGCTAATTTTCTTATTGCAAACCAGACAGGCAGGGTTACATTGGTAATACATACGCTCATGTAGTTGAGAAATAGAAGAATTTAGCAGCAGAAAGTAGATAAGTACAATACACTTACTAAATTCCTGCATTTAAAGCAACAATGAAAGTTCTGGAAATCCTGCTAGTGCTCGAACGAGACCTACATCCTCAACATGTACCCTGTCTCAGCTTACCCTTGCTAGGATGGTGGTTGTCTGTGAGTAAGCAATAGTGACGTCAGCTTATTTACACTTCAGGCCTTGGTGTGAGAGCACATGGGGGATAAGTTAACTTTCTGTATTTGGTTAATGTTGTGAAAATCCACTTCATCTTCTTTTATCTTCTTTTCCTAAATGTAACCAAGTATGTTTGATGCCTAAGCAATGGACCAGAAACTGTGAGTAATAGAAATAAAGAAACACAAATACAAATGAAAAAGCATATCAAATGACTGTTCATGTATACTGGTTATGCACATGAACAGTCCTTTGCGCTATATACTTTTCATTGGCAGTAGATTGTCTACTCTGTAGTTGGTTGCTTTGTTGCAGGAAATACTTACAAGAGACATCTATGGTGAAAAACGAGAGCAGGTTTTTGACGTTTCTTGGACTGACAACGAGGTGGAATTGTCAGTTAGTGACAGTAAGTTAGCAACGTTCCAAAAGTCTCTAAACTATCCAGATTAAATTGGCGCACAGGAGCTTTTCAAACAAAAAACGGGTCAGTGATGTTTCCAAAAGTTTCCGATTGAGGGGCTTTAGAAATGCAGAGCAGTGTGAACTGAAATATAGGAAAATTAATGTATTAGTGATATTTTTAAAACTAAAACATTAGTGTGAATGTAGCATCCCACAGCTGCTAGCATAACTATAGATTAGGTGCCTGTGTCTGAAATCATTTGCTCTTTCACTCAATCACTATCTTTACAATAGATGTGTAATTGTTTAATATGCCTGTGATCAGAAGGTTTACAGGAAGCGAAGTGACGTGTAGCAAGATGGCGCCAGTCTGTTCGGCAATTCGTCTTCCACGGGCGCTCTGTTTTACGTTTGTTACAGCCCTGTTTTTATGCATCTATCTGGATGTGTCTGCCCTACTGTGCTACGATCGTCAAGCCCTGTTTAACATCCGCGACCTAGATCTCCCTGAGGTTCGGGCAGCTAGACCCGAACCAGGAGATTGGACCAAACCTCCCCCTCCCGTGCTGTCAGGTATCCCAGCTTACCTGCGCCGCACACCCGCGGCCCCTCCTTGGAAGAAGCGCTCCAGGAGACGAGGAAGGAGGGGAGGTCTGCTGGTGAAACTTAAGATCCAACTGCCCTCAAATCAAGCTGTCGCTCGGCGTCTAATGCGACGCCTCCGTCCTGTTGTCACTGCCTCGCCTGTTACTCCAGCTGAAGCCTTCCTCGACCGTGATGCTGCTAAACTGCCTCGTCCACCGTTGTTTCCAGCCCCTCAAGCTGTCCCGACAGCGCTGACCAGACCGCGTTGTACTCAAGTCCCAACTCGATGGCGTTCCCTGCGTAGGTGCAGCCGTGGTGTTGACCACTCTAGCCTATGCCTGTGGAAGCACACCGGACCATCGGCGGGCAACGAGCTAACCCTCCAGATGGCCTTGATAAATGTGCAGTCCCTGGCGAGCAAAACTTTCATACTTAACAACTTTTTTATCTCCAGGGAGCTGGACTTTCTGTTTCTGTGTGAGACCTTGGTCTCTACCGGCGAAAAGACGCCGTTCTCTGAACTCTTTCCACCGGACTTTAACTTTTTAAATTCCCCCCGAGCGACTGGGAGGGGTGGAGTTGTGGCCTCTGTTTACAAGTTGTTATTTCACTGTCGGCAGATTCCACACGCTGGTTTTGCTAGCTTTGAACTGCAACTGTTTGAAATAATTCTGTCTTCCCCCGTCTTGTGTGCAGTGGTGTACCGCCCACCTAATTTCAACAAATACTTCATCCATGACTTTGCTGATCTTTTATCTGGTAAAATACGATCACATAACAATAATTGGTGATTTTAATGTCCATGTTTGTTGTGAGTCACAGCCTCTGACCCAGGACTTTTTGAACCTCCTGGACTCATTCAATCTTAAGCAAGCTGTCACCGGCCCAACGCACGAAAAGGGCGTGTTATCCTATGGTGTCTATGGTGTTTCTGTCTCTGTAAATGAAATCTGTGCCATGTCTTTCTCCGATCCCTCCCCAATTCTGTTCACTGTGTCAGTCCCATGCTCAGGTAGTACCCCTAGTGTCTCCAAACGGTTCTCGCGCATGCTTAACTCCTCCACTGCTGGGCAATTTTCAGCCGCTTTCAATGACTCCCCCTTGAGTAGGCCGTCACTGGGCTTTAGCTCTGAGTATACTGCTGATGAGCTTCTTTCTATGTTCTCATCAGCTTGCACTGGCATTCTGGATTCCGTTGCCCCTTTCAAGCCCAAACCCACTAAAGTCAACACCATGGCTCAACGATGCAACGCGCGACCTCAGACGCGCCTGTAGGCGGGCTGAGCGCAAGTGGCAGAAGGACCGCCTTCACGTGTCCCTCCAAATCCTCCGAAGTTGCTTGGCGGATTACCACCGAGCCGTTAAAACCGCCAAATCAAAGTACATTTCCTCCCTGGTCTCCAGAAACAGTCACAAACCCCAGGTTCTTTTCAATACACTAAACTCTCTCATAAATCCCCGTAATGAATCCCCTGTTATGCCCTCACCCACCCTCTGTGAAAGCTTTCAAAAATTCTTCATCGAAAAGATTGCAGCACTCAGGCCTTCTGATACCTCTGCCGCCCCTCCCCCCCTCTCCAAGCCAGCTGTCCTCGAGCAGTTTGAGCCCAATTACCCTATCCTCCCTCTTTGATGCAGTCAGACATCTGCAGCCCTCCAACTGCCCCTCTGACTGTCTATCCTCCCGCCTACTCAAGGATGCTACAGTTTTCGACACAGTTGCCCCCTTCCTTCTACTGTTGATCAACATCATCCTCTCCTCTGGTTGCATCCCGGCTGCCTTCAAGCATGCCGTGGTGTAGCCACTACTAAAGAAGCCAAACCTTGACCCCTCTATCCTCTCAAACTTCGGGCCTATCTCCAAACTACCCTTCCTCTCTAAAGTCCTTGAGCGAGAAGTTTATGTCCAGCTGAAATCCTTTTTAACTAACAACAACATTTATGAGAAATTCCAGTCTGGCCTTAGAACAGCCCACAGCACAGGGACTGCTCTCCTGAGAGTGCTTAACGACCTGCTCCTAGCTGCTGACTCAGGTAGCCCTGTGATCCTGGTGCTTTTAGATCTTACAGCAGCCTTGACACGGTGGATCACAGGATCCTGTGGTCTCGGCTCGAGCAGCACGTAGGCATCAAAGGCGCAGCCCTGAAGTTCTTTCAGCTCTACCTGGCCGACAGGACCTTCTCTGTCCAGCTTGGAGATTCCACCTCTTCTGTTGCCCCCCTCAACTGCGGGGTCCCTCAAGGCTCTATACTAGGTCCCATTCGATTTCTGTTATACATCTTACCCCTAGGGGAAATCCTGGTCAAACAGAACATCTCCTTCCACTGCTTTGCCGACGACATCCAGCTGTATCTCCCCCTAAGGGTTTATGGGCAGGCTGCACTCCATCCATTGCTTGACTGTCTGGCTGACATCAAGGCATGGATGGGTGCAAACTTCCTCAACCTCAATGAGAGTAAGACAGAGATCTTACAAATCATCTCCGGCCTTCTCCACTGATGCCCTGGGCCCTCTCGCCTCTAACATCAGGCCTTCTATCAGAAAATCTTGGCATGATTTTTGACAGTGCCTTCAAGCTCAAGCAGCAGGTCAGTGCAGTAGTTAGGAAAAGCTTTTTCCACCTGAGAACCCTAGCTAAGATCAAATCATACCTGCCCCAGAGTGATCTAGAGAGAGTCATCCACGCCTTCATAACATCTCAACTGGACTACTGTAACGCTCTATACACCGGCATTGATCAATCACAGCTCCGCAGCCTGCAGTTGGTTCAGAACTCAGCCACCCGACTCCTCACCTGTACAAAAAAGCGCGAACATATCACCCCGGTCCTCGCATCACTCCACTGGCTCCCCATCCGCTAGTGTATTGATTTTAAACTTCTACTGACTGTTTACAAATCCCTCCATGGTCTGGCCACCACGTACCTGTCTGATCTTCTCCACCACCACATCCCCTCCAGAGCACTACGGTCAGCTGACCAACTGTTGTTTGAAGTGCCCAGGTCCAGGCTAAAAACCAGGGGGTACAGAGCCTTTGCAGTAGCAGCCCCCAGACTCTGGAACTGCCTCCCCCTGCACATCGTGGGGCCCAGTCTCTGAATATTTTTAAGTCCCATTTAAAGACCCACCTCTTTTCACTAGCCTTCGATTAGTGTCTCCTTTTTTAAGTGCCAGTGCATAGTGTTCCCTGGTTACCTTTTAAATTTTCTATTTCTTTTTTGCTTTACTTTACCTATTGTATGATTCTTTTTTGTTTATTGGACTAAAGCACCTTCTTGTGAAGCACTTTGGTGCGGCTCAGCCATCTATAAATGCGCTATAGAAATAAAATTGACTTGACTTGAGTGAGACAAATTGAGATTCCATCCATTAATAATCATCATTTGTATCACAGTTGACAAAGTTGCACAGTCTTTTTTTGCTTTTGTAAAATGCAATGCATTGTGGGACTGCTTGCAGAAGGTTGTGTACATGCCATGGACAAACTCTCATTTAATTGTGAAACTTTTGAGCACACAACATAGTTGGTGCTTTTATTCAGATATATTTGGAGTGATTTCAGACAGTCTTAGTGTTGCTGTTTTTTTTTTTTACTTTCTTTCTTTTTTCTTCTTTCATGTGCCACCACATATGCCATGTGGCCCTTAAGATGAGGCTTGACTTGAAGGTTGCAAACCATTGATCTGGACTAAACTGAACTGAAGCTGTTCTATCAGCTCTATATGAACAAAAGATAAATGCTACTTACAGTATATTATCAGAACGGCATGAGGTAAAAAGAAGAAACACCTGCTATTATACATAGATAGATAGATGTTACATGAGAAGGAGCAGGACCAAGATGCAAAGTGCAAAAAAATAAAAAGTTAAAGAAAATAAAAAGAGACATACAGGCATCAAGGACTAGAACCCATTGAACAGGTACAGAACCGGACAGAACAGGGACTTAACAGGTTGCAGATAAGACAGGACAAACTGATAAAGGGAAGCACAAAGATTATATAGACACAAGGAGGCACAGGTAATGGAAAACCGGTGAGACACATTAGAGACAGGTGTGGACAATCACTGGGACAAGAGACAAAAAAAGTCAAAACACCAAAAACAGGACAACAGGAAGTGACTACACACAAGGAAAACTACAAAGTAACACAGGAAATAGCAAACTAAATCCAATAATTACAAGGAGTAACAATCGTAACTCAACAAAGGCAGAGACACACAAGGAAGGAACAAAAGGAATGGTTAATAAATCAAAGTTTGCAAGAAGCAAGAGTTCATGGGGCAGAATCATGGTAGGTCATCAAGATAGATAGATAGATAGATAGATACTTTATTGATGCTTAGAGGTTTTGTAAAAATATGTAATTATGACCTGTACATCTTCCTGATGAATTTTATCAAGTTATTACACTCTTATACAATGAATCTCCCTTTTTGTGATTCCTTTGCCACTCTCCCTCTTTCAGCCTCATCTGATCTCTTTTGGACTCTTACGTTGTCAGGCCCTGCCATTGCTTCCATATGTATCTCTAAGATGATAGCCACAAGGCAAATCACTGGCTCTCCCAATGGCACGAAAATGGAAAAAAAGAAGATTGCTGGAAATGAAAAGTCTATCCAAATTCTTTCCCAGAGTAATTTACTGCCTCTCTGCAGCCTATGCAGTCTGGTGAAAACAAAATTATGGAAAAATATTTCAAGGCAGTAAAGAAGGTCAGCTGGAAAAAGAAAGGAAAAAAAACATAACAAAAAACAAACTACAATGACAAAAATAAATAAAGGTAGTGTATTTAGACACAATGGCAGCTAATGGCCAACTGATTTTTTTCCTCATAATATGATGCTGCTCTGTTTCATATTTCAAGGTCATACTCCAGCTTGACAGACACTACATCATTTCTTAATAAAAACTAATTATCACAGGATTATACATATCGATACAGCGCAATTCTGAAATCACTGGACAAAAGTATTATCAGACTAAACACTCTGTAATGACACTGGAATCAGAGATTGTCCAATGCTCTAACTGTTAGTGAGATATATGGAAGGGTTTTTAAGTTGTGGTCAATGATGTAGGAATGAAACACTCATGCTCAGGCATTCTGACACTCACCAGGAAGTTTCTTTGTAGCTGCGTTAGCACCGGAGAATCTTTCCACAGGAATTAGGAATCTTTGCAGAAACTCGTTTCCTTCCTCCTCATTCCTCCTCCCTCCTTGTTTATGAAATAAAGAGGGATTATTATCATCATTATTATTACTTTTACTTACTTATTATTTTTTTTTCCTGACTACACTTAAATGCCTTTAAGCATTTAAGTGCTTAAAGGCATTTAAGTGCATGTTAAAATAAACTGTTTTCCACTTTTAATATTTGGTTGGTAATCAGTTGTTTAAACCACATTGATTAATAAAGATGTTCTACAGGTATGACTTAGTATCTAGTAATTATGAGACCCTTATCTAGTAAAATATGATGCTGGTCTGAAGTCAAAAGTTTTTATAGCTGTTAAGAACAGCCAAGTTCGAAGGTGGAGGGAAAAGAGGGGCTGAGCCTCAGTAATTGTTCGGATAGGGACAAGGGCACAGGTTTTGGGTGTGTCTCTCAGGACAGAACTAGACTTAATAATGAATAAATGTATAAATAAATAAATCCATAAATAAATGTATGTAATTATCAACAACTGACTGTCAAATCGAATTAAGAAAAAAGGTCTGCAATTCGATAACATTTCAACAATGTAAATGCCATTTTTCATATTGAACTGGAGGAATTCTAAATAACAAGTACTAATCATGTTCTCTTCTCACTTCAAGTAAAGTAATAACAAAACTTACAGCTTTGAAAGTGTGCATCTTAACAGTCTCAGAAAACAAAACATGTGTGGAGAAAACAGAACACTGAGATAACAATATTCTCTATATAGGGCTCTTAACATTTCCGTGAGTGAGGTCTACACACACTGTACAGCACATTACTCGACTGGCTGGACCACCGTTACACATGCACAACAAAACAATGAACAACGGGGGGAGAGACGCGGAGTTGGCTGCGGTAGTGAATGTGCGGTGCCAGTTGCGGTCTGTCTTAATATAACACAGCGCCTCAAGTTAAAAGAGAAGTCACGCTGTTACGGAAAGTCAGGGGGTTGGTCCCGGAGTGAGACAGCGCTTCAGCGCTGGAGAAAGTGAAACTTATGCTCAGTGATCAAAGATCAACACCAGTGTAGTTACGGCTAACCCTCCACCAGTAAAATGGAAAAGCCCCACCAGTAAAATTGAAACGGGGTCAGGATAGGACGGTGTCTGGGTCCGGATCTGGACCGCTGTACACGAATCAGCACCGTTGGTAAGGCAGAAGTAGTAGAACTGAATCGAGCACCCTCCTGCAACCAATCATGCTTTTGACTGAGGTTAGGACCTCCCACCTCATTAACATATGAACACAGAAATAAATAAATGTAGGTGAACAGAAATGTAGAAATAAATTGAAAGTATTTATTTAAAATTTTTATTTTTTTTTTTATTTATACATTTATTTCAGCATTGATTTCAGCATTTATGTATTTATTTATTTATGCATTTAATTATACATTTATTTAAGCATTTATTTTTTTATTATATTAAGTCATGTTCGGTCCTCCATACTCCTTAAAGGCATGATGTTGCAGTCGCTTTTTCAGAACAAATGTGAAGGTACAAAAAAGTAGCTGTGTGGAGGAAGAAAAAAAAACAATTTCACACCTGGTCTTGCTCTCTCGCCTCTACATATCTGGCCAGTAACTGCATGAAGAGAGTGCAATTTTATCTCAGAAAGTTGACATTACTTTTTACAAACAGACCTACAACTCCAACATGGCAACTGTGTGTTGGGAGGTGGTTTCACATGCTGTCTGACAAACACTCCATTTGAAGGAGGCTGCTGAGAATGACAGATGCTACACAAGTCTCTGACAAGTTATACACTGTTACATTAATTCCACCGCTACATAAACAGCCCGGGTCCAAGTTTACTTGCTGCCAACTGTTGAGAGCAAACCCCCGAAACAGCAAGCTGGGGCCTGTTCCAGAAAGTGGGTTTAGCGAAAACACTGAATATGTTAACCCTGAGATGAGGGGAAACTCTTCCAGTTCCAGAAACTGAGAAATGACTTTAACTCTGGGTCAGTTACCACTGTGACTTACTCTATAAACTGAACCCGCTTACTAACAGGTTCTCTTTAGTACAACCTCTGACTTCTACTGCCGAACCTGAAGAAGCTTCTGACGCGGCATTTGATTTCCTCATTCATAGAGTCAATATCAATGCACATAAAGTGTATGTTAATCTGGGAGAAGATTAAAAAACCAAGAGGAGTTACATTTTTTGAATCTTTCCTTACATTACCTCTTGTCTGTCAATTCGATCAGTCATCAGTATGAGGACATAGACAGCAATCTCTTGCATTCAAATATGATACATTTTGGCTTCATCCTCTGCTTAAAATAAAATATATTAACTGTCTTTACAAAACTGAGGCTCTGTCTTACGCCTCGTGTGTATTCCAGGAAGCATGCAGGTTTAAAAAACTCTGAACCTAACCCTGAACTCTGATTTGATCTACTTTGAGATGGGAAACTCTGAAAATGAATTATATGAATATATTGCAGATAGCTAAGGCATATGGTTTTAATCAGATTTCAAATATTAAACAAAGAAAACATCAGTGGCTATTTCAATTTGTTGTACAGAAAACTCCAGTTCGCAAAAAAAATATTCAGCAGGGGCTACTAATGCCACCGCGGTGAAGTTAGTTTTAAATCCAACTTGAATCTAACTTCACCGAGGTCAGTAACCGCTAGCTTGCAACAATCAAGAGTTGTACAGGAAGCTGCAAGCCTGAAACAAAACATAGGGGAGGCAAAAAATGGTACCTGCGTGTATAGAACTGAGCAGCATGCGCACAGAGCAGCCACCAAGCACCCGTGAGTGTCTGCTTTACGAGCGCTTGAAGCCATACCCCATCTCGCAGGTAAACTCTGCTCTTGAAGTTGAATTCTGCTCACACGGAAGAAACTGACTTTTGACATTTTGAGGTGGAAACAAGGGGAGGCACTGACCCTCCTATGATTGGTCACTTGCTTTCAACACGGTCACACCCATACGCATCCTGGTACCATGATTGACAGCTATGGTTAGAGGAAGGTTGGAGTTGGTGTACCGCCATAAGAAGCAAGTTTCTGAGTGAATGTCCGAGACCAAAAAAATTAAGAGACCAAAAACAACCCTTTTGAACAGTATGACTTGCACTGCAACCCTTTTTTCTTATTCATAAAACACACAGAAGTGGACTAATCCTTAAAACACTGACTTCTTGGCCTTAAAACAATGAGCTTAACTCATTCAAGTGAAACCCTGAGACACTGGACATTAACACAACTGTCAGGTTGTGAGTTCCCTGAACTGAAACATCTACCAGGCATCACGCATAACACTGTAAATAGAAATAGATGCATGAAGCACGAGAGACTTAAGGACTGATATATGATAAATAATTTCTCATGGTGGAATTGGTAGCACTGATGGAACATTCCTATCATACTTATCATATTGATATGTTATATTTCGGAGAGAGCATGATTGTAGTGCAACTGAATAGTCTTTCAGGTTTAAGACTAAATGTTGTTTAAAAGTGAGTTTTGAACACAGGTTGTATAGTATTCAAAGGTAAATAAAAGAGGTGTAATTCACACAAATCTCATAAAGATCAACACAAAGCCTATAAATGAACCTAAGAATAGAACAATAAAATGTGGATTATTTAATATTAGGTCACTCCCATCTAAATCTTTGTTAGTGAATGATCTGATAACCGATCAGCACGTTGATTAATTCTGTATGACTGAAACCTGGCTACAGCCAGAAGAATATGTTAGTTTAAATGAATCAACACCTCCCTCTTATAATAATACTCATATTCCTCAGACCACAGGCCGAGGAGGAGGAGTAGCAGCAATCTACCAATCAGACTTATTGCTTAACCCTCGACCTAAACATAGTTTTAACTCATTTGAAAGCCTAACTCTTAGCCTCTTTCACCCAATCTGGAAATGTCAAAAAAACAGTTATTGTAGTCATTGTATATTGACCACCAGGCCCTTACTCTGAATTTTTATCTGAATTTTCAGACTTTTTATCTGAGTTGGTGCTCAGCACAGATAAAGTTATTATAGTGGGTGATTTCAACATTCATGTGGATGTTGCCAACGACAGTCTTAGTTCTGCCTTTAATTCGCTCATAGACTCAATTGGTTTTACTCAACATGTAAACAAACCCACTCACTGTTCTAATCACATGGCACATGGTTCTGACCTATGGCATAGACATTGACAATCTAATAGTATTTCCTCAAAACCCTCTGTCCGATCACTACTTAGTTACATTTGAATTCTCTATTATTAACTTTACTGAATTTGGAGAAAAGTTCTATTACAGCAGGTGTCTATCAGAAAACTCTTGTTAGTAAATTGAAAGAAAAAGTTCCTTCGCTATTTACTCCACTGCCATGTGTCGATACACTGCAGGATAGTTATCAAAACTTTACTCCCACACAAATTGATGTTGTTGATAGTGCAGCAGCCTCACTATGTTCCACACTTGACACTGTCGCCCCTCTGAAAAAGAAGACAGTCAAACAGAGGAGGATAGCTCCATGGTTTAATGCACAGAAACGTGATTTAAAACAGACGTCACGTAGGTTAGAAAGGAAGTGGCGTTCCAATAGTCTAGACTGGACCGAAATGCCAGAACCAATTATTATTTTTCACCAATAGAGGAAAATAAAAACAACCCCAGGTTCCTCTACAGCAATGTAGCCAGGCTGACAGAGAGTAAAAGCTCTACTGAACAAACTATTCCTCCAACTCTAAGTAGCAATGATTTCATGAGCTTCTTTACTAATAAGATTATTACCATCAGAGAAAAAAATTACCAGCTTCTTCCCACTAATAGCACAGACACACTGTCCAGTACAGTAGCTTCTGAACCAATAGTATCGCCTAATTTATATTTAGAATGCTTCTCCCCTATAGATCTGGCTGAGCTGACTTCACCTGTCACTTCATCCAAGCTATCAACCTGTCTTTTAGATCCTATTCCATCAAGGCTATTTACGGATGTATTACCTTTAATTAATAATTCCATATTAGATCAGATCAATTCATCTATATTAACAGGCTATGTACCAAATGCCTTTAAGGTGGCAGTAGTGAAACCTCTGCTCAAAAAAAGAACTCTAGACCCAGATATCTTAGCTAAATATAGACCCATATCAAACCTCCTCTTTATCTCTAAAATCCTTGAAAAAACTGTTGCTAACCAGTTATGTGACTATTTACACAGGAATAGTCTGCTTGAAGACATTCAGTCAGGTTTTAGAAAACAAAACACTACTGAAGGTTACCAACGACCTTCTCATGGCCTCAGACAGTGGACATGTTTCTATTCTCGTCCTTTTAGATCTTAGTGCTGCATTTGATACCATCGATCACAAAATTGTGTTACAGAGACAAAAACACATTGGGATTGAAGGAACAGCACTAGAATGGTTTAAGTCCTACTTATCTGATATATTTCAGTATGTTAACGTTAATAACAAATCTTCCATTCATACAAAAGTGAGACATGGAGTACCACAAGGTTCTGTACTGGGACCGATACTTTTCACTTTATATATGCTTCCTTTAGACAATATTATAAGAAAACACCACATCAATTTCCATTGCTACGCTGATGATACCCAGCTGTATTTATCTATAAAGCCAGATTAAACTAATCAGGTAGAAACACTTCAGGATTGTCTTAAAGACATAAAGGCCTTGATGACTTATATTTTTTTAACTTCTAAATTCAGAAAAAACTGAGGTCATTATACTCGGCCCTAAACACCTCAGAGAAACATTATCTGATCATATAGTTACCTTGGATGGCATTACCTTGGCCTCCAGGTCTACTGTGAGAAACCTTGGAGTTACCTTTGACCAGGACATGTCCTTTGACTCACACATAAAACAAGTCTCTAGGACAGCCTTCTTTCACCTGCGCAATATCAAGAACATTAGAAACATCCTATCTCAAAAGGATGCTGAAAAACTAGTCCATGCATTTGTTACTTCTAGCCTGGACTACTGTAATTCTTTACTGCTAGGATGCACCTATAAGTCTGTGAAAGTCTCCAGTTAATCCAAAATGCCGCAACACGAGTTCTGACAGGAACTAGAAAAAGAGATCATATTTCTCCAGTGTTAGAATCTCTGCATTGGCTTCCTGTAAAATTCAGAATAGAATTCAAAATACTGCTCCTGACCTACAAAGCCCTTAATAATCAAGCCCCATCACATCTTATAGAGCTCATAGTTTCATATTATCCCAATAGATCACTTCGCTCTGTAAATGCAGGACTACTTGTGGTTCCCAGAGCCTGTAAAAGTAGAATGGGAGGCAGAGCCTTCAGCCAGCAGGCTCCTCTCCTCTGGAACCAGCTCCCAGTTTGTGTCAGGGAGGCAGATACCCTGTAAACATTTAAAGTTAAACTTAAAACCCTCCTCTTTGATAAAGCTTATAGTTAGAACTGCTCAGGTGTTTAATAAACCATTTCTTTATTAGGCTGTTATAGGCCTAGACTGCTGGGGGAACTTATATCATGAGCATCTTTCTCCCTCTCTCCTTCTCCCACTTTTTTCGATCTCTCTCTCTCTCTGCCCCCATGTATCTACATTACATGTCACTAACTCTGTTTTCTCTCTTTCCTAGTAGATCTGACCCCAGAGCTGCAGGATCCAAACCCGTCATTATTATTATTATTATTATTATTATTATTAATAACATCATTGTATTTATAAGTGTCAGTTTTCACTAATTATAAGTATCAGTCTGGTAGAAATGAAAGCAACTGTTATACAACCCCCCTATCCCCCGATATGTTTACAGTACATGTCACTAACCCTGTTTGTGTTTTCTATCTCTCCTAGTGTATCTCTGACCCCAGAGCTGCAGGACCCAAACCCGTCATTATTATTGTTATTATTATTATTATTAATATTAATATCATCACTAATAATAACAACAACATAATTGTATTTTTTTAATTATAAGTATGAGTCTGGTAGAGATCAAAGCGGCAGTTGTACAACTGTCCTCTCTCTCTCTCTTCTCTCCTACTGCCTCTCCTCCCACCCTCTTTCTGCCCACTTCTCCTCTCTTCCCCATTTCTTTCCTCACCCCAAACGGTCGAGACGGATGACCGCCCACAACTGAGTCTGGTTCTGTCAGAGATTTCTCCCTGTTAAAAGGAAGTTTTTTCTCTCCACCGTCGCCAAGTGCTTCGCTCATTGTGGGATTTGTTGGGTTTTCCCTGTAATATTGAAATATTGACCTCACTATGTTAAGTGCCTTGAGACAATGTATGTTGTGATATGGCGCTATACAAATAAAATTGAATTGAATTGAATTAGTCATGTTTTATCTATATTTTCTAAAGCCTTGAACGAGGGAAGACACTGTGAGCAAATTAACTATTAATTATTAGATATTAAGTCAGAGTTACCAGTCCATTTCTTCAGCAGGGTGGGTGGAGGGGGTCTGGAGGAAAGATCCCTCGCTGTCAGATGTTGCTCCTTCCCCCTCCAAGATGGTTACTCTTCATTCGGGGTTTCAGGAGAAGGAGCAGGGGGAGCCTCCCACCAGGGATTTATAGGGGCAGCCAAGGTCCTAGTGGGTAAGTCAGCGGGCTGCTGATGAAAATCCCTGATGAGGCGGGAGTCCAGGATGTGTCGAGCCGGAACCCACGATCTCTATTCTGGCCCATACCCCTCCCAGTCGACAAGGTATTGGAGGCCCCTTCCTCGACATCGGGATCGGATGAGGTGAAGGACGGAGTAGGTGAGACCCCCGCCGATGAACCGCGGAGGCGGTGGAGGTGGGGCAGCAGGGACCAGTGGGCTCTCTCATACCGGTTTGACCTTAGAGACGTGGAACATGGGATGAACCCACATGGACTGGGGGAGCTTGAGCCTCACTGCCACAGGATTGATGACCTTCTTGATGGTGAAAGGGCCGATGAACCTTGGTGCCAATTTCTTGGATTCAACCCGTAGAGAAGGGTCTCGGGTTGACAGCCACACCTTCTGCCCAACCTGGTATGTTGGCACCTGAGAACGATGACGGTTGGCAGAGGTGGCATAACATTCAGCCGAACGGATGAGAGAAATCCGTGCTTGGGTCCAGGTGCGGTGACAACGGCGGATAAAGGTCTGGACAGCTGGGCAGGAAACTTCTTTCTCCAAGGCCAGGAAGAGTGGAGGTTGGTACCCATGTGCACATTGAAATGGAGAATGACCCGTGGCAGAGCTGGTCAGAGTGTTGTGAGCATATTCGACCCACAAAAGCTGTAGGGACCAGGATAATGGATTCTGTGAGACCATGCAGCGAAGCGCCGTCTCCTGGTTCTTACGTTCTGTCTGGGCATTGGACTGGGGGTGGAACCCGGAGGACAGACTGACCTTGGCTCCAAGCTGTCCGCAGAACTCCTTCCAGAAAACAGAGGCAAACTGGGGTCCTCGATCTGATACCACGTCAACAGGGAGACCATGAAGCCAGAAGACGTGGAGGAGAACCAACCTGACTGTCTCTTTGGCTGAGGGGAGTTTAGGCAGGGGCACAAAATGGGACACCTTGCTGAACCGGTCTACCACAGTGAGGATGGTCGTCTTTCCGTCAGATGGGGGTAGACCGGTGACGAAATTTAGTGATATGTGTAACCAAGGGCGATGTGGCACTGGGAGAGTCTGTAGGAGGCCAGCTGGAACTTTGTGTCCTCCTCTAGGGTAGACCACCAGAGCTGCTGAAGGAGGACGTCATGGGTTCTTTGGAACCCCGGGTGACAGGTGAGCTTGGAGGTGTGGGCCCACTGGAGAACGTCAGACCTCAAGGTGGCAATCCTGCAGGAGCCCGGGAGGATGGAATCAGACCCATTGACATCATTCTCCTCCCCTTGGAACTGGCGAGACAGAGCATCAGGCTTGATGTTGCGGGAACCAGGACGGTAGGAAAGGGAGAAATGGAAGTGGGTGAAAAACAGAGACCAACGTGCCTGGCGAGAATTCAGTCTCTTGGCTGTTCTGATATACTCAAGTTTCTTGTGGTCAGTCCATACCAAAAAGGGTTCTTTAGTCCCCTCTAGCCAGTGTCGCCACTTCTCCAAGGCCAACTTGACGGCCAGCAGCTCCCTGTTGCCAATGTCATAATTTCTCTCTGCAGGTGACAGGCGTCGAGAGAAAAAGGCACAGGGGTGGAGTTTCTCAACCGTGGCCAAACGTTGAGACAAGACCGCCCCCACACCCACGTCGGAGGCATCTACTTCCACCACAAACTGACGATCTGGAACCTGGAGGATGGGAGCGGAGGTGAACTGGGACTTGAGGGTCAGAAAGGCCCTTTCTGCAGCCTGAGTCCAGAGGAAGGGGACCTTGGAGGAGGTGAGAGCTGTGAGAGGGGCGGCAATGGAGCTGTTGTTGCAAATGACACAGCGGTAGAAATTGGCGAACCCCAGGATCCGTTGCAACTTCTTACGGGAGTCTGGAACTGACTAGAAGGTTACCCCCGATACTTTGGCCGGATCCATTTGCATACTGCCCTGGCCCACAATGTACCCCAGGAAGGGGACAGAAGTGGCGTGGAATTCACACTTCTCTGCCTTCACGAAGAGGGATTTCTCCAGAAGACACTGCAAGACTGTTTGGACGTGGTGGACATGCTCGTCATAGGATTTAGAGAAGATCAGAATGTCATCCAGGTAGACAAACACATGACGATTTAGCAGGTCTCTCAGCACGTCATTCACCAAGGCTTGGAACACAGCAGGGGCATTGGTTAGACCGAAGGGCATCACCAAATATTCATAATGTCCGGTGGGGGTGTTGAAGCTGGTTTCCACTCATCCCCCTCCCGGATCCGGACCAGATGGTAGGCGTTGCGTAGGTCAGGCTTTGTGAAAATGGTTGATCCCTGGAGCAGCTCAAACGCAGAGGAGATGAGATGAAGGGGTAGTGGTTCTTGATGGTGATGTCGTTGAGTCCCCGGTAGTCAATGCAGGGCCACAGAGTCTTATCTTTCTTCTCCAACCCCCCCCGGCAGGAGATGACGGAGGGTGAATGAAGCCTGCAGCTAAAGAGTCATTGATATAGGTGTCCATTGCTTCCCTCTCAGGGGTGGACAGGGAGTACAGACGCCCCTTGGGAGGGGATGTACCGGGATGCAAGTCGATGGCACAGTCATAAGGGCGATGAGGGGGTAAGGGCATTGCCTTGGCCTTATTAAAGACCTCCCTGAAATCCTGGTACACAGTAGGAACCCCAGCCACATCTGGAGTCGACTTGGGCCAAGGCGCATGCAGATGTTTGGCAGCTTGCCGGAGGCAGACCTGGTGGCAGGAAGAGCTCCACCCAAGGATGTCGCCCGTTGTCCAGCCTAGATATGGGTTGTGACGACGCAGCCAAGGGTATCCTAGGATCACAGGAATACGTGGTGATCGCAGGATGTGGAACTGGATGGTCTTATGATGGTTACCAGACAGGAACATGTGACCCGGAGTGGTCTGATGAGTGACAGTCCCCTAAAGATGACCGCCCAGGGCGTTGACTGCTATCGGGTGAGAGAGAGGAACCCTACCAAACCCCAGCTGGCGGGCGAGCCCTTCATCCATGATCCTGGCGTCAGCCCCAGAGTCTATGAAGGTGGAAAGGGAATGGGAACCCTCCTGGAGGAGAAGCTTGATTTTAAACAGGGGTCTTTGGTTTGGGAAAGGTTGCATGTAGGTATGACTCACCAGAACTTCCCGCTCTACTGGTGAGCCCTGGCTTTTGCTGGACAGTGAGAGACAAAATGGCCGGCCTGGCCACAGTACAGGCAGAGGTTAGCCTGTCGACGATGCTCCTGTTCCTGCGGTGTAAGGCTGGTGCGGCCTAGTTGCATGGGTTCAGGACCCCCTGGCTGTAGTCCTGCAGGGGTGGTGGAGCTGGTGGCAGGGGAGAATCTTTGATGACGGCCATGAGGTTGATGACCCAAAGAGGCCTGCTTCTTCTCCTGTCTCCGAGCCTGAAGATCCACTCGGATGGCCAGCCCCACCAACTCGTCCAACGTCGATGGGAGATCATGAGAGACTAGCTCATCCTTGATGTAGTCAGCCAGACCATGACGAAAAGCGTCACAGAGGCCCGAAGAGTTCCAGTCACTCCGGCGAGCCTTGGTGCAAAAGTCTATGGAGAAGTCGGCCACCGACTGGTTCTCCTGGTGCATGCTCATGAGACCTCGTGCTGCCTCTGAGCCGGAAACCCCCAGGCCAAAAACCATACGAAGCTCTTGGGAGAATGCTTGGAATGAGGCGCAGGCAGGAGTCTGTCTCTCCCACTCAGCGGTCCCACAGAGACAAGCTCTCCCCGTCCGATGGTTGATGGTGAACGCTACCTTAGCTTCCTCAGAGGCAAACGTGTGGGGTTGCAGGTGAAAAAGCAGGGAGCAGTTCGTCAAAAAGGGGGGGTGGATTGAACCCAAGAGCAGTACACTACAGGGAGAGTTGGCAATGTCCTTTATTGCAGCAGACCAGCAGGTTGGCAGAGAAAACAGGCTAAAGGCAGCTTGTAGTGTATACCAGACGGAAGAGCAGGCACCCAGGAGCAGTCCAGACGACTGAGGCGTAACACAGCGTAGCGTCTGTAAGATGAGGCAACCCACAGCATTAATGGCTGGAAACTCACAACGAAGAGAAGGTACGGGGAGAAGCCAGGCCGCTGAGGAGACTGGCAGAGAGGTGCTCCAGAAACACACTGACAAAGCTCGTAGTCGGGGGCAGAAGGCAGAGGTGTTTACCGTGGCAGAGACGAGGCAGGGAGGTCGGGGTGAAGCAGGGTCGAAGCCGGGAAATAAGTCCAAATGCTGGAAAGTCTGTCATCGATGCAAAGAAAAATCTGGCAATGAGTCTGTGAACTGGAGAGGTTTATATACTGGGTCTGATTGTAGATGAGATGCAGCTGCGAGACCAGGTGAGGGGAATGAACTAATGAGGTGGGTGTGGCTGGCTGGCAGATAGGAGCAGAGGTGGGGTGAGTGGAAATTTACTGGAGCCAGTATGGAGGTGAGCAGACTGTGACACGACAATCTGATTTAATAATGAAAGCCAATCTAACACAGTGGTCAAGTCATTCACTTCATTGGTATTTAGTTAAGATGAACAATATCCAAATGGCCAGTGACATCTTTTAGCTGTTCTTTTTTAAAACATTGAAGAAATGTTGCACCTTTTGGGAAATGGACAGTAACACAGACGCCCTGAGTGTGCTTCCTCTATAAGTGCTCACATTATAAATGTGTGAACAAACAAATAATCGCTCAAACTGAAAAACACTCTTCCAAGAGGAACTGCTATTTAGAAATGAGGTCCTGGTCGGGCAGCTCGGGCAATCATAAATCGCTGTAATCCCTAACACCAAAATGACACTGTGCTACTTGATCCTTGTTTTAATACTACATTTATTCGACTCTGACACTGCCAAGTTTAAAGTGAGTCACCAAAATATAAAATGGGTTCAGGCGGGCAAATAGAAACTTCAGTGCATTGGGTAAAAAAAATATTACTTTGTCATGAAATGTTGAAAAATCTCAGCTGTAGTGTAGATTTGAACACAGAATGTTTAAACTCATGTCAATGCTTTTCAAAGCATCGCTTGGGGCTATATTGTGTTTACTTTTATTTACATAAATATTGCACTAATTATTTCTTTGGGCTGCAATTTTATTTTTTTGGACTGAAAATCCAGAAGGACCAAATCTGTTGTCAGAGAGGCCCTGAAGTTACACCAATACTTTTTATGTATGTGCATGATAACCATTAATCTGGTTTGTCCTCATTCCCCCAATCTCTCTTGTCTAAAGCAAGCTCCATTAGCAGAAATGGGTCAGCTTTAATCCACAGCCAAATTAATGGAAATGAAAACGCTTCCATTTGTGATTGATGCTGCTATGTGTGTGTGTGTGTGTGTGTGTGTGTGTATACACCAGTGTTTCTTTGAGAATGAATGTGAGTGAGCTGTCAGCACTAATTAGTTATGCAGGTCCCCTGTAATGCGTATATAAGAGTCAGTGGGTGTGTCTGTGTGTGTCCATTCCTCCAAATTTGGAATAGGCCCTCTCATCAACGATACACATTTCATTCTGCCAATATAACTACAAAGTGAAACGTTTTACATTAGCGTCTGCAAAATGAAATAAAAGGGGGAAAAAATCGCACTTCAAAGAAAAAGTGCTAAAGCAATAGAGCAGCAACTTTGTTTGCTTATTCATGAACCTCAGTGGTTGTGGGGCTCTCCCCAAGGCAGCTCATACACAATAACAGAGCAGCTGACTCTCTGAGGAACCACAGACTAGGGCTGTTTTCAAATTGACTGAAATTGTACCTACTGTATTCCTCAACCAATCAATTGGTCATGAGGAAAAACAGATTTCCACATTATCTATAGATTGACGACACTAGCCACCTAGTAGCCTCATTTGCTTGAATTTATTATAAGACACACAAAATGCTAGTTTTAGCAGCATTGTTTTCAAATAATTATTCGATCGAACATATCAAATTATTCCAATTCTGCTCCGTTATGTTCACTCTCAAAACTCAAAGGTGATGGAACATCCTTACACAGACAAATGATCTGATTGTTTTTAAATGATTTCATTTTGGTTGTCGAGCTGTGAAACGCAAGCTGATGTTTGCAAAGTTTACGACTTTTTGGGTTTTTCATTTTAACGAAATTAAGCCACACCGACAACTTTTTGACACGGTTTCAATTACTTTGGAGCAGACGGAGTAAATGTTCAGTAAACATTTAATAAGTTAGAGCTGGCAGTCTCTAATAGCCTGGGTGAATTCAAAGCTTTGAAAACCACAGGTCATCCAATGAGAATTTGGTCAGATGAGATTACATCAACCACAGTAATTGACCACTCACATTCAACCTGTCAGCAGTGTCAGCTTTCTAAAAACAGAAAGTGGTGAAAGATCAGATTTAAAAAAAGTGGAGGATGAGATAAATGATACAGCAGCATTTTACACTCTGTGTGACTGTATGGACCTAAATTACTGGAGCCGTGTTTTTGCTGTTGGGTAATTAGAAAGTGTCAATTCTGTGTCACTCCAGTTGCTGTCATTACACAGGTCATTACAGATGGGAGGAGTAAACCTTACATATGAGGCTTAGAGATGGATGTATTTACACCATTGTCATAATCAGGGTTTTAGAAATACTAAGGTCCAAAAGCTGAGCTTGCTAAATGGGGGATTTAGGGGCATGCCCCTTTGACCTACTTTGCACATATGTGTAGATATTTGGGTTACAAAAAAGTGGATAACATTATCTTTAAAAACACGTCAGTGGGCAGTAGCATTAATTATCCGTTGAGCAGAAATGCATGAGAAACACTATGGTGCAATTAAATTGAGCCTGTGGCCTCCACAGTAATTACCCAAGAACATATATAAATCTTTGCTAATTAGGCCTATATTGTTCGAATGTGATCACATCAGTATATGTGTTTTTGTTAGTGTTGAGCAGCACAGGGACATAATGCAACTCCTATATTGGGTACAGTGGGCAGCATATTATATTCCTCTTTCAGCATCATCATCATCACCTTCTCTTCCAAAATATGAACTTTGTGACGTATTTCAACCCTTTACACAAACTGAATTAAAGAAAAGTATTAAACTTTGGTTTGTCCAGTCTGACAATAGATGGGTAGAAAAAATGTTAGCTTTGCAACCTTATTCCACCCAAGTTAAACTATCCAGCTAGAATAATGAAGATACATGTCAGAAGATATCTGTGAGGGCTACAAACAGCCCTCTGGCAAAAGGTGGGGTTTGTGACCTGTACTGCAGCCAGCCACCGGAGCTTCAAAAAAAGAGACTTCTCCATTGCAGCCCCAACCCTCTGGAACTCTGTACCCAAACATATCCATGACTGCAACCTGTCAATGTTCAAATCTTTTATCAAAACTCACCTATTCAAAACTGTTTTTCATGTGTGATTTTATTGTATGATTATTAATTTGTGATTTTTATTTCTAGCGTGTTGTTTTATATTTCTATATGTAAAGTGTCGTTGGGGGTCATAAAAAAGTGCTATATAAATAAAATGTATTTAATATTATTAGATGATTTGGCTGTCATGTCGTCCATCTTTATGAACAAAATGAGCAGCCTTTGAAGTCAACATTCACCAGTTTGTTGGCCACTTGGTGTAGGACAAGGGTGCCAGGTTAAAAGATAGGTTAGGTACATTCAGTTCTGGTACTGGATGCGCTAGGAATATGTGGGTATCATCAAATTAATCTATGAACTGACATAATAACGCTTAGTGAATACATTGACTCCAATCAATGGAGACACAGACTAAGTTAAACAGTATAATGCTTAGCCATGTTGCACTGTTATGCTAGGCCTAGGTACGTTTACCAAGTCCATGGAAAAAGAGGAAAGGTTTTTGTGGCTTGTTGGTCCAGTGAGCTGCAGTTGTGCTGTGTTTTCAGTGTCCTTTTCTTCTCCCTTCACAGTGTTAGCTGCTTGACACAAACTCTGCTTGGTGGCTCCTGTTGCTTGGAACATCAGCTGGTAAGACTCTGTGTCATAGCCACTGATGTCAAATCAGGAGGGAGCTGTAGCAGTCTGCTTCAGTCTGCATGGAGGTCAGAAGCTCCAGAGAGGAAAGTGGTCTTCCCTGATGGGGGAAGGCAGAGAAAGAGAGCTGATGTCTCCATGGATTGATACAAAACATTCACCTTTAAGGTAACTCAGAAACTCAATCTTGTACGTTATTAATGTTTGCAAATCAGGCTTAATCACAATTACAAACCGTTATGTGATGGCAGCTTTGCAGGTTATCAGCCAGACAGTTGGGGTTGGCCACAGAGTGAGTCATTAAATTAGGAATATCAGAGGAAAGTATTTTAAAGTGATTGGAGCATTTATTTCATTACTGTGTCTGGCAAACCTTTCACTCCTCTCCCTCCCTGATCTTTTTGTCTCAAACTGTACTGATTTATATTTATTAGGCTGATAATAGCAAATGTATTGTCAGAAATGGAATTATCTACAGTTTATTGTCAACTGTAGTGATCTGCTGGCAAACTGTAAATATAAATCGTCACATTATCCGGTCAAATTTCCATTCACTTACCTATCACTAATCAAAGTGCTACAAGGAACTGATGAAATCATTCTCCCTCACGGTCCAAGTTTGTCTGCCTCAATTAGCCGTGCCATTATTCCTGCTTTACAATGCCCAGATATTCTGAGAATGGAAGCACAGATACCGACTAAGGTATGTTAGGTATCCCCCTTAATTACAGCTCCTTCATTTCCATAATTATGCTCTAATTGGGGTCTTAAGCAACAGGGACTGGGTTCTGTTCTTGCCTTGCTCTTTCAAGTGGTAATGGATTATTTATCTAAGGGTAGGCTATATCCAAATCCAGCCATCCACACCCAAGGGGTGGAAACGAGCTGGGACTTGTGTATGAATGCTATTTCTGATTCAAAGACCTTTGATGTTATTATGTTGCTCAGTATTTGTTCAAAACACTTTTTTTCTCAATTATTATCAACATTTTTTATTAAAATAGGGTCAGGTGCATTTATTTCATATGAAAACTTTCTCAGAAAAGGGCTCAAACCGACACCAGAGGCCACAGTCTGCGGAGATGTTTGAAAAAGGATGACGATGGACGAACAATGGCTCTTTCCAGATTGTATTTTCTACCATTCAGAAAGCCAGTGATTCCTATGACAATATAATATGTTTCTTGTTATAACGTGAAAACTAAATGGTTAAAAAGTATTGTTATTACATAAAGCATTTCACTTTATAATAAAACTTATTGATATAACATTGAATGTTTATTGTTATATCATTGTACGGTTTGGATGGTGGTGAAAGCTTACTAAAAAGATGAGAACCAGCAGGATTCAAGTGTAAGGTACGGAGGAGGAATGAGCAGTGTCACACGAGCAGGGTTTGTTTTTCCGGAGCTCTGTTTTTTCCTTTAATTGTGTCCATAAAGTACAGCAAAATAAATACTTTTCACCAACAGGTCATAAAAAGATTGTAAGAGCAGTCTTGCGTAGCAGCAAACAGCAGCCTAGAATCACCCTTTCCCTCTCTCCAAAAAACATTTCTAACTTCCCATTCAGCTCAACTAGCCCCATTACCCAGTGAAGGGGCCCACAGCCACTCCCACAATATTTACAATTTGAAATTTCCATGTGTGCACTCCATGAAAAACACGCCCCCAGAAGTCAACCTCAAAGAGAAAGTGGCTAGCAGGGTTGTCAAAATAAAAGCAAAATATAACTAAAAATAACTTCCTGTATTGTTCCACTTGGTCCAACTTTACACAATGTTCATGTGTGTGTGTTTTTTCACCTTAAATAGGGAGATGCTTTCCAGATCCCTCAAAATCATGTTAAATGTGTATAACATAACAACATGAAAATGTATTGTTATAATGTGAACATTACTCGTTATAACAATAACATTTTCACCTTAAAGTGTGGTATTGATAATTTTTTTCTTTTCTAGCATGGCAGCAATACTGTTGTATTGCTGCCATGCTAGAGTGTCAAAGTTACTGTGTGAGAATGTTTTAATTAATTTCAAACTAAATACTAAAAAACAATTTTCATTCATCATGCAATTATTTGTGGGAGCTTTATTTTTCATAAATGGTGAATTGCTAACCTCTAACTAGGACGAATAGTAATCATGCTTACATGTATACCGATCTCCATGTGTAAAATCAGCATGACACAATATTTACTTATGCAATGTCAAAATTCAGTGGTGATCCATTAAACTTTCCTCTGAAAATGGCAAACTTAATGTGACAATTTCTGCTGACAGTTTGCTGTTCACCCAACAGCAAACTTTTTGCCTTGTAATAAGTGCACAAACCACACATCCTGCCATGTTATTAATATCATGCGCTTACTGAGCAGTTCCTTCACAAGCCAACTCTCTCCTCTAGTGATCAGATACATTTCTGCAAATCTTGGTCAGAAATGCTTGGATTTTGCCTGTGAAGTGCTTGGCATCAAGACGCAAGGCAACCTGGCAGAAAGTTAAATCAACTTTAAACCCACACCACAAGGTTAACAAGTAGATGTGCCTCTGGGCCAAAAACAGTCCAGGCCATTTACACATGAAACAGGAACATGAAGAAAAGGAGGAGGAGGAGATAACTGAAGGGTGAGAGGGTGGGAGGACAGCAAGGGTGGTGGAAGGGAAAATAGCTACTTACAGACTTAACGGTGGAAGAGATGAAGAAAAAGAAGATGAACCAGGAAAGAGGGATAAGAGAACCCTTGCCTCTGTCAAAATCACTCCTTAAATAAAGTGCCCGTTACTAAGTGTTTTCAAGAGAAGGCAAAATAGGAGAAGAGAGAATATGGTGGGAGGACGAGGAATAAGTAGGGGGCAAGAATCTAAAATAATTTGTTTCTGTCATTTTCTACCAAGTTCAACTACATACGGCTATAGTGCTTTGTGACTTCCATACACCATTTCCTAATCTCTTTGCTCCTGCTTCAGCTCCCCCTGTCCCTCCTCCTCCTCCGTCTTCAAACAAAATTTACTGTGACATTGAAATCACATTTGTTGTCCTCAATGTGCCACAATGTGCCTTAAAGCTAGAATATAAAACTCTCATCATTATCACCACCTACCTCCCCCTCAGTGTGTCAAGTTCGCTCTGGCTCGACTCTTGTGGCTCATCTTCATGAGTTGTCATTGGCTCTAAGACTCAAGTAACCAGCATCTTCAAAACCTTCACAGTCACTGCAGAAGCAACTGGGGATTCTGAAATTTGTAGAGAATCAGAAATGGTAATGTTCAATGTTGATGTCTGAATAAAGATTGACAACAATGTGAATGCACACGATAAGAGCTCATAGAACAGTATCTGCATTTATGAATGTGGTCCCACAAGAGGGGTCTGACAAGTTCAACCTGTGTTCACAACTGTTCCAACAAATAGTAACTACAGACTCCTTAATTGCATTTATATTTTTGATCCATAAGAGCATTTCTCCAAGTCAAAACTGTCAGAAGTCAGAATGGCAACCAAAGATATCACAATAACTTCCGTACTTGTAAAAAATTGTGTTGCAACATTTATACAATGTTGGTTGTAATGCCAAAACCCTAGAAAAGTATGAGTAGCTGTTTCAAGTTTTAGCACTTGCTTTTTACTGCTCAACGAATACACAAAGTCCCTCCATACAGCCTCCGAGGTCAAAATTGGCTCCTCTTTCCTCTAAAATGCTGTTTTTGTAGTCCAAGATGATATCCTTGATAAAATATGACAGCCCAGCATACCTACATAAACTAACTGCTAGACTAGATATATCATACATTGATAAAATTCAGATTTCAATTATGAATATTCTCATTTTAAATATGATCGAGTTGTTACTGTCATCATTTTAATATGAATATAAATTTTGCCAATCTTAAAAAAAACATTGGGACCAATGTTTGTACATAAAGATGGTGGCACACGAACAATTCATTCAACACACATATTTATGGACAATTTGCAATCTGGGAAATGTGCAATCATGGACAATGTACAATCAATACTTGCATAACCATCCATTTTTATTCTATCTGCACTATATGCTCAGTCAACAGAGACATTTTATTTATATACTTCTAGTTATATAATTTTATACATGTTCTTTTTACTCGCTGTTCTTTTAAAGTGAATGTATGGTTGCTATGCAAATGCACCAGTGGGAACGTTCAGTTGTACAGTTTACATGTGCGATGACAATGAAAGGCCTCTATTCTATTCTATTCTAAACCCTGCCCCCTTCAGATTGGCAGATGGGAAATGGACCAAACAAAATAAGTGAAATCATTTTTTTCCCCAAAGATGGTTTCTGTCATTTTTATGATGCTATATGCTATGATGCTATGAATGTGGGGTGAGATGAAATGATTGACAGCTGAGATTGATTCACGATTGGTCCAGCATGTTTATTAGCGGCCGGGACCTCAATACTCCAATCGTTAATGCACAGACTCATGCATATTACTTCATGCTTTTATTTTTGAACAGTGGGAGGAAAAGATGTGTCATCCATCTTTATTTACACTCATTTATCGAGAGTGGTGAAAATGTACTCATGGATTTCCAATATTGCCATTATGACTAGTAAAAATGGGATCTCCCACCACACGGCTGACACCCTCTGAAGTCTAAAAAGTCAACTTGACGAACAAGCAAGTTATCCAGTCATGAGAAAGTATTGAGGGGTTGAGCTTTCACACGTCACAGCCCCGAGCTTGTGGGACCACACTTGTCCACTTGTATCCTGTACACATATGTGCTTTTTATGTTCTGAGACCAATTAAATGCCACAATATCTCTACGAAGAATATCTCTACGAATAAGTGCTCTACGAAGGCAACTGGACCTGCTTGAGGTACTTAAAGACGTAACACTACACCTCTAATCAGAAAGGTTTCTTCAACTTTCGGAGTAGTAGTATAGTCTTAGGCTTGGAGGATAGCTCAGAGCTTGTGCCCTTTTCTATCCATCAGGAACGCTTGGGGAAGGAGATGGTGGAAGAGTCCACGGGGAGGGTTGGATACAGTATGTGACCACAATTTTTTATTTATTAATCAATTAATTAATTAATTATAATATATAAAATTATAATTATAATTTTTTGGGGGTCTAAAACAATTAATTTAAAAATAATTAAATAAAATAGAAAATAGAAAAGAGAAAGAAGAAAAAGAAGAAGATATATATGCATACACATGCACACATGCATAACCATGCATATACACACAGGCACACGCACACACATGGATTAAAGCAAAAATGTAAATAAATAAATAAATAAAATAGAAAAGAATAAGCCAACATAACTGGGCATAGACAAATGGTGTGTGTGTATGTATGTGTGTCTGGAGGTGGCTGGCAGTTGTGCAATTAAAATTAGAGTAGGAAAATAAATAAATAATGTAAAATAAAACAATGTATAGGAAGAATGATGCCTGTATGGATGGGCAAATTGACCATAAGTGTAGCTATGGATTACTGTTGGAGGTGTGATTTTGAGGGTTACGGTGGTTTGTTTTGGAGGATTATGGAGAGGGGTGTTCTGGGGGCCCATTATGCTTCGTGGATTAGCTGTGTCATTGCTGGGTTGTGAATGGCTCTATGGATGTATTTTTGTGTGAAGATGAGGTTTCTTTCTTGTATTGTTTTTAGTCCAGACTAGGGATTGACCGATACAGATTTTTTAGGGCCGATGCCGATACCGATTTTTTTTTCATCAGCCTTAGCCGATGACCGATACGGACTGCCGATTTTCTTGAGCCGATATTTGGAGCCGATACTACTTTTGCTCCCTCAATTTAATAGTTAAATAGAATTATAGGGCGGGTTGTCTCATCTGATCTGAGATCTTAGTCAAATTGGGGTTATGGCCAAGGCCATGGCTCGCCTCCCTGGGTAGAGGGAGACGAGGCTCACGTCGCTCTGGAGCATCTCGGGAGTTCCCACCGCACCGCGACTCGTCCGCCCGCGAACGGGATCCCCTGCGTAAAGCCTGCGGCGCGGTCAGGGGGCCTCGCGGCGACGGACGGGCGTGAGGCTCGTGGTTGCTGTTTTACGCATCCTCCACGTCCTCGCGCTCTCTCTGCTCGTCGGCTCTTCTCCCCCCGTACCCCCCTTCTCTTCCCCGCCTTTCCCCTCTCTGCTTCGGCAGGCTGGGACTGGCGGCGCCCCCCGTCGGGCCCCGCACAGAGTCGGGCGCGGCTGCCAGTGGACTTTTTTAGTCCAACCCTATCACGTCGCTCTGGAGCATCTCGGGAGTTCCCACCGCACCGGGACTCGTCCGCCCGCGAACGGGATCCCCTGCGCAAAGCCTGCGGCGCGGTCAGGGGATCCCGTCGGGGGGGGGGCGCCGCCAGTCCCAGCCTGCCGAAGCAGAGAGGGGAAAGGTGGGGAAGAGAAGGAGGGTACGGGGGAGAAGAGCCAGCCGACGAGCAGAGAGAGCGCGAGGACGTGGAAGATGCGTAAAACAGCAGCCACGAGCCTCGCGCCCGTCCGTCGGCGGCGCCCCCCCCCCCCCCCCCCGAGATTAAAAAGTCAATTTCCACGAGGCAAAGGGTTTGGAGAAAAAGGAGAAAGACACAAACCCACCAGGCGCTCCGTCCACCGCGACCCACGACTAAGCCGGCTGGAGCCAGCGGCAGGGCGGGGTGGGAGACATTGAATCCCCGAGAGGGGAGAGTTGGGTACCCGGCGGGCGTGCAGCGCGGCAGCCTAGGGCAGAGGCACCGCGACAGCGCTGGGTAAATGGTTCCGGAGAGAGCGGGGCCGGGCCCGATAGGCGACCGGATCTGCCCTCCCAAAAAAAACTCGACGAACGTAGCAGCCGCGCATCGGCCGATGCCGATACATGTAAAAAACGCAAACATCGGCCGATAAATCGGTCGAACACTAGTCCAGACATTCTGTGGATGCAGTCGGTGCTGATGTACTGTGGGAGTCTGTGTGCCATTTTTATTGCCTTGTTCTGTATGATTTGTAGTCTGTTGAATTGGTGTTGTGAGGCTGTGGTCCAGGCTGGTGCTGCGTATTCAAATATGGATGTATGTATGTTTGATAAACCTTGAGGATGATTTCCAGTGATGCTCCGTGTTAGTGTCCACTGAGTGCTTTGAGGTGGTTCAGTCTGTGGTTTCCTTGTTTTTCCAGGTTATTGATGTGGGTGATCCAGGTCATGTTTCTTTGAAATGTCTTCAACTTTCAGTGAGAATCGAAGATATTTAAGCTCTTGTGGGATTGTTAACACTGCAAGTGTCATTAAGGCCACATATGAGTCGTTGACCCCCTCAGCCATCATGTGAGTCACATGAGTGATGATTTGACTCAATGGATGTTAACCTGCCTGGGGAAGAATCTCAAGTATGCCTTGTAAGTGGCTGATAAGTGGAGACGGAAACTACCTCTGTTTAGTGATGGCGATGACACGATAAGGACTCACGTGATGGCTCGAGTGGGTCAACGACTTTCAACGACATCACAAGACGGTAAATGCATGTGGACTTCCCACCTGTCAATCAGAATAGAAATTTGTGCCAGTTCATTCTTTAGTATCATCCAGTAATATGATGATGATGATGTTGACCTCCTTTTCACTCAACAAAGAAAGATATTTCTCATTTTATAAGGAAGAGAAAGAGAAGGAGAGTTATTCTACCTCATACAGAAGCTGGAACTTGACCACAGCCCGGTTTTCGGCATATTTTAGGATCTGGGAAAGTCTGAAGTCCTACTGGGAATGCTAGATTCACATCTGAGGAGGTAGAGGACCATACAGGTATCCTGCTGACCCTGAGCAGCATTAGGAAGTTGTTGTGTAGCCTAAACGACGACAGTGTACCTTTTGGCTGATTTGCATTAAGAAAAATCAGATAAACTGACCGCACTTTTCGACCATGTAATATTGACTTTCAATGTGAATTGTTTTCAATGCCGAAAACAACAATTTGGAAAATAAAGAAAACAGATATGTGATGTGTCTAAGCCATTTTGCTTGTATAAAAAAAGTTATATAAATCTTTTTTCAGAACAAACTTGGCTATCAGAATATGTATGCCACAGTGATATCAAATGAATGCACAGTATAAATAGTTATATGACCATAAAGTCAAAATAAAAAACTAAACTAACTACACCAAACAACAGTGATGAAGATTTTTCCCTTTTGAAAGCTCTTCTTCCAAGCCTTTGTTATAAGGGGAAAACAATCCAAAACATTCTTACAAATGCAAATCAAAATTTCTACAAATAAGTCCTTTGGTTTTTCAACCCAAAAAGTCACCTGCAAAGCAGGTCCTGTCTGCAATGACACAGAGGAGTAAACTGTGTCAGTAGTAGTAGTAGGAGTAAACAGGAGGAGTGATCTGTCCTGTTCTAATTGTAAAATCTTTGACTTTTTATAAAATTTTTGACCAGTCAACAACAGTGTCTGATTGGTCAAACATCCAAATTGGATGGCTGGAAGTTCGCTAAAAACAACTGTAGCCATTTTTGTCGTGAAGAACGGGATAAATGATCATAAAAGTCATTCAATGTTGTATTTATCATGTTGGACATATTGTACAAAGTCTCCAAAAAGACACTGAAGTTCCAGGCCGAACTACAAATCTTCTGAAAGGGCCACAATCGCAGGGAAGCTCTGCCTGGAACGGCATAAGTGTTGGCTTCTCGTCAAAACAAACCGTATGTTGGTGGCATAAACTGATCAAATGTTTTATAACATGACGTTCTGCCTGTCGTATACTACAGTGCCGACCTCAGGTGGCACAAAAAAGTTTATTGTGTGTAAATATCATAAGAATCATGTCAACTGCAGTCTGACTCACTCTGGAGAATGGGTGCATTTTTGGCACCACACAAATCAGTGGTTCTTGGCACAGGCTGTAAAGCAACAGGTATAAAGTAACACCAATAATTGAAGCTTATTTCAATAAGGCACTACTCCTGAAATTTTACATTCAGCAGCTTTAAAATGTTACATTGACATTTGAAATTGAAACTCAGTAGTGGTCAATTTGATTATCACTACAAAAACTGAGTATAATTAAATGCAGTATGTAAAGTGATGAAGTCCTCTGAGGCCCAGTGAACATCTCTGCCCACAGATTCATAGACTTAAACATGTGATTCCTTCGAATCCAGGAGGGTTCTGGACTTTTCCACACTGAAATCCCTACGACTGCCACACTAATATCCATCCATCTATACCGCTTTATCCATTGAGGGTTTGAGGGGGTGGGGCTGGAGCCAATCCCAGCCCTATCACAGGGGCAACATACAGAGACAGAACCATTCACACATATGGGCAATTTAGAGTCTCCATGTCTTTGGACTGTGGGAGGAAGACGGACCAAGGGAGAAACCAAGCATACTCAAAAAAAAGGACCTGGTCGGTCCGAACCTAGATGCAAAACCAGAACTTTCTTGCTGTGAGGCGACAGTTCTAACCACTACACCACTGTGAAGCCCACATTAATGTTTTTTTGTTTTGTTAACTCATCAATTGCTCATCAATCAGTTGCGTCTGCTTCCACACTACACTGGAGTTTTTAAATCATTGCCATCTCCGTTTTAGATTGAAAACTCTGGGGCTGAGTTTTAGTCTGGACGGGCAGAAACAGAGACCTTTGGAAACTATGATGTTGACAACATATTCCTCCTGAATGGATGTTATTAGTCACGAGTCAACTAATGATTGCAAAGTGTTGGGAACGCTGACTGTCAGTAACAGTTCAACCTCGTCATCAGTATAGGAAAATAAATCCCTGGTCTTACTTTTCCACCGGTAAACACCAGTAAGAGAAATGGTGTTTGCTATACTTTATAAGTCAACATTATTTTTAGCTTCACCATTTAGACCCTGTTGCTCCGAAACAGATAGTTCTGTAAGACAGACTAAACACAAAACCCACTCATATGTTTTTCCTAATATCTGAAATATGACTTTATCATGGTTGTGCAATAAAATGATGGGAGCTTATTTTGGCCATTTCCTCTTCCATGAAGTGTATGACATAACAATGACCAGCACCTAGTCATTGGTGTGTATTCACCATGAAACTCTTGCTGAAATAAAAATGACATGAAACAGGTAGAATTGTTCATAATCGTAGAACCGAAGAGAGCAGGTGTTTCCCCCTGTCGTCCTCCACTCCGTTATCTCTTTGTGTTTCCTTTCGCCACCCCACTCATCCACAGTGCTCTATCCTGATGTAATTGTGTCTGACATGCCGGAATACAGACCCTTTCTGGGAGAAAGCAAAGCACTTACATCATTCACAGGTTGTTTTGCCACCCATAATGCACTGTGATATGCTTAAGCCTCAACGTAATGGATGTGAGACGAGTCATTATTCACAGCGCTATGGATACCCTCAGAAAAAAAGAAAAGCTCTTGAGAAGGATCTCAATGTGAAGAAAGTATGGGAATCAGTGAGTGTGAGAGAGAATGAGAGTGTTTGTCACTTGTGTGTTTGTGGACGCTGAGGACCTTGTGCGCGAGGTGTCGGCTGCTGTCACTGCCGTGCCGGCAAAGGAAACCACTGGCCTGCAGATTCTGAGCTACATTTTACAGAACTTAGTTGAAATGTATCCAAACCTCAGCATTGCTCTCCGAATCATGGTGACAGTGCCTGTTAATGTAGTGAGTGGAGAGAGGAGTTTCTCAAGCTTAAAGAGGCAATAAAAGATTCTAAAGCAAAACACTTTTGTATAAATCAGCAAATATTTCCTCATGGTCCACTAGCTGTTGGTTCTGTGTGCGAGCTGAGAAAAATCAGTTTTTTCGTCTCAGATTTAGTCTGTAAATTCAAAACAAAACAAAACAAATGCATAAATGATTTCATGCCTTCATTTTCGAACAGGTGTGTTAGCTAGGACAAGCAGCTCACACATGCCTGCATACAAAGGGTAAGAGTTCCAAAGCATTTAAACAGCAAAGAATTGGGTAATTCTACCGATCTACTGAAAACTGTGCATAAGGTCAACCAGTGTCTTGCATCAAATGCGGGTGTGTCTGATTTGCCCATATGAAAGCAGAAAAACACTTTGACCTACAAGGACGCAACCAACGTTACTTTGGCATTCAGTAATTGGCAGCTAGACTGATTATTACTGAATTGGCATTTATTTTATTCTTAGCAATCAGACAGATGTGACACATCTGTCCCATGAATACTACATTAGCAGTTTCTTGTTGATGGAGGAATATGTATATATAGAAGCATTTTAAGTATTTTACAAGTTTTCACCATGTTCACAGTACTGGCTAATGGAGACGACGTTCCCATTTTTAATCCTGAAGTCATAACAACCAGATAACTGGAGTCCGAAAGCAAAACACCAAGATACCTGGTCAAATTTTTATGTGTATGTATGCCAAATGTATGCCATCCCAGGCCCCTGACTGAACACATAGTTAACATTTTTAATTTCATTTAATCGTTTAATTAATTATTGGATTATTTAATTCTTTTTTATTGTAATTTTTAATTTATTTCTTTTTAAAAATTTAAAATTTTATTCGAAATCTTTCTGTCATACGGTTGTATAGTGTTGTATATTGCTGGAAGAATGTTTAATAACTGTCAATCTTGGCTGTCGTCCAAACATTAGTTCATTCGAAGTCGGGACCTTAATCACTATGAAGCCTCTCTTGGATGCCATAGTGGACGAGGAAGTGGTCCCATAAGCACTTAGCACTTAGCTAAGTCCTTAGTGTTACTTGAATCTGGTTCTTCTGAGAGGAAATCCATGCATAAAAGTTCAAGTGGTCTTTCTCAGGTAAGGATTTACGCCGTAGAAAAGTCAAGATCATGCTGTGCAAACACATCTGGCATGGAGTTCAGTTTTCATATATTCGTTCTCTCCATTCATCGGGTATTGGAGAGATTCCAAAATCAAAGTTTTTCTAAATTGTTTTTGGTCAGGTTTAGTTTGAGTGTCTGGGTTGCTAGTGATGACGTGCTGGACACTTTGAATAGCATTCACTTTTATCACACTATCACACTTTTAGGAGAGGCGGTAATATCATATTCTGATTCATTTTTGAGGACCACAGGTATGCGGCGAGGCAGTGTGAATGGAAGGCCTGCTAGGCTATTTGTAACTATACCTTCCCTGGTAGGGAAGGTATTTTTGGCTGTTCAACCACAACCAACTTTCTGGTGTTCTGCAGTTGACTGATCCTTCCACAACTTTAGTTTGACCAGGACCAATAATCTCAGGGTCCTTGCTGAACAATTTTACAACTCCAAGGCTGTAGTCAATTTTCTGCATCTGTCTCATTTCAAGGGTTTTAATGAAAAGTCTGTACCCATAGGGCAATAATTGGAAGCACTGAGGTGTGGCATTTGAGTAGAGCTCATAGAGGACGTGTGTTTGTGCCTATCAAAACTGATGACAAGGTTGAGCGCATGTCAGGCACAACCAAGGCTAAGGTGGGCACTTCAATGTCAAGGCAAAGGGAGTTTTTGGGAAACTTGATTTTTACTTCAATATACCCTGAGTAGGGGCCATTAGCAGCTTCGACTTGAAGTAGGCCGTTCAAAGGTTCAATAGGTAGGTGTGACAGGTGCTGCTTGTAGAATGAGTTTGGAATTGTTGTTACTTGTATCTAGCAAGCCATGGTCACTTGTGAGGTGGTTTTAGCTCCAATTAGCTCTTTTGGTAGGGTTGCTGCCCATTGCTTTGAGTGTGAGCATGCCAATGAGGCACACTGTTTATTTTTAGGACCCTATTTACCCCTCAATAGTGGCTGATTTTAGTCTTATTGTCACAGTCCGCATTCTCCTCACCCCAGTCATCTCATGCTCCCAGTACTTTTCCACCGGCCCCTCCTCCTCCTCACCTGTCTGCTAGCCACTCCCTCCTCATCAGGCCAACTCCACTCACCTGTTGCCGCAGCTGCCTCTGATCTGCAATCAACCCACTACATATACGGCTTTCCACCATGCACTCACTGCCAGGTTGTTCATTGTACTCATGCATGACTCTCCAGCGTTTTTTTTCGGACTGCGTTCCTGTTTTCGACCCTGCCTGCCTCCGACTACCCCGTCTTGTCGCCTTCTGTCCCCGACCATGAGCTTCGTTCTGTCCCTCCTGGTTTCTGTCTGCCTCTCCTCTGGACTGTTTGGTGAATCCCTGCTACGGTTCCTTGACTCCCTGCCTGGACTGGACTCTCCCTCTCGCCTGTCCCCCTCTGGTTTGTCTGCTCCACTGATCGGCTCTTCTGGTTCCGAACCCCCGGCTCTCCTGACTACGTCTCCTGCCTGTCCCCTAGTGGAGCCGGTGCTCTACCCTGAGCTGCTGAGTGAGTACGGCGATTCCTCGCCTGAACTATTGCTGCATGTACTCCCGTTCGACTTGGCTGAGTCGACTTCCCAACTCGCCTGGGAAGCTCCAGAGACTCGTTGTCTGCCGCCCGCTCTGAACTCTATCCTGTGCTGCTTAACCGCTGTGATTCCTGCATGTGGCGTTAATAAAGGTCATTACCAACTATACCTGGATTATCGATTACTGCATTTGGGTCCCAAATACACTAACCAATTAGATGGTGAGGAGCCGCATCGCGGTTGCTAAGCTGTGCTTTTTTGCAGCTGAGGACTTGATCGTGGCAGCTCTGGGAGGTGCTTTCTTTGAATGGGTTCTGTTGTCTTTTTGTGTTATTTGTGAAAGCTGGGACTGCAGATCAGCCATTTGTCTCTTATTTCAGATTTTGACTCATTTTGTCTTTGTGCTGATGTGGCTTTCTTCAACACTGTCAGTATAGGCACCTTGGAAGTGTGAGGACACCCTCTGTCTTGAGGCACCAAAGTACTGCTTCATGCGACATTCTTTGGAGTTGCGTTTATCCTCTTCAGTGCGAAGTATCAAAAGAAGTTCTGCAAAGGTAGGTGGGACGTGTTTCTTTTCTTCTAGCTTTAGTTCAGCATTGTCCCAGCAGCCTCTGCAAAATCTGAATCTGAATGTGGCTGTTCAGATCAGCTGCATTTACACCGAAAGTATTTTATAAGTCGTCACCATGTTCACAGGTCTGGCTAATGGAGACGACGTTCCCATTTTTAATCCTAATGTCATAACAACCAGCTAACTGGAGTCCGAAGGCAAAACACCAAGATACCTGGTCAAATATTTATGTGTATGTATGCCAAATGAATGCCATCCCAGGTCCCTTACTGAACACATAGGCTAGCAGGATTGTGTGAGCTCATAAATGCTGTCACTTTATTACATTTCTGCGTTGATCTGGTTCTGTCTGGCAGTGTGTTAGGGTGGTTTAATAAAGACTTGAACAGATTGATTTAAATACAAAGGACGCATACAGAAACTGGACAATATTCAACGCCATGCAGCACAATGGCCCTGTGAAACAATCCTAGCATCATGAGAGAGAGAGATGATTTCGTCAAACTCATTTTGACAGTTTTACTACCCTAACCCCTGACCTACTCCCACCACCACATTTTTATTACTTCATTTAATTAATTATTTGATTATTTTTTATTTAATTACTTTAAAAAAAAATTACATTTTATTAGATCTTTCTTTCATACGGTTTTATAGCGTTGTATATTGCTGGAACAATGTTTTAAAGGCTCTCCAACTCTTAGAAATATAAAGGTATTAAACAATTTTAAACTTTTCTCTCTGATTCAAATGAGAGAACAATCATCCCTCTCCCTTGTTCGCTCTGCTGTCCTGAGCAGAGTGTATCTCTACACTAACGGTGCAGGAATGTCGGCTTGAAGAACTGCGCGCTCTCTCTCTTTCTCTCCCCGCCTCTCACTTCTCCCCTCTCTCTCCCTCCCTTCACTCGTCCCTCCCTCTCGCCCGCCTCTCAGTCCTCTTCAGGCCCCACATACCTCCATATAGATCTCTCTATCTCCAGTTTGTTTATGTAAATTTTATAATATGTTAGTTTAATTTTTGGAATAGACTTTGTTGGAAGGGGACAGGGAGCTTTCATTTCTCAACATGGCAAGTTTTGATGTTGAGGTTTTCGAGTATCCCCCACCAGCAACAGAGCAGGCCCGTGAATCATAAAGTTTACCTAAATACCAGACAAAATGATGTTACAAGACTCCTCCTTCACAAGGCTTCTTCAGCACACTGTTCACTCATATTGGTGTGGGAAGGAGAAACCAGATTGTATATAAACCTCAACAAGACTTTAAAAACATTCCCAGGCAATGGGTAGGGAGAGGGGAAAAACAGACCCTAAAAAATTAGGTTTCGAGAGTCTCTTATCAGTTACCGGCATTACGGACCCCTCATCAGCACACAGGTTGTTTTCAGGGTGTTTAACCTTTTAACCACATAGTATAGGAAATGAGAAGCAGGTTTTCAAAGTCACTTATCCATTGTTACTAACAGTAACCTAACTCTTTTTCTGCTACTAAGCTGATCCTTTATCCATCGTCGCTATAGTGGTTGCCCTCAACTGTGTTGAGTTTGGGACAAAAACAGACATTTAAATGCTGTGGGTATCTAACAAAGAGTTAGGGTTTAAAATAATGGGTATTTCAACAGTCCCAATGCTTTCCTCAAAAGGTTTGGTTGAAAATGATGAGGATGAAAAAGCGACAATGATTAAAGAACTCTATGTACTCCTCCGCCTCTTCCGTAAACCGTACCCACCCAGCTCATCCTCCATTTTGTCTATCTGCTGTAACCCAGGACCTCATGATGTAAAGCTGCCAGCTCATTCTAACCTCCAGCGTGCTCTGCCACTGTAGTAAACCCTGCTATAGCAAAAACTGCTTTAGTGCTCTTGAATTGACACACAGTGCCTCCGTAGCCATCACTGTTGAATAAGTAAGTAAAATGGCACTTTTTAAGCAAACTTTCATCACAATGACACTAGTAGGTTAGCAGGTGAACCAAGTTCATGTAAATCTGTGAAGGACCCGTAATAATAACAATATATTGGCAGTAGTTACTTAGACCTGAAAACATATTTAAATACAAACAGCTACTGAATACTTTTTCAATTTCTAGGATTGTTTTCATTTCAAGTAAAGAGAACTGAATTATGTGATGTACCAATTATTATATAATTTAACATGATTACTATTAGGATAAATAGTAACATGGGTAATGGACAGGAGATGTTAGTTTTCTCTGATTATTTATTAACTGTACCTATCATCCCCATCCATCTATGCTTTTCAACATTGGTAGCCTTACACCTTTGTTGCTAAATGAACGAGAAACCCTGGGAACTACACCATAAATGAATAAAACCTCAGATCTGTCAGCAGCTGTTAGGTTTCAACCATAGACTGTGCATAAAGATGGACTTAGCGTCCGTGACATTACCCATATGTTTCTGAAGACCGACTCTGAAGCCCAATGTGGACGGTTCAGCAACCGCTCATCCATCGCCATCTTTGCAGGGCAGACTCCTCCTCTACCTGGCTAATCCAAAATGGACAAAGGGATTAAGCGAGGGTGGGCCAAATGCAGATGCTGGAACATGGCCAACTACCTCGAAGCTACCCAGTTAGCTGAGGCAAAAGGAGCTAAGCTAAGAAGCAAGGCCAGCGCCGTGGACCTGACTGACGCTGCACCGGGTCGGTAATTGTACCAGTCATCCCAGCCAACATTGCATATGGTAAGGAACAAAATCTTAAATAATAATTTATCTGTTACTAAATTATACTACACTGTCTTAAAAATGCATCCAAGTTTTTTTTGTAAGTGTGGTAGTTTACACCACTATAATTTAATTTTAAGAATTTAAACCAAATGAACTGTTACTCGACAGAAGTTAAACATGATGCTTGCTGTCTTTATTTAATTATTATTAAACGTGATGCTTGCTGTTTTTATTTGCTTTTTACTGGAGGTAAAATTCTTGTTCGGCTGGAAACCTCTTGGTAAAAATGGAACATAAGCTGGAACAAATGGACAAAATTGTTGAGGTACAGATTTTCTCCCAGTGTAATGAAAGTACACTCAAGTCTTGCTAGCTTAATTAAAGTTGTATTTTAATCGCAGATTTTCTGTTTTTTCACCTTTTTGTATATCTTTTATCAAGGAAATACAAAAACTGAAGCATACATATCATCAGATATTGCTATTAATTACAGTTGTCTCTTTCCTAAAGAATAAAACAGAAAGGCAGAATGTGGAGAACATTCAATATAGTTATTTACAACTTGTTGCAAAGGTTTCTCATATTTTATTTTACTTTTTATTTGTTTGCAAATAAAAACTATAGTTCAAAGAAATGTAAGTATTCTTCCTCTGTAACGTTTTACTAAAGTATTGGTGAACAACCTCTTGTTTCATGATCGGAAAAGTGATTTGGAATGTTTGTATACTGACGTTAACCATGTTTGTGTTGCTTTTAACAGAATAAAAGATATCGAGTGAATTAAATACAAATTTTTTCAATATTGAGTCACATCGAATCCATTCATTTAAGTTGTAGTTAAAAGGAAAGATGCCCACGTCTGTAAGCGGCAACGAATCCGGAACTGTTGAGGACTCACTGAACCAACCAGTGAGTCTCTCCGTTCGTCCCTGCAGAAAGGGGTCCTCTAATGATCTTGTGACATTTAGTGTGTTATCAAACGGGGGTAAAAATATAGTGAAAATCATGAGAAACCTTGCACTGAAAACACTTGTTCAGAAAACTACTGTTTATGCATACAAAGGAGAAAGAGTAGAGCAATCTATAAGATGTGATGGCCATTTTCTGTATATCATTTTGAAAAAGAACTGTGCTCTCTCACATAGTTACTGAAGTTAACACAGAAATGTCCAATCTTGTCGACAATCCTGATGGTGCAACTTACAAAATCATACCGCTCAACAAGTGTTTAACTGAAAGTCATCCGAGCAGTCTTGAGGATGAATACATATCAAATGTGTCTCAGGGGTTATACCCGGATGAAAACCGGAATCCTTCACAACAGCCTACAACAAATTGAGTCAGTGAATGAAGAAGAAGAAGCCTTTATTGATGGATGAAAAGTTTAGTTATCGCTGATGATAAAGAGTCTTCGCATTAAATGCAATGACAAAGTGTTCTCACATTGCTTGATTGGTAAAATATTTATTTTGCCTTTTACATCAGGGAAACGTTAAACTTTACTGGCGTGTCAGTAAATTCATGTCAGTATTGACTGCAAAGAGAGAGCTGTGCTCTAATCAGGTATCAAATGATGTTTTGTCATATAATGTAATATATGTTTAGATATTATGGTCAATACACCAGTTTAAACTAATATGGTGCTTGATTCTTTGTAAGATATGAAAGTTAACAATTTCTTGTTTCATGACCTGTAAAATGATTTGGAATGTTTGTATACATTTTCCTGTCACTTTAACCATGTTGCAACAAGGCAAGTGTGGTATGTTTTTTAACAGAATAAAAGATATTTTATCGTAAGTGAATTAATTTAGTTATTTTTTTTAGAAAGAGGTACTATTTTTAACAACTTAGTTGGGAAATATAAACATGTTTTCCTTCTATGCTACTCTGATAAATGAATAAATGGATCACTGTTTATTGTTGTGCTAGCTGTATAAGATCTTTGGCTAAATAAAATACTGACTTGACATTAACAAAGTTATGATTCTGTTCACAAAATGTATGACTATATATGACTAATGACAAATTAAGGTAACAATACAAAGAATCTATACATTATTATAGAATTTGGAGGCTGCAGTAATGAGATACCAAGAAATGACGCATGTTCTCGAGTATGAGGATAGAATGCCAGTGCTGATAAGAGAATTTGTCTCAGGGGAGGCCTTAAACACCATTTTACAACAATGGCTTGCCTGGGTTAGTGTTTTATAAAATAAGTGTCAAAAGTGAAAGAATATTGTCAGGAATATCTTTACATTTGTTGTGGCAAAACGCTTTAGAATAATGGGAAATGAAGGTAGTATGATGATTTATTTCAAAAAACAATATGTATCGTATAAGATGAGAAGATTGTTTCGTAATGCTGTTGATAATGAAATACTTGAAACTGTCAGATCACGATGTTTAAATATCACACAGATTGTGTTAGACAGGCATCAGAGGATTGGCATAATATGCTACAAGTAGTTGCTGATAATTGCACAGATGTGAACGCTACTTTTGTTGATATTTTAAATTGTTTTACTTTGGATGATAATTAATTCTGCAAGGCTCATGTGTTTAGTTTTTGTACTTTTAGTATTGATCCTCCTGTATGGTGAAGAGAGTTCTGTGCACAAAACCGGCATGTGGACAGTTATTAAATACTACAGAGTCTACAAAACTGTCCGTGTCTTTGTAAAAAAGCTCTGCGTTGAACTGGGTTTTTAACGACTCCTCTGAAAAATTGAGCAGCGTCTCGATCATAGCTCTGTAGGGATGAGTGGTGCTGGATTGCGATATTAATCTATCCCCCAGAATAACATAGCACTGGCTAAAGATGGTGTTCAGAGGATAATTGATGAGAGCCACCGGGACATCGTCGCCCAGGGTTGATCCGTCGCCATTGGTAATTTTTAGTCTGAGGTGCAGCAAGGTGTCGTTTAAATCCAAATATTTAAACCCGTCTCCAGGAACAAAAAATTCTATGGGGCCTCCTTCCCTGGTAGCCGACAGAGGTAAAACTTCTATATACATTTTTTCTTCGATAGATTACTGCGTCATCAGAGCTGAAAATAAATCCAACTCTGCCATGCTGCATTCTTAAGACTTGTGATGTAAAAGAGCCATGCTTATGTTTAAAGGCCCCATATTATGCCCCCTTTTACACAAGTTACATTGGTTTTCAGGTGTGTGCACTACATGTCTTTGCCATTCGATGTCAAAACACCTCAAGGATCAAGCCACACAACAGCCTCCTCTTTCTGTATAAACATCCCTGTGAGACTATGGTCGATTCCAGCGCTTTCCTGCTCACACCTCTCCCCACTCCCTTCGTGTACCGCAAAGCCCCGCCTCGCTCTGCCTCGCTCCTCCCTGGGTCTGCTGCGCAACTACGGCGTTGCGCTGCCATGACAACAGTCGCACGTGACAAGGCACAAACACAACATCGATAGAACGATGACGATATGTATTGCAAGAAACAGGCCGCGAGTCTACCCCGGCCGGCTGCGAGTCTAGCTACGCCGGCCGGCGCGAGCTTCGACGGCCGGCCGCGAGGGGGGAGGTGCTGCTCAGGTTGGGGGCGTGGTTGCCCCAGTAGCAGCAGTCAACTTACATCACTTGACGCCCGGGCTGTGAATGGCTCGTTTACAGACCGTCTGCACGACCAACCCAAACCACGAATCAACGACTCATTGTTTTCTTTTCATTCTCCGTGGGCTGGCAGACACCCCAGATAACCAAATATACGTGGAGGCAGGCTGAAAAGGTGCCTGGAGCATAATATGGGCCCTTTAAAAAAAAAAACACCAGATAACTGGAACTCGTATTATTTTTAAATAAGTTGAGACTGGCGTTAGAGGGTAGTGTGATGTAAAAACCCTCCCCCCACGTCTGATCCATGGCGCTTTGTGATGCTCTTTAACACATGCTCTGTGGTTTTTATACATTCAACAGGTCTCGGGTCCTCACCCAACAATTAAACTTTTCATTTTACTGATTTCTGTTTCTCTCCTCTGACGACTCGCTCGTCCAGCACCCATTCCAATTTGTGGGTGTTTTTAGCCATAAAATACCTCCACATTCTTCGTAAAATCTTTTGACCACAGAGCCTTTAAGATCACTGGCTGTAGGAAAATGTTTAATTCCTCTGCTCTTTCTTCATCGTGGCCTGAAATGTCTTGTTAAAGAATTCTTTACCAGCGTCCGTTTGTAACTTTTCAGGAGTCCCGCTGTCTTTCAAAATGGCGTCAAATACTTTTGTCACATAACGATTTTTTTTTCTTTAACGCTCGTGCATAAGCCTTTTTGGAAAATACATCGATGACGGTTAATAAATAATTAAATCCGTCATTATGCTCGCTCAAGGCCTGCATGTGGCACAGGTCAGCCTGAAATTGATTGAGAGGTCTTGGAACAAAGACTGTATTTCTCGGGCAATGTATTCTGGCTGAGCTAGAAAATCTTTGACTCTGTCCGTCTTTACTTTTTCCCCTGTCTCATCTTCCAAAGCTCTACAGAGTCGTTCAACTCCTCCCAGGCTACCCGGATGAGACGGATCGTAATAAACTATTTTCATGACACGTTTATCAGACATGATTTCCCCCCCAGCCCTCGCAAACAATTAATGACAATTATTCTCAACATCATTTATTTATAGAATGCAAATGAAAATACACACATATGATATATAGTTACAATATGATACATTTTTAAAAAACAAATACACACCGATATATTCATGTTTAGTACATGTTTGGTTACATTATTTTATTTTCCCACCTTTTGCACACTGCCAGCTACACAGCCAGCTTCCTAGCATCACCCCATGATGATGATGATGATAATGAAATATTCTCAATTCAGTCAGGGTATCTATTGAGTGGTTGATTTGCATCGGAAGATTCGGGCGGATTCCCGGTGGGCCACTTCACTTTCACTTCGCTTTTGGCCGGTCGAAAAAAATAACAACGGACAATTGTCCCGTTAGTTCACTTCTCTAAAAGTTCACAGCGCAGCCTCAGCCTGAGAGTGCAGCCTCTGCATGATGACTCCCTCAGATGGGTTGTACCATCTGAGGGAGTTCCCCCCTCCTCCCACATAGAGTTCGTTGGGTCAATAAAGCTTCTCAGGTACCGACAGCTTCACCGTCTGGACGAGCGTCAGCGAGGGGCTGAAAAAGCCAGGTTCAAGAGAAAAGGGTCATTGCAGGAAGGCGCTGCCAAATGTGCCAAACTCACAGAAATGTTTTCGAGAGGACAGACCCAACTGGCAGCTGGTAAAGAGAGATATAGGCCTAATGATTAGCAGTGTAATTATTAGGCTTACAGTTTAGGTTTAAATATTAGCCTATTTGCATCGCCCATAGTGAATCACAGAATTTGCTAATATTATGCAAATATTGATTAAAAAAAAACAACAACCTCAAGTTTGATCTGTGTATACAGTAAAATGACCTCTTCATGATTTTTCTTGTAGCCTCTGAGCAACAGATAAGCCAGTCCCCTGCTGAAAATGAGGAAGAGGAGCCAGAGGCCATGACTGCAGAAGGGACAGATAGAGAGGATAACAGAGCAAACAATATCAATTAAAGTTATTTCATGTAAGATGAGATAACACACACATATAACAGGAGTGGTGATAGATTCTATATGATATCCAGATATTCAGAATGGCTATAGATTTAGAGTTACGCTAGACAGAATTCATTGTTCCGCATAAATGCATTACATTAAAATTATTGAATAAATAATAGGTTAAAGTTGTTTAATCAAGAGTTCCTATCTGGGGTCATGACAGTACAGTGTCTATGCCCTTCTGCCTTTTTAATGCCATTCAATACAGGGGAGTCAGATGCTAAGAGAGGAGTTAAAGAGACAGTATCCAGTGAGACAACAGCAGCCCAGCAGAAGATCCCAGAGGTACAGACAGATGCTTGTGTAGACGAGGAGACCGATCATTTTGATTATTTTGCTCATCCTCAACCACAGGATTTAGACACGTTTTTCCATAACCATCCTCAACAACCCACAAAACACCCCCTGCTAGCTAAAGTTTTTCACAGCAAGCATTACACCAACCGCAAGTGGCTGACATACAGTGAAAAAATAGAATCACTGTATTGTTCTGTGTTTGGCATTTGCACCTGCAGCAAGTGATAGTCCTTTCATGAAGGGAGGTATGAAAACATGGAAACATGTTCATCAGCGGATAGAGGAGAGTGAGAAAAGTAAGATCCACAGTGCTGTGGTTACTTTCTGTTGGCTAAAAGGGCTGATGTAAAAAGCCGGCTGGCTGGCAAACAAATGTCTCTACATCATGAGCAGGTGAAAAAGAAGCGTCAGGTGATGGAACCCATCATAGATGTGATAAAAGTCATGGGCAAATGTGGACATAGTTACAGAGGGGGTCAAGCAGAGGCTTCTTTTACTCTAGAAAATACTGCAGTCAATCATGGCAACTTTCTAGAGTTGGTCAAACATATGAGCCGGTATGATCTGTGCCTTCAACAGCACATTAGCAGTTGTATTGAGCAAAGCAAGAAGCTTCATGACACTGGTGCAAAAGGTATAGGTTCTTTTGTGACTCTACTTTCAAAGGACATTATTGGTAAAGTTGTGGATGTTCTCAGCCAGGTGATAAAGGACATGATTGCAGATGAGGTTAGAGAGGCAGGAATGTTTTCAGTTCAAATTGATACAACCCAAGATGTCACATCAAAGGACCAGTGTGCTATTATGGTCAGATATGTCACAAATGCCATTCATGAGCGGTTGGTCGCTGTGGTGGACTGTGAAAAATCCACAGTCAAGTATTTCACAGAGCTGCTGAAACACACGTTAAGCAAACTCAGCATTGACATTGGCACATGTGGGCGACTCCACTGATGGTGCAGCAAATATGCAGGGACAGTACAAAGGGTTCTCTGCATTTCTCTCTGCCTTGAGACAATGTATGTGATTTGGCGCTATACAAATAAAATTGGATTGAATTGAATACATTTGTTAGAACACATAAAAAAATAAAAACACCACGGTAGTAAGAGCTGAACTGTTGCTTTGTGTATTCAATTTCCACCACACCATAAAAAAAGGGGGCCGATTTTGGGCCAGAAACTCCCGGGCTGAAATGCGGCCCAACTCCAGCCCTGGTCTGGGGTATCCTCCAAACACTCGTGCTGATTCTGGCTCAGCTGATCCACTTGACAGCCAAAACAGCTTTCCTTTCTAAAGATGCACAAGGCCTCGCTTGAGTTCATTAAACATGATCCATTTAAAAAAAAGAAGTAGTAACTACTAATGTAGTTAATCCATTTCCAAATGTAAGAATCTCCTTGACTTCAGACTATGGTCAAATTCTTTGTTTCCACAACCTGTATTGTAATCAAGCCAAGAGTGAGATGCTTGACAGAGTCAGGAGATGCCAATGAGTGATACAGATTACAGTGTGAGAGGATGGAGAGAAGAGATAAACAATTACATTCATGTGAGGAGACTTTCGATAACATTGAAAAAAGACAAAGCACACTAGACCATAAGGACATAACCTCCAGATGTTGTGGAAGATCAATCTGTGGTACAAGGTCACGAAGCACTGCAGAACAGGTGGCCTCACCATGCATGGGGTACGCGTATGCACCCCACTAGGGAGCGTGAGAGTGACGCCGGAGTCCTGGGGATCGAAACCTCAGGGAACGGCGACTTGGCGCTGGAAGGCACGGAGTGCCTCGTGCCAAATTGGATGTCAGGGTGAGACCCCAAGGACATCAACAAAATGTCCAACAGGGCGGCTGGCGTAACCAAAGTGGGTGGAACCGAACCTACCATCAGAGCCCATCGAAACCGATGAACGCTTGGTCAAACAACTTTTAGACGAAAGGGAAAGGTACTTTTGGATGGAAACCCAACCCCCAGGGTAAGTGGCACAACCACGACCCAAACCCCCTATGAGGGGAGGGCCTGTCGCATGGAATGGAGGCATTAATCCAAAAATGTCTCTCGGAGGCCGTCATTCAGGGCCACAAGACAACCCAAAAGGGCCTGTAACAACCCTCCATCGGTGTGACCAGAACCAGAAGCCGCCCCACCCACTGCCAAAGTTTACTTTGAATATTGGGGTACAGGACCAGAGGAGCCTAGGGCGCTCTCTGAGATAGGCACTCACAGCGTCCCGGGCCCTCCTTTCCTGTCTTTCTTGGACGACTTAGTTCAAAGGGGCAATGCCCGATGCATCTACACCCATGTCGTGGTGGGGGGGTCTCAAAACCCTTGCTCTACTTGACTCAGGCTCTGAAATCAGCTTGATGAATTCTGACAGGCAGAGGTCGCCAGGGATATGCTCGCCCTCGGTAAACCACTGAAGATTGAGTCCTGCAATGTGAGCATCACCAGCTACACACAGGACAGGTCACCCATCACTCGACGTACATGGCTTGACCTAACTTTCCAGAACATGATGCTCGTTCATCCCATCTTTATCTGTACAATTGATACAGAACCTCTTCTTATTGGCCAGGACCTGCTGGATCGGTTGGCTCCACTTATCGACTGCCATCGTGGACACCTGGGCTCAGGTCGAAACACCAAGACCACCTGGCTTGCGGGACGGATGACCCATCCCTGACAGACAAGTTGCTGCCATCCAAGAATCCAGGGGACCCCTGCTGATGCTCATGCCTTTTCCAAAGCCTGATCCTGGTTCTGATCCTTCCACGCCGCCTGCGAGCCCTCAACTGCCGCAGGCTGGTGACCAAGACTCCTTGCAAAGCCATGAGTCATTCCTTTATGCGTTGAAAACACAAACACATCTCTGTACAGCCCCCGAATGGTCGGAGACGTTCATATCAATTGCACTCCTGGCACGCTGGTCTGAAAAGACTGCCATCAGCCAGGACCTCTGATGGTTAATGTGGAACATGATTTAAGGTATCATGTTTTCTTCTTCAACCGATGCCTGCAGAAGTGAGACAAAGGAATCTCCTTGTGTCTCGAAGATAGTCGACTGCTGTTTCTCCGACACCTGGACAACAGCCCCCGCCGGTAAAGACTCTGTGCAGTCACGGCCATCGTCCCTAACTGACTTTTCCATATGCAAACTTTTCCCCCAGGAATCGCAGTAAGAGGCATCTTAGCTCTGTGCAGAGGTTAGTTTGATTTTGAAGTGTATGTTTTATCTTGCTGCTTGTGATTTAAGGGCCGCTGAGTCCCCTTTTCGCTGCTACACCACAGTTATTACTATTTAGTTCTTCTGAGTTCTGTTCTGTTACCTCACAGTGCTTATCAAATTGTGGTCTGACATGGTCAGATATTGTGAGTGTTGCTCTGCCATCTTGGTTGAAACAAGAATGCTATCAGTTGATTAGAAATCCAGTGACCTGGCCTTGCATCAGCAGAGTTGTGCGCCCCTGCGTAATAACAGAGTGCGATGATTCAGCCAAGATCGCGTGTGCTCCGCTGCTCCCTTTAAAGGGTTTTTCCCTCCTTTTCTCTCTGTTACTATCGCACATCCACTGGGCTGTTACTTGTGTTGATTGTTGTGTATAGTATTAGTATATAATAGATCTTGTTAATTGATTTCACTATTGTTGATAAATTCTGTTATACTTTAACCTTTAAACTTTACATTATACCGACCTTCCCTCTTAAATCTGGAATATCAATATCACAAATCAGATATTTCAGGTGAACACCCTTTTGAGACTAAGACCACAGGTTTGAAAAAATTGTCCCTCTTTAAAGGGTGGTGCCCCAAATTACTAATTTCAGGAATAATTTAATGAATATTAATATTTACCGTCGATTAATTATTAATACCTTGCTAACTGCTATAACTGCTCCTATCAATGCACAACAAATAGGACCCAGAAGGGACGCAAATCATCATGTAAGTTACTGTTGCCTTTGAAGCATTTCCATCTGATGCCATACTGTGGTCATGTGTATAAATATGAGTGGACATGAGCGTTAGCAAACATTCTTAATGTGACAACCTTTTCCTTTCAGTTTCATAGCGTATATTATTGTTTTATTTCAATTCTAACCTTGGTAATGAATAAATATTTTCTACTGTGTTGTCCATGTTTAGCCTGCATGAATCAAACTGCTCGGAAAGCAACGGGGGAAGTAGCCCATAAGATGCGTTTTTTGTAGTCCACAGCCATGTAAAACGACGTAGTATAGTGTAAATGGAGTCGGATTCTCTAAGCACTGCTGTTGGATTTTCCTAAATCCTTTCAAACCTCCTTTCCTTGACTTCATGACGTTTTCCGTTGAGGGTAAGGAAAAGTGGTTAGGAAAAGACGATAGGAAGGACTTTCTGACTCCACCCCTAATATTGTGATTAAAACTTTTCTCAGCAACCTCAAAATGAAGAAATGCTGCATTATGAGAAACTATTCACACTTCTGGAGTGCTAGTGGAGTGACCGGCGGGTTCTTGGTCACTTCCCTGACCCTTCTTCCACTAGTTTCCTGACCGATTCATTTCTATTGAACGACTATCTTATATTGACGAACGAAGGGATCCGGGTCACACTGCGCATGGGAGCCCTTCCTTTTATTTTGCCATCATGCTCTGCCCCATTCTCATTTGTCCTCATCCACCACTCCACTTGACACGAGGAGAGATAATCACTCATGAGAGCAAAATGTTGTTGAGATTTAGGGTAGTAATTAATTTTAAGTCTCTTCCCTTTTTTTTACTATCAAGATTCTTCCTCGTGTCTGCTATGTGACCTCTCTGCTGCGTGACACTGTCTGTGCATGTAAGACGGAACCCTTGGTGATTCCAGTAACACGTCTCCTAAATAAAATAAAATAAAATTAAAAGAACAATGATCCGCTTTTTTGAACGGCTCCTTTTAAGGAACGGAGCCATAAGAGCCGGATCCTTTCAAGGAGCCGTTATTCCCATCACTATTATGCAGTTTAGCCCAACAAGCAACTCCACGAAGATTCCCTGTGGTTCCAAACTTCTTTCATTTCACAGTTATTGGGGCCTCTGTGCTCCTGGGAACACTGAAATCTTTAGACATGGTTTTATACCATTGTCCTGATCTGTGCCTCGCCACAGTTTTATCACAGAGGTCTACAGAGAGTTCCTTTGGCTTCATGGCTTGTCCTGATCTTCAGTGTGAATTTGGGACCTTTGCAAACCATGTCCAATCAATTCAGTTTGCCACAGGGAGACTCTAATAAAGTTCTAGTGTCATCTCAAGCATAACCAGATGAACTTGGCCACAATTTGGTTTGCCCAGGAGAGGGCACATACACACTCTCCTGGTGTGTGTGTGTGTGTGTGTGTGTGTGTGTGTGTGTGTGTCTGTGTGAGAGAGAGAGAGAGAGAGAGACATCAAATTTTTACATTATCTTCCAAATAGCACTCTCCTGTCTCTCTCTACAGTCTGACCCTCTGCTCATGACACAGCTCTTGATAAATGTGGTCGGTTTTTACAACTCTATGGTGGACCTATACTGATAAAAATGAAATGATAACTTTAATATATATTAAAGTTAGTACAGGGCACCACCCTTCAAAGGAAGGGAAATTATAGCCAATTTTCTGATGTTCTCATTTACTATATACTAACCATCAACTTGGTAATATGATTAATAATTAAATGAATAACTTCAACCAAAATCCCCATGTTGAAGGATTTGTAGTTCTACCAATTAGAGGTTGGCAATACTCTTGTGCAACACGAAATAGACCAGCCTGTATATTTAGAAACTTTAATTTAATGGAAAACACGTTGAAGAAAACAATATCTAGACTAACAAATGTAAATATACCACAAATGTAATGTTACACAGAATAACATCAAGACAGTTAGACTTCAGGGATATCAATATGTCCATTTAGTGATTGTGAATGCATTTGACCTGCTTTGCAAATAAGAGTGACAACGGGTGCAACAGAGAGGCAAAAGCAAGACAACCCCCAAAAAAGGAATAGTTTTGCATGAGGTGGTCAAAGACAATTTCTTTCTCCTTTCCTCCCTGACTGACTCTTCTCCATTTCTGCTAGGGTCCTTGTCACTACCTGCAGCCCAATCAGGTAGCACAGGTAGTGCAGCTCCTCAAGGATAGCAAATCCTGTGCGGTCGCGAGAAGGTCTGCTGTGTCTCCCAGCACAGTCGCAAGAGCATGGAGGAGATACTAAGAGATGGCTGTTACATGAGGAGAGCTGGACAAGGCCATAGAAGGGCATCGATCCAGCAGCAAGGCCAGTATCTGCTTCTTTGTGCAAGTACGAACAGGACGAGCACTGCCAGAGCCCTACAAAATGAACCACAGCAGGCTACTAGTGTGCATGTCTCTGACCCAACAGACTCCATGAGCAGTGGTGCCCCTAATTTTTTTTTACAGGGGTGGCCAGATGGGGCGACCGAAATAATCAGGGTGGCACACCAAAACCAAATAGAAGACTTTGTTCATCCTGCTCGGGGAAACTTACAGCAGCACAGTATCACACAGGGTATCAAAACAGGAACAAAAACAGTTTCCAAAAAAGATATATATATATATATATATACAGAGTGAAAAAAGTAATGTGCAGTGGGTTGAAAATAATAAATAATAATAATATTATTGTTATTAAATATGCATATATATTTCACGTAAATATACTATACATGGAATGGTACTGGATAAAGAGTATTACATTAAAGATGGTTATTATGGAGTCTGACAACTGTCAGGATGAAGGACCTGGGGTAGCCGACATCTTGCATTGGGGATGCAGCAGTCTGTTGCTGAAAGAGATGCTTAAGGCCCCTACAGTCTCGTGGAGGGGATAAGAGGGATTGTTCATGATGGATGTCAGCTTGGCCAACATTCTCCTCTCACCCACCTCCTCAATTGTGTCCAGAGGGCAGTCCATGACTGAGCTGGCTCTCAGTCCTGTCCTGCACCGCAGCCTGGTATACAGTATGAGAACCTGAATACCTTGTTGTGCCAAACAGATTTTACTTCAACAAGAGAGTTTTAACATACTCCCTTGTCTGTTTTATTATTTATTTAGTTATGTTATGATTTGTCACCGGGCTGGACAGAGGGACAGAAATGGGGATGGGGGCACAAACAGACACCACAGAGAAGGGACCATACCTGCAAGAGAACGGGGATGGGGGGTGGGGACAACAGAAAACAACAGAGGAGAACAACAATTGCACAAAGCAACGAAACCTGCAAAAGAACGGGGATGGGGACAACAGAAAACAACAGAGGAGAACAATGTTGCAGGAACCTGCAACTGTCACACCGCGGTGAGGGTTGTCTCGTCCTGCGTTTTTTGTCTCGTGACTTCCTGTTTTATTTTGAAAAACTAACTCTCCTCTTGTTTCAGGTTACTTGCCCTTCCTCATGTGTCACCAGTCTGATCGTCTTCCCTGATTTCTGATCTTGTCCACCTGTTCCCCATTCCCCTCAGGTGTTTTATAGTCTGCGTCTCCCTTTGTCCTGTGCCTGAGTGTTATCGTTTCAGCCGAGCACCGCAGCCCCATGTCACAGTCCTCGCCTTGCTTTTCTTGTATTGTGGTTTGTACTCTTTGCCTCCTTGGGAGATTCAGACGGCTATGGGTTCTCAGCTAGGCCACCTCTCGTCCCAAATGCAGGACCTGCTCAACCAGCTCGTCCAGCCGACCACAGCAGCTCCGCCCCTGGCAGTCGCTGCTGCACCGGCTCCGACCGTGACTATGGTTGGGGCTGGTAGCAAGTTGGCCCCGCCAGTGAAATTCGCTGGGGAGCTGGGACTATGTAAGACATTTCTCATTGACTGTTCAATTCATGCTTTACCCCCATGCTTTACCTACTGACCGGTCCCGGATAGCCTTCATGATCTCCCACCTGACCGGGAGAACCAAAGCATGGGCCTCAGTGGAATGGGCTCGGGGCTCACCACTCTACAGTTCTCTCATAGACTTCCAGGCAGCGTTACAGAGGACTTCTGATCCGGTTTCGACAGACTGGGAAAAGGCTCAGGAGCTGAGCGGACTGACACAAGGCAGCGGGTCCGTCTGTGACTACGAATTCCACAGCCCTCTACGATTTGTTCCTGAAGGGGCTGGCAGCTCCTATTCCAGACCTTCTCGTCCCCTTGGATTTACCCCCAGATTTAGACTCCCTCGTCGCGCTCGCCATTCGGACGGACAACAGGATCGGCCAGCTCAGACCGCAATGGAGCGGAAGATCCGTGTTGAAGGAGAGACCCCGGTGCTACCAAACACCGGGTTTGTCGGCTCCCCGCCGTTCGCCGCCAAAGCAGTGTCGTCACTCCACCTCGGAAGGAGAGGGGGAGCCCATGCAGCTGGGCAGAGCTCGGCTGACGCAGGAGGAACGACGGAGGCGACAACTGGAAGGGCGGTGCTTCTACTACGGGGAGTTTGGTCACCTCGTCGCCGCCTGCCCAGCCAAGAGGCCCCTGGTGGTGAGACCGTTCACGGCTTCAGGCCCCGATTCTTGCACCCTCACTACAGTCAAGGTAAAGCATCACACCACCACAGAACTCAAGGCGCTCATAGACTCAGGGGCTGATGAGAGTTTGATGGACTGGGGCTTAGCAGAGGAATTTGGCCTCAAGACTGAACTTTTAGCTAAGCCCATCAAGGCCAAAGCACTCAATGGAAAATAACTGTTCTCCATCACACACATCAGTGAACCCCTCCAAGTGCTCATCAACGAACATAGAGAGCATATTCGTTTTTATTTATTCGAGTCCCCCAGTCATGCTCTAATTTTGGGACAGCCATGGCTGTTTCGTCACAATCCCCATGTAAATTGGAGAACGAGAGAAATCATGGGATGGGGGGGGAGACTGTGTGGGGAACTGTTTTGCCACTTCGACCCAGGGGGAAGATGTGGCAGGGATTAATCTTGCTTCTGCTAATTTCGCCTTAGTCTCAGAATACCCGAACCTGAGCCCAGTGCCTCCCTGCTACCATCACATCTGGGAGGTTTTCGATAAGACTAAGCCATGTCCCTTCCTCCACACCGGCCATACGACTGCGCCATCGAACTGATCCCAGGCTCCACCATTCCCAAGGGCCTCCTGTACTCGGTCTCTGGGCCGGAGAGGGAGGCTATGAGAGAGTACATTACCACCTCACTGAAAGCGGGATTGATCCGCCCCTCGTCATCTCCAGCAGGCGCCGGGTTCTTCTTTGTGGGCAAGAAGGACGGGACCCTAAGACCCTGCATAGACTATAGCCCGCTAAATGACATTACAATAAAGAACCGTTACCCACTTCCTCTCATGTCTTCAGTGTTCGACCAGCTCCAGCAGGCCAAAGTGTTTACTAAGATAGACCTCCGCAACGCTTACCATTTGATCTGCATAAGAGAGGGTGACGAATGGAAAACCAGGTTTAATACCCCAATCGGCCATTATGAGTACCTGGTCATGCCTTTTGGGCTCACAAATGCACCTGCCATGTTTCATGCCATGGTTAATGATGAACTTAGAGACTTTCTTGACCATTTTGTTTATGTTTACCTCGATGACATTCTCATTTATTCCCCGGACCTTGACACGCACCGAGACCAGTTCAGCAGTTCTTAGGATTCGCTAACTTTTACAGGCGGTTCATCAGAGGCTTTAGCGCAATAGCTGCCCCTCTCCATGCTCTTGCCTCCTCCCAGGTGCAGTTCCACTGGTCTCCGGAGGCGGAGACTGTCTTCCAGAACCTCGGCCCCCATCCTCACGATGCCAGACCCGCAGCGTCAGTTCGTGGTCGAACTAGATGCCTCCAACGAGGGGATCGGGGCAGTCGTCTCTCAACGCTCGGAGCAGGATGGTAAGATGCATCCCTGCGCCTTTTTGTCACGGCGGCTGGCCAAGGCAGAACGCAACTATGACGTCAGCAACCGGGAGCTGGTGGCGGTCAAGGTCGCCCTGGAGGAATGGAGGCACTGTCTAGAGGGGGCAAACCATCCGTTCATCGTCTGGACTGACCACAAGAATCTGGAATACATCAAGAAGGCTAAAAGACTAAATTCTCGCCAGGCCAGGTGGGCGCTTTTCTTTAACCGTTTTTCTTTTTCTCTCTCTTACAGGCCGGGGTCCCGAAACGTCAAACCAGACGTCTTGTCCCAACTCTTCGACCCTGAGCCTGTTGCCAAAGAACCTTCCACTAAACTGTGTGGTTGGAGCGGTGACTTGGCAGATAGGGCACCTAGTGGGTGCCCAGAGAATCGGTTGTTTGTTCCGGTTGAGTTGTGCCCACAGGTGATCCACTGGGCCCACACCTCGCTGCTTTCCTTCCATCCGGGAGTTCGGAGGACGATGTTCGCCATCTCTCGGAGGTTCTGGTGGCCATCCATGGAGCCGGAGGTCCGGGAGTACGTAGAGGCATGGACGGTCTGCGCCCGAAACAAGACGTTTTCCGGATCCCGCATGGGTGTCTTGCAACCACTCCCCATCCCCTCCAGACCGCGGTCCGACAACTCCATGGACTTCGTCACGGGGCTCCCGGTATCTCAAGGAAACACCACTGTCCTCATGGTGGTGGACAGATTTTCCAAGATGGCTAGATTCATTGCTCTGCCAAAGCTAATTTTCATAGTAGTTTTAGTTCATAGCCGTTTTTCTTTGCCTCCTTGTGAGTTATCTTTTGTTTGTAATTTTCATAGCGCAGTTCATAGCCGTTTTTCTTTGCCTCCGTTGGAGTGATTTATGTTAAATCAATTGATTAGTCTTGAGGTTATTTTCCCTCCGTGTTTTGGAGTGTTTTTAGTTATTTAGTAGAATCGCCTTATGTTTAGATAGGAAAAGAATGTTCTACAGCCTGTAATGTTTGTCACTCTGTCTGAGGGTTTAAGATTACTGGAATAAAAGCCTGCCTGAACTGTCTACTGCATCTGAGTCCTCTTTATAGTCCAGGCCTGACAGCAATGAAACCTGCAACGAAACCTGCAAGAGAACGGGGAGGGGGACTTGGGGTGGAGAAAGACAAACAAACAAAGAGACAGCCAGCCAAACAACAGCAATAAACAGTTGATATAACTAAACTAAAACAACTGAGGGAAAATGAAAAGGAGGAACAGTCGGGCAAAATAAATAAACAATATCGCACAGCCATGAGAACTATAATAATAGATTTAAATAACTTAATGAAAAGCATAAAGAGTAATTCTACCTGTTGATAACCATGGACAACTTAAATTTGTTTGTGTGTGTGTCTATGAGTGTGTTTGTGTGTCTATCAGTGTGTCTGTGAGTATGTGTGTGTGTCTATGGGTGAGTGTATGTGTCTATGTGTGAGTGTTTGTGTCTGTGTGGGTGAGTGTACATGTATGTGTGCATAAGCCTGTCGCAGAATGTAGTTAGTTAGTGAGATGGGACGTCACAACAGCGATGCACCGACCCCAGCAGCAGGCACCCCGCGACCCCCCGAAAGCGCATAGGACCCGAGACCACATGCCCCGGGGACAGCCATGGCCCACCCTAAGGGAGAACAGCAGAGAGCCGTGCCGGGAAGCCCCCCCGCTGCCAGAGAGCGAGACCGTGGGGGAACCAGGGATGACAGCCCCCCCCCAGCCCAGCCAGAGACCACCAAGCACCAAGGTGCGTGGTAACTAAAGTGCAGTTAAAATTTGGAGGGTAGTTGCGACACAGGCACCCCCACAACTGGCAGGTAGTGAGGCTCTCCAACGTGCCCCTCCCAACCCCCAAGCCCTCTGTGTCTAATGTGTGATTAAAACTGAGCCGGCTCTCCTAACCAGCCTATTCATTCTCTTTCTGTCCCTCTCAGTGCTTCCACAGCCCCAACAGACCACTGCATAGCAAATTGCAGATGCCACCACAGTGTCGTAGAAAGTCCTGCACACACCAAAAGACATCAGTCTCCTCAGGAGGTGGAGACGACTCTGGCCCTTCTTGTACAGAACACCTGTGTTGTGCGACCAGCCCAGTTTATTGTTAAGACACCCAGGTATTTGTAACTCCCCACGACCTTGATGTCAAAACCCTGGATGTTCACCGGCGAGGTCTGTGTCATCTTCCTGCGGAAGTCAATCACCATTTCCTTTGTCTTACTGGCGTTGATGTGCAGTTTGTTCAGTTCACACCAGTCAACAAAGTAAATGATGACCTCCCTGAATTCCAGGTCGTTCCCCTGTGACACATGACCAACGATGGCTGTGTCATCGGGGAACTTCTGGAGGTGACAGCTGTCTGTGTTGTGTCTGAAGTCCGATGTGTACAGGGTGAAAAGGAAGGGGGAGAGCACTGTTCCCTGTGGAGACCTGGTGCTGCAGACTTCCACATCAGACACACAATCGTGAAGCCTCACATACTGCGGTCTCTTCGCGAGGTAGTCGTGGTCCATGCAGCCAGGTGACAGTCCACTCCAGCTCCTTCCATCTTCATCCTGTGCAGCGATGGTTGGATGGTGTTGAAAGCACTGGAGAAGTCAAAAAACATGACCTTCACAGTGCTCCCGATGTTCTCCAGGTGAGCGATGGACCTGTGAAGCAGGTAGATGATTGCGTCGTCCACACTTATGCCCGGTCGATACACGAACTGAAGGGCGTCCAGTTCAGTGCTTACAAGGTGTCGGAAGCCCCAGTGTGCAATTTATGTATTTTTCTGGCGGCATCTGGTGGTAAATTTGGTGGTAAATTTGCAAACCACAACCAACTGAGCACCCCAACAGGGACACTTTATGGTGGCACAGCGCTGATTCCATTTCCGGTTTCCGGCAGCGCTTAAATTCAACTCTAATGCACGTAATCTGGCGACTTACACGGAAGTAGGGTCCACCGATTGTAACTATATTTAACTCATTCAAAGATGACTGGTTCTTTGTTGCAGGTGATTACACATATATGAACACATAGTTATGGACAATATATTCAATTTCTGAGAATAAGTTTTTCTAAATATTACACACTAGCTTTAAATACTGTAAGTCTGTTTTTTGTGACCTTAGTAATTAAATACTCCTTTTCCCTTACCTTAATTTGGGTCCTGCTCCTTCAAACCCATGACACTTAAACCTAACTATACTATTTCACTATTACAAAAAATGTACTTTATTGATTTAAATGGATAGAACCTAATGTAAAATATCTGATATAAGCAGAATTTACTGTAATTCTGCTGCTCTTGTATATATTAAATACAATAATTAATAATAATAATAATAATAACCCAACAGACATGATATGGCGCTATACAAATAAAATTGAATTGAATTGAATTGAAATAATTAAGCATACCTGGGAAGTACCTTATATACCTTGCAAGTGCTGGCTGCATTTATTGTGTTTATTTTTGTACGTAGACCTAACTATACTATTTAACTGTTAATAAAAAAATATACTTTATTGATTTAAATGAATAGTACCCGATGTAAAGTATCAGATAGAAGCCTTTTGCCAGCATGTAGCATATTTTGCATATATTCTACACGTCTCGCCAGGGGCTGGGGGGGGAGTGCCACTGTCCATGAAGATGGCATGAGGGCCCGACCTCCTCTAGTGGGAGTCGTCTGGAGACGTGGTGGTGAATGTTTTTCTGCCTGTAACATCATCCAGCATGACCAGTTTGGCGATGGGTCAGTAATGGTCTGGAAAGGCATATCCTTGGAGGATTGCACCGACCTCCATGTCATACCGAACAGTTGCTGTGCAGTGTTGTTAAGTACCGGGATGAAATCCAGATTGTCAGAATTTACGCTGGTACAGTGGGCCCTGGGTTCTGTGGCCCCGTCTTGCGTCCCATCTTGCTCTACATCTCACAAATGCCTCCAGTTTGTGTCAGCTTTGATAAACTGACCCAGTCAAAACTTATCATCATTCCCACTATATTTGCCACAGTAAACAGACAGGACACAGATAAAGCAAAAATAGAAAATCAAAAGAGTTTACAGGCAGAAGTTTAAAACTATATTACACATTAGGTAATGCCAATAGGTAGGCCAGTATTATTTGTGAACAGTATATTAGTGTTGTTCTAATGGTTGGGATGTTTAATGGTTAGAATCCAATCCTGTACATTCATTCCTGCTGTGTTATCCTCATTTCATGATACTCAGTCCCAAAACCATATTGGACAATTCCACATCCAGAGTCTTCTTTACGCAAAGGCTGTTGGCCAAATGCCAGGGCATTATACAGCTGCTACTTTCACACAGTTTCAAGTCAAACATCACATTTTAAAACCTTTTAATGTTATAACTAAACTTAAACTGGATGAAGGATTTTAGAGAAACAAGCTGAGCAAACAGTGCCTCTTACAGCCCCTCCTGGCGGCCTGTTTTCCAATAGATTATTAATGAGAAACTGCTTCAGTCTGACTTTTCAATTGATTTTAATCACCTCATGTCTTTGTTTTGTAGAAGACCTGTGTTGTTTTGACCAAAAAAAACCTGGTCTGAATTCAGTGGTGCGTTTTTGCACTTTTATTCTAAGGGGACATTATCAAGATAATAATATGCAAAGTGGGTACTCAACATACATACAATTATTAAACATATATTGTTTGCTTGTGCACTTTCACTTTGTGCACATGTAGATCACGTTCCTCTGCAGAGGCGCATTCTAGTCTGGCACCTTTACTCCACCATTAGCAAAAATGGATTTGGACACACCCTGAATGCTCCATGTGCTTAGATTGCTTAAATAGTGAGTGCACTACATGATGATGTGAAGGAACATCAGCCACACACTGAACAACGGTAATGCGATGAGAGGAGGAAAAAAAAAATTGATGATGGCGTTGGCAATGCTTGGATCTCAACATTAATAACATAAGAACCTCTGATGACGCCACATCAGTCAGGTTTACTAGGAAGATAGTCTGGCATCAGCCAAGAATGATTGAGCCATGATCTTTCCCCTAGAGGAAATGTAATTTAATCCTCCATGTAAACACACAGGAAGGTGTATGAACACAAATGCACACCACAACATTTGTAAAAAATAAATAAATAAATAAATACATTTTGAAGACTTTTGCCTTGCCTGTCTTTTATTCTCCAGTCATATGCAATAGTGGGTGCACAGTGAAGTGTTTTGCATATGCCAGTAACAGAGAAATGTGGGTTAGTGCCCACACCAGTACTAGAATTTGTGTGTGTGTGTGTGTGTGTGTGTGTGTGTGTGTGTGTGTGTGTGTGAGAGAGAGAGAGAGAGAGAGATTTGATTTTTTTGATTTTTAAAACAATGTTTATTAAGATTTACCAGAGAGAGAGAGAGAGAGAGAGAGAGAGAGAGAGAGAAAGAATTTTGCTTGTGCGTAATTACTTAAGTTGTTCTGTCAGGGGAGAGAACCATACAAGACTACTGGTTGTGACAGAGGCACTGCTACAGCAAGAAACACATGCTGCGTTTTTATCAGAGCAGCACACTGACAAAAAACACTCACACGCCCATCAGACAAAGTGGAATGACTGCATTCGCACACATTCTCTTAAATGAGGGTTCACAAGCTCTCACTCACATGCACACACACAGTAAGCTGCACACTGCTTCATTTATCAGTGATGCATTATTTATCAGCAGCCGTGTAGCTACTCCTCAAGGTATTTACAGCAAGGAATACATTAGCAGTGAAGAATGCAGGATTGGAGAAATGAATATTCCACCAGATTAATATGCACATCACAGCTTCTACTGGAAGAATCAACCAAGCTCTACTGTTTCCATAAAAAAATACAACTCAGACAGGCCTTTCACCAAACAGATACTCATCAGAAATCTGTCCATCAAGGATAATTTTCTTCAATCTGACCTACTGTAATGAGGCATTCTGGGAGCACCATCTTTAGACGTGAGACAGGAGATGAAATACAACAGTAATTTGAGAAATTGGAGTAATATGAGGGAAAAACATCAGCCCAGTTAATGCAGAGAACAATTCTCTGCACTCAGTTATTCTTTCTTTGGTATGTAAGTCCAAGTGTCGACTGTGGAGCTACAATTCACAAAATAACAAGCCATGTTAACAATGGCCATTCCAAGGGCAGGAAGAAAAAATTTGCAATCTTTTCAAAAGGTATTAAATGTAAATATGATGTTTATGAGTCACAATCATTTTGAAATCCATCATCAAATAGAGCAATGTGAAAAAGATTTTCAAATCCATTTTCAAATCCATTATTAAATAGAGCAATTTGAAAAAGATTTTCACTTCCATTTTCAAATCCATTTCGAAATCCACTTTCAAATCTTATTCGAAAAAACTTTTCGAAAAGCATTTTGCCTCTCCTTTCAACATTCCGAGTCCCTCTGGGTCCCTATGTTGGTTTGCTGAAACAATGCAAATGAGCAGGGAACAAGCTCTCTCATTGGCTAACGCCTGATCTATCATATAGATGTGTGACGTGGATTGTGGGAAGGAGAAGATGGTACAAGATACAAGTTAACGTTGGCCACCGGCTCTATGCTGCTGCTGGCTGTTGTTTACTACACTCTTCTTCTTTGGTTTTATTGCACGCAGCGCACCTCTTTACCAATGTAAGTTATATCTTGTACCTTTGTCACTCTTTCAAAATTTACAAACTCAGCGCAGTGTTCCGAGCCAAGCCTGGCTCTTTAACAGGAGCTGTGAACTGTGTGTCAGAGAAGAGGAAGGTTGCCGCTGCGCTGTGTGTACAGAGCTGCAGCCGCCGTGAGAAGGGAGACACGCCTGATGAGTCCGTGTATGTGGCCGCAGTGTTGAAATAAAGTACACCGTTCATTTTTTCCTTATCGTTGATCTGGATTCAGTTTGATGTTACCACCAACGAGTGCAAATTACCGCGTTCACCCGGATGTGCTGGGGTCAACTCAGATCGGCTCCGTTCGGAGTTGACGCCAGCACAACCCGGGTCTATTGCAGAGTCATTTGCCCCGGGGCTGAATGCCGATTAAACGTTTTCACACTCCGGAAACGCTTTTTCGAAATGGATTTGAAAATGGATTTGAAAATCTTTTTCAAATTGCTCTATTTAATGATGGATTTCAAAATCTTTTTCAAATTGCTCTATTTAATGATGGATTTCAAAATGGATTTCAAAATCTTTTTCAAATTGCTCTATTTAATGATGGAAGTAATTGTGCTCCACACAATTATGAAGAGTTGATATAAGTAAAAAAAAAACAAAGAAACTAGAGCCTAACTGACGTACTGTTTGGGCAGAAATTTGGGCCAATATGAGCCTTTTACAGACATATTGGTATCTGCGTTTCTGTTTGCAAATATGCGGTCATATGAAAATTTTTATTTTTAATCACCAAATACGACACCAGTTTCATTCATACTAAGTGCTATTGCAAGTGCGGCCTTCAATCTCAATCCACACTGACTCCTCAGAACCAGTTGTTATGTCAGCACCACAGGAGGCAACCAGCCAAACCATCTGCATCAGGCTGTCCAACTTTCAAAATTCAATGAATATAGATATGGATGTTTTTAATTATTTATTGTAACTTTCCCAACCACTACAATAGACAATGGGAGTTTTGTGTGATTTAAGTATGGAGGTGACTGAATAGGTGGGCAAGAAAAAACACACCGATTTGCAGCTCAAAAATAGAGAACATATTGATACACTTCACACAAGGACTTGGTTGACATTTACAACACATTATGCTGGATTGCCCTTTTGTCACTGTGGAGTTCATTTTTGCCTTTGGTTGCTGCAGTAACATCCGATATCTAACGCTACAATTTGACCAGTGAAGTGGTGAAAAGGTCACACTGTTGACCAAAACCATGTGGCTATTTTTATTTATTTTTTCACATCGGACAACAGAAGCATGCTGTCTGTGGCTCACTGAAACAAATGAAATTCAAGACTGAAGCCAGTTTTACAATCCAATTGGCCGGGTATATTTTATGTTCATTTTAAGTGGCAGGATACCTAGCACAGGTACTTATCATAAGTATGAAAAAAATACTTCTAAACCTAATTTTGTAACTTTGGACATCATCAGTCGAGGACTGTCACACATGAGGGCCATTTAACTGCTGCTGCAACTGTGATCCTGGCACCTTTACTGCTGAGACAGAAGGCAAAGTTATTGGAAGTGAAGTAGTGGCTAATACTCCTCAGTCAGGCTAGTGAGTACTGCTAATTACAACCACGCTCATTACCTCACATTATCCCATTCAGAATGTCTGATAATGCTATCATGCAGATTTAGCAAAAGAACACATGTGAAAACCTTCCCCTTATAAAAGGACATTAAGATCTAGGCAGTGGTGCAGTAATTGACAGGGGTGGCTGCTGTGCACATGTTGCTGCCTGAGAGAAGCTTCTTGCTGATATTCTATGTCCACACTGGGACATGGGAAATATACACTAGGTATCTGCTAAGTAAAACTTGTTTAGGGGTTAGGGTGCAAGAAATGGCAATACAGTAACTGAAACTAACTGTAAACTGTATATATGTTTTTCAAACCTTATCAAACCATTGCACACAAACATATGTATTTTTCACATATGACTTGCAATAATTTAGGAATGCAGGCTTATCTTGCTAAGGGTTTTCAGATTAAAAAAACATGCTTCTGCTTCACACTGCAGGCCATGGACAAACAACATAGTTTTTGTTTCATTTGGAGGACTTGTTTACCACATTCCTGCACACACATAGCCTCATATACCTACCTTTGCACAGTATACAGAACAAGGCTGCTGTTTCTCAGTTAATCTAAGCTGTTTAATGTCCACAGACTTCAGCATTGAAAAGAGAGACTCCTCCCAGCCAAAAAAGGAACACCTGTAAAATGGCACCATGCCCAAGGGGAATTAAGTGACTTGGGGAACATTTTGGTATTGTTCCATAACCCACAAGCTATGCTGAAGACAATGGTCATGCAGGCCCCATATGTTGCAAGGCAGATCGTTGGGGTTTGGATCTCAGGGTGGTGGACGGACACATTTAAGTTCGGCTTTCATGCGCAAGACTGGAGTTTGTGTCCTGTCACACACCAGCAATGACCACTCTCCAGTTTTAGATGTCTAACTCTAACCATACCATAGCCATTGTTTACTGTATTTGACATCAAATACATGCATTTTAGTCGTTGATTCAATTTATGTTTTGGCAGGGGAAGGAGGCCCACTGGGACAGAAAATGCAGAGGTCCCCAATTTTCATGTGGCACCACTGTAGAAAAAAAACTAGTGCTGTCAACATTAACGCGTTCATCTTTGTGTTAAATGTTTAAAATTAACGTCATTGACGCATTTTGTTTACTTCCTGTGGCGGCTGACGACGTGCAGCTTAACCATTAGCCATCCTGGCTAAAGATGGAGACGGACAAGGAAGGAGTTTATAGTATGTTTTGTCACGAAAACACACCCGAAAAGTGACACAGGTTTAGTATTCGCAATTATTTCTTTCAGAAACGCGGAAAAGGCAGAGAATATCAGTGAAGAGTGTTGTTGTGGTTTCCAGGTTGACACACTCACTGCCTGTCACATCACAGCTCACACAGGAGATCCCTGACGCGTCCAGATAATTAGCTGTTCTAATTCTGTAGTTCACAGGTGAGAATCTGTGCTCAAAGTTAAAAAGATGCTAATAAACAATAGTATTTGAAATTAAATACTGTAATGTAATGTATGTAATAATGTATCCAGCCTTCCTGAGTAGTGGCATATAATTTTTTCAGAGATTTACTTTCTTTTTACAGCTGACCTCCAGCTGACTGTATAAAGAAATACATGAATATGAATCACAGCCTTGTGACATGGTAATTTAATGTATTTTTACTATTAAAAACCGCAAAGGATGCTTGAGAATACTTTGCAAGTGAAATGGCTGCTTCCGACAAAGGCTCCGATGTTTGGTTGATTTTAAAAGGATGCATCTTATTTGTTTGTTTGCTGAATGTGACATTAACACTTGAACACTATCAGCCAGTCAGTTGTATGTGGTCAAGTTTATGTAACTGTGACAGAGTGGCGGTTGAGAAGACCAATATATTGTAGCGAATGCTCAGAAGGACAGGAGGCTTGCTGGAGAATGTAAGTATTTTATTTTTTCCACTATTGGACTACAGAACGGTAGCGGCACACTACAGGCAATACACAGTATCGGAACAATAATCCCAAACTTTGCCACGGGGGCGATGTCTTCACTGAACTCTTGTAAATCCCAGTGCTCCCCCAAACACTCCTCACCTACCCTAACTGACCGCCAGGGTCGCTACAATATATATGAATAGATGGAAGTCTGACAACGGCACCTGGGGTAGTGCACCCCAGGAAATATGTTCTATTGAATATAATATTATCAGTAACCTAAAATTTACTGAGGCACTCCAAAGCAAATTAAACATTATAGTTTCATTAATATCAATAAAAAGAGAACAAGAAGGTGCGCTGAAAGATGAGAAACACCAGTAGCTAAAAACACAGAATAAGGACAATAAAAATAGTAATCATGATATATTTTATTACAGATTTAGTAAAAGTGCCAAGGAGGAAAATTAATAAACAAAAGAGAAAAAATATAATGAGTGCACTCAGAAGATCCTACCAACCTCTTTTAAAATGAACGTCCAAGGTAATTAGTGCATTGTTGACGGAATGGAGATGTAGATGACCCCTTGCTGAAGGTGGAATGGCATCAAGGGCAGACTGAATTACATAACTTCTGGTTGGCCAGTCGGCCTAGCTGGTTCATCAAACAAAAAGTGGGCGCTAAAGCATCATTTATTTGTTTTATAATAAACTGAAACTAACGCAAAGAAGAGTGATGGCTATCAAAAAGCTTAAAGACAAATGTTAAAAAAGTTTACAGTTAAAAAAAGTTTAGTACTTAGAGACTTACGCTTCGAAATGTAAAAAAAATAACAAGAGGTTTTTGGCTGCAGTGCAACTGCCAGCAGCAGTTAAAACCTTGAGCCTGTACATTCTGATGAGGGAGAGACAGCAGCAGGATTTGCTCATGAGCAAATGGTACTGGTAAGTAGGAACACAATTACATCAGGTTGCCTATGCTTTTTTTCACTATAGTTAGCTGATTCAGGGTGCGATTTGCTGCGGGGATGCATGGGATTTCCCCCTTTCTGGCCTATATATCCCCATTTTTTTTTTTCATAGATCACACCCTGGATATATGAAAATTAAAAATGTTACATAGATCTTTTGTTTCAGGTTTTCTGGATAGGTAATATCATTTGGTTTCAAATATTTTTACAATACTACACCTTTTCCATTAATCATGGGTTTTGTGATGTTACTTGCTGTGAATTTGACACATTGACTGGCAAAGTATATACTATCAGGACAAGCTATTGGCTGTTTGTACCTGTTCAAGTGGTGGTGGGGCCTATTTGAGGGGAAAGTCAAGGGCCGATTTTTTTATTTGTCCCAGTCCGTCCCTGGTTGCGGGACAGTTGTCATTTAATGACATTAAATGACGATGGATGGATGAGGACTTAAGTTCCAACTGAGGGCTCCAAAAAAAACAACAGGAGAATTACTAAATTTAAGTCCTTAATATATTTTCATTTAGATAAACTTCAATAAAGTCACTTCTCTACAGTGTCCATTTTACTTTTACCTTAACTCATACCAAGAGATAGCCATTATAACACATTTCACTGTTTATTACAACAATATGAATATAACAAACATAAAAAAAAATTATCACATCTTCTCCCCTCAGCCTTCATCTTAATTACATACATTTTACAGTTCAAAGCCTTGCAAAACACAGTTGCTGACAGGATTCAATAACTTACATGAAGCTAAGATGCATGAAGATTTTATGCCAGCCTCAACACACGTGCGTCACCTAGTAAGGCAGCACCGAGTGATTATCTGTCTTATCGCACACAGTTACTTACCAAATTAAACGACTACACAGGATTAATTAAACACACAAGTTATCACATGTTACTTTTAACCATGTTTGAAGTAGATAAGTAAAGAACCCTACCCCTATCTTAGTGATTAAAGTCATCAATTGATAACTTATGTTAGAAACAGGTTCTATGGTCTCTATGGTCAGACAAGACTTCCAACAAATATAAATACATTAAATCTGTGCTTGGCAGGAGACACAGTTTTAACATAAGTGAGAGACATTTGAAGACACTACTTAGCACAAGGGATTACTCTCGTCACAAAGCGTACTAACCCAGCAGTACTGGTAGAATTCATTAGCAAACTACTGCATTAATTACATTGCAGCTTTTGCAAAATCTCTCAAAAGTGTTGCCGGATCTGGCAAAGGTTTTGTAGGATCTCGCAAAGGTTTTTCGGGATCTCGCAAATATCTCTTTTTCAACCTTTGATTTTTTTTTGCCTTGATGTCCCTTCCAGGGCTCTGTATCTTACAGAGCCAAAAGTTTACAACTACCTGTAGCTGAAATGATGCTAGTGGGTGGTTGACAAAGATAGCATTGGCATCATTTTGACCCCAAGCTTATTACTCCACTATTTTGTTTTAAATGAATCTGCTGCCAGCAAAGTTAGGTTTCTCTCTACAATAACATGGCAAAACAAAATGCAGCACTCCTCAGCACACCAAACTACAAAGTGTCAAAGTATGCCTTTAATGGCTCCACCACATCCAGATTGAGCCAGACCTCATTGTGAAGTCCTATTATGATATCCTCAGAGCTTATTTGTTAATTTTCTCCTTATCACGTCTAGAATGCAATGTGTGTATGAGAAGCTTAGCCATGGAAACAATGCCACCCGTTTGTGAGCTATAAATGTGTCTTATCCTTAAAGCAGGGACAATTGGCTGGTGTGCATTTGTTTGTCATAAGACACATTGTCCTACACATAGACAAATACTTGCTCTTGCCAATCTCTTTTTGTGTAATCTCCAGCTAAGCTTCTATACACAGATTTAATAGAAAATGTGGGCCAAATCTTGGCAGACATGCGTACTGTATTCTTTAGCCGAGTCTTTAAAATAAATCCATGATGAATGAGAGTGTCCTGACCGGGTTAGTGATCATTTAGGATGATCATTGGTATAATATGAGAGGAGTACGACTCCCTCAGTAAGCTTTGTCTGTTTCATAGCCCAGGGAAGGACGTAACTCATTTTACATGCTGTATTTCAAAGACATATTACCAAAAAACAGGGCATTATCTGCTTTCTCAAACTGTGGGTCCTGCCCTCCTGAACTTAATTTGAACTTTTTTCTGTCACAGACTCAAACTAACACTGTTGCCAAAAGACTGTTATTCCATCCGCCACTTTGTTAGGTAACCAACTTTTTGTGAACCTTAAAATTTGCTGGTGGGATTCTCAACACACCAGCTAGTGTGTCTCAACTCAAAGTTGAAAACCACAGATCAGCTATGGAACCTGATTCTCTGATCCAATAGATTGACTATGGCTTGGTCCAAACATTTTGCTTTGAGTTTAGCTTTCTTGATCACACCCGTTCATGGTGAGGAAAACCAAACAGTCACGTTGTCATATCAGAACAGTATTTTGCATGGAGGAATTGGACGGGACAGAAGATTGGTTTTCCTTTTCTTTTTTCCTATAATGTACACGAAAAAAATCACTGTAATACAGTAAATAACAGAATGAACACATGACATGATATGATGACATGTGGAGCTGCTAAGACCCTGATCAGTTAAGGCAAGTCCTTACATAGTGTAGTCCTTTTCTTTTCATTCTGAAGGTAACATGAATACAGAGCACCAAATCAAATGGATAAAGTCTGACAAAAACCTCCTTCAGTTATGTAAAGGAAACAGATCATGGAAAAATGATTAATTTTGCACTTGGCGCATATACTGTATATTATCCGGGCCCAAGCCACTGACAAACTCAGAGGGAGGACCTATTGTACGGCCACCTCCAGACCACATCTGGAGGTGGCCATACATCGTGACCCATCCTGCACAGTTTGGCCACAGTCTCAAGAACAATATCCTCTTATTGAAAAGTCATAACCTGTGCCAGTGGGTTGTTCCATAGAATATTCTGGAAGTGTTTTGTTGGAAAAAGTTTGTAAAAGGCCACGTGGATTTAAAAAATACTTTCAGTCTAATAGATGAACCATCTTTCTATCACTGTGTATCCCTCATCCCAAAGCCATACAGGGGAATCTTGAAGAGGTCTGCATTCTTGCCAAAATATGACAACACGGTATGTACATGCACACCTTGGTCTGTACAAGTTTCAGCTGAAAACCAGTATAAAAATAACTGCATGTAATGTCTGGGAAGGACATGGTAGACGTTTGCTGTCAAGAAGCTGTCAAGGCTTTCTTGTCACGTGAGTCTGGGACAGTGACCATTTATTTCTCAATAGATCAGGTCTCTTTATAGTACAAAATCAACCTCTGTTTTTTCCATGACCCTTGCTAGCATATTCAACTGTTGTGCCTACACGTGGTGTAATATGGACTACAGATCCATGTTGTTTCTTCACGGGACACACAAATAAAACAGGGCCAAACGGAGCCGCCATTCGCACACGTTTGTAGCCTAGCATTAGCTAGCATCAGGTTGGATTAGCGGTTGCTAAAATCACCTGGTCCAGTGGTTCTAAACCTTTTTTTTGGCCAACACCCCCCTATCCATTATCCAGGTCGCTTCCCCCCTCCCCCATCAAATAAGTTGGGCTAATTTCCCTGAATATTAATGATGAGGCCCTATTATTAGTATTATTATTGTTATGATGATTATTATTGTTGTAGATTAGGCTTATTATTGTTGTTACCATTGTTCAGACCTTTAATTTTGCACAGAACTCTTGCTCAGCAATGATTGGAAGGACTGTCAAATTAATCATTTAAACCAGTATGAATATTTTATTTTTAGTCTCTTTTATTTAGTCTCCAGCAAGGTGACATACACAAGCCCACCCAGCGAGAAGAGATAAGGAAGAATGAGTGAAGTTAGCTGACAGAGAGCAGTGGACTTCACATGACAATAGGGCTGAACTATTTGGGGAAAATATCTAATTGTGATTTTTCTAACAGATATTGCACTTGCGATTTGATTTGCTATTATAATTAGCGCACACGCACACACACACACACACACACACACTGAAAGAGAGTGAGATGTGTTGAAGAGGAGAGAGCTCTCTCTCTGTTAGCAGTCTGTCTCTTTAAGGAGGGAATAGTCGTGGTGTTCTTTACCTCACAGTGCCACGTGAGACATTTTCATACGGAGTAACAGTCACAAACAACTCTTGTGTGGTTCTGTGCAGTGTTGCCAACTCCTCAGTAAAGAAGGTAGCTATTGGCTGTCCTAAAAGTCGCTAAATGACTAATTTGCATAATTGGCCATGTGTATGTAATTGTAATGAACGCCGTAGAAAAGAGGAATGACGTCGTGGGAGAGACAAAAAGTGAGTAAAAAACACCCTAAATATGTTTAGAACTACAAATGAACTTTCTTCTGTTGATTTTTTATTTTTTTTCACAATTCCAACCCTCCTCCTTTATCCGGGCTTGGTACCGGCAAACGTGACCCAAAAGAGACACTCTGGCGGAGTTACTAAGCGTTATTTTTTGTTTCTTTTTAGTTGTTTTTTTAGTTTAGTTTTCATAAGTTTGGTTTGGTTTTTAACCTTATGGTCAACTTAGGAGCCTAAAACAAGTCACAGTAAAACTTGAAAATTTTTAATCATAACATTTAAAAAAAAATTTGTATACAATCTAAATTAATAATCTATATGTACCAAAAAGAGACAATAGAAAAAACTGTCAATGGCAATGTGAGAAAATGATGGAAACTAGTCTGACCCTAATTCATAGTTTTTTTGATTTTTAGACCCCCCTCCACACACACACAGGCTGTGCTGGCTCACAGAAAGAGTGGGTCATAGTCATTTTGTTTAAGACTCTCTATGGCAGGTTCAGCAACTGATGGAGCTGACTTAAAAGAGTAAGCAGCAAAGGAGCTTGGCTATTTTTACTATTTCTCCAGGGCTCTTATTGTGCTTTAGAGTTTCCTCCACATTGAAAAATGACATGTACTGCAATGCTTCAATGTTGTCCTGCAGTCTCACCCTCAACTCATTAGTGAGGGGAGATGGTGAAGGGGTCACACACCGCTTTCAGACATTGCTTTCATCCTCAGGCGCAAGGTGGAGCTCAGCTGCCTTTGACTCAAAAAGGTAACCAAGGTGCGGATTGGGACTGATATATCCATCTATTCGCCCTTTTAGTACATCAAAATTTGCCAGTGGATTCAGCACCCTGCTGCTCACAGACTTGATCAGGCTAACCAAGCTGTCAAGTAGCTTAAGGGGATCTACCTGCTCTACCTCAAAAGCCTTGATGGCCAACTGTACCTCACCCAGCACTGACTTCAAAAAAGTCAGATACTAGATGTTTTGAGGATCACTGTACATGGAGTATAAAACCTCAGCCATGTAGCATGGACTTGGTGATTGCGAAATGCAGCCTAAGCTCCTCCAACTGGTCTAAAATGCGTGAAACTGCGGGTTCAATGGAGAGCCAACGTGTGGCACACACTTTGGTTATCTGTAAGGGTTTCTCCCCACAGTTGATGGTTTCATATATGGCCTTGTAGGCCTCCCTGCGCTTTGGAGACACTGAAAACCAGTTATAGGTCTCTCGTATCAAGTACTCCACACTACGGGGCATGGTGTCATTGGAAGCATGACTTACAGCAAGATGCAGAGAGTGGCACACACAGCGAATAAGAACCAGATCTTTGAGGCCATACTCCTCCTTCAGCACTTTATGGACCCCATTGTTAATCCCCGTCATTACAGAGGCATTGTCAGTCCTTATCCCGAGGAGTTTCTCTTTTTTAAGACAACACTTCTCGAGGAAAGCCACAACTGCATGGGCTATAGATCTGCATCTCCTCCCTCCAACTCAACAAGCCCCAGAAATGTTGACACAATTGTCTGCTTGCTGGTGCTAGAACACCAGTAATCGTTTCTTTACACTTTGTCCTGTGCAATTTGAGGTGGGTAGCAGCAGTGGAGTCTGAGAAAGCTGCTCTACAGGCTTCTCCAATGTGACCATATGCCAACATGAAACAGTGTTCAGCAATAGCTAGAGCCATGGTGGCCTCAGCCTTTTTTGCAGAGTAAATTTTTTTAACCATAAATGGCAGCTTGTTTTGGGTGGAACTGTTATAAGGCTTTGCCTTTTGAGTGTGTTTTTGAGTTGCCATGTGTTTTTTTACATCACTAAGTTGGGCGTAGAAATCAGCCTTAAAATGCAGGCAGTATGCCCGTGTATCATCACTAATAAACTGCTTCAACCAGCCTTTGAATTCAGGGTTTGATTCCCACTCTTTCTGTATTTTGAGTGTACAGTTTAGACTAAGACATGATGAACTAGCCAGCTAGATGTTTAGCTTATGTCACAGAGAGGCACACACACTTACCTCATTCACTCATTCACACTGAGTAAGTGAATGAGGCTTTGTGAGTCAAATGCAGTGATTTATTTTAGTGCAGTGATTTATGTTAGACAAAGAAAATGTAACATTTACATCCCGCCCTGAGTCTGTAAACCAGGCCACGTGCGATTCATTTACAGTCTGGACGCAGAGGGCTGAACGTCAATTCCGCTCTGACTGCAGCTGGGAGTGACTGCTGTGCTGCCTGTAAGTGCTTTGGGACAGGGGAGGGGCCCACGGCAGCACCCGCTGCTCGTTGAGAAGAGTAAGAACGATACGTGCTTTCATATCAGAGCCTCCAAAAGTCTCCAATAACACCAGAAAAAGTCGCTAGATTTGTCGCTAGTTGCTTTTTTGAAAAAGAGTCGCTAGAGGAGTCTAAAAACTCGCTAAATATAGCGACAAAGTGTTCGTCACTACTTTCACTGACTTGTTGGCCGTACACTCGTCATGTAGCTGCTGTGGCATTGTGTCAAGCGCTGATACGAGTTGGTGGTGTTGCCTCGGGCGTAACGCCGTGAATGCTTTGCACAATACCTTCTTTTGTTGCACATCTGTCAGCTCAAACCCAAAACACTCCAACGCTGCTTCTCGCTCCTCTAATACAATGTTATTCATTGGTTTCACTCGTGTGTTGTTGGTGGGCGGATACGCAGTCGCCCTATGCAACTTCTGATTGGCCAGAATGAGTAGTACATGCACAGCACGGCATTTCTGATTGGTGGGCATGACTGTCAACGTGGTCAGTTGCGCTGCATGATATTATGTTGTAAATCGCAGCCTTTTGCAATTTGCATTTTGCGCTGTTTCAAATCGCTTTCAAATGAGATTGATGATTGTTTTATTTAAGTACTTTTGATAGGGAATCAGTGGTGCTGAAGTTCTATTATTTTTAAAGAGAAGTTGTCTGTGATATATTGTGCATATTGTGTTCTAATAACTGCTGGTTGCGAAGGTCAGTGCTCGAATTCACATCTTCACTGTTCAACTTATGATCTCAATATCATAAATATTGATATTTTAAGTGAACACCCATTTCAGCTGGGAATGGGTGTTCACTAGGGCTGGGATGACTCGTTGACGTAATCGACTACATAGATATACTCCATGCTCCAGTCCAGTGGTGGCGGTAATGCACCAAAAAGCTAGTCACCAATCGATATAGTGGCCATAGTTTAAAAAGCAAGAAGAAGGAATCAAACAACAATAATGGCGGCAGCAAGTGATAGCACCGGCAGCGGCAGCAGCGCGAGCTGCAGCACGAACACCAAACAAACAAACAAAAAACACGACCGGCTCTGGGTTGGCTTGGAAAGGTTTGGGGGTGAAGGTGGCTCACGGCTCCGGGTTGAACCGTGGGGAACTTTAATGTCACCTTACATTGCTTGATTCATCGTCTTTTTCTAGGGCAGTAACAGACAAATTGCTGTTGTGAGTTTTTCTAAAAATCAGTCATTTCACCCAACACACCAAGGATCTGTCCCAACACCCAGCTTTGTGGTTTGTACATTTAGTCTAGTTTATACGGATGCAACTGCGTTTCCACACTTAAAGAACATCACAGTCACAGTGGGAAGAACTGGTTCAAAGGGTGATTTCTTTTTTCATTTCACAGCTCTCATTTCATTTAGTTCATTAAACTATCAGAGAAAGGGGACCATTTCTTTGCTATTATATAGGCTACCATCCACTTATCTTTATGGGGGCTTTATAGGGTGACTGCAGAGGCAAGGATTTCTTGTAATGTTTGCTGTCTTGGTATTTGAACTGCACACATTTTCAGTCCTCTCAATTTCTGTCCACAGGACATTTTGGAAATGATGATGACAATCAATCAAGATCTTTTATCATCAGTTACAGATCAGCTGTGGAAAGGGCAACCGGTAACCAGGAGCTTCCTATAAACCTGAACCTGTTATACACTTTAATTCTAAGTTCTCAGGGAAGTACAGTGGACATTAGCTAATTTAAGTTATTGGTTGTTGTTCCTGTAGCAAAAAAAAGCCCAAAACACCAAGAACATTGTACTCAGCCTGCCTTTGGTGTCTGTTTCTCCTACACTCACTCTATAAACACACAGACTTGCTCCTGTATCTACTGTACCAAAGGGTTGCTTTATGGGTCCTGCACCTCAGTGGGATCTCAGTCCCCTCTGGTGCTGTTGCAATGTCTATGCTTGCCCCACCTTTCACTATGGTTGGCTCAGATGCCTGCTGCATTTTTACTGTCCATGTCACACACACACATGCACACACTTTTAAATGAACTCTTTAGTTAGGTCATTTTCAAACTATAATCAGGTCCTGAAAACTCATACGAAGAACTCTGTTGTATGTGGTAAAAATGACCATATCGTCCGGTTCCTAAAATAGTGCCTCTATCTGTGACAGGAGGTGTACACCACAAATACTTTTTTCACCTCAGAGCATCGTGGCCTTTAAACGCATGGTTGATGCTTGAGCTTGTAAAGGTGATGGTTAGGGTTGGGTGACATGGCAGAGAATCAGCATACCTTTTACAGAATAAAAGAATTGCACTCACATCTGTTTACTAACAGTGATAAATGTTTTGGAGATCAACAAAATCAACATCGATTCTACAATTTATTTTAAACTGGAAACAGCACTCAATTTTACCATGGTAATGATGTTAAGATTCAACTCTTTGAAAATGTCAATAATGACGTCCATTAGTATGTGCACATTTATAATTATATCTGTTCCATTTTTTGTCCTCAGATTTATTTATATTTTCTTTTAAACTTGTGTTGCTTAAGACCCAAGAAAGTTCAGTGTTGACTGACGTTTTTTAATGTTGCTTGACTTAAAGCAATGTTGTAGCTACGGGTATCCCAGATCCACCCACAGTGGCAGCTACTTCTAAAAATCAGATGCAGAATTATTTTTTATAGTCGAAATAAAAAAAAATTGTGAACTGAATCAAGCAACAGATGGTCCATGCTAACAGAAAGATTTAATAGCTTCTTGTTGTTGATGTTTGAACAAGAGCTCACGGAGACATTGGACCCAGATTACATAATTGAGGCATTCAAGGCCAGGCCACGCCGTCTCACCCTTTGAGCAGCTAACATATAAGTAGTGTCGTGGAATTTTGTCTATCCACCCCTGAGAAACTGTTAAGATGAGTCTTCTCGATGCTCGATGATTGTTGTGGCCAGCCACAACAATCATCGAGCAGCAGGGGCTGCAGCCCCCCTCATCTGCACCCCCAATACACGGCCCCACCCCCATCTCCACAGCACTTAGGTCACAGACCCCCATGCTTCGGCTTCTCCTGCCCCATCACTTTCATCTCACCTCTTACCCCCACCCCTCCTCACACCTTCAACACCCACTACAACATCAAACACTCAGCCCCTGTGCTCCAATCTGTCCCTCTCCACAAACCAGGTGAGAAAAGAGCTCAGGAAGATCAAGGCAAGAAAGGCAGCAGGTCTGGACGGCATCAGCTGTCGGCTCCTCAAGTCCTGTGCAGACCAGCTGTGCGGGATTGTGGAGCGTGTTTTCAACCTGAGCCTGAAGCTGGGGAGAGTTCCACAGTTGTGGAAGACATCCTGCGTGGTGCCAGTACCAAAAGTACCGCACCCGAAGGACCTCAACAGCTACAGGCTGGTGGCTCTTACATCGCACCTAATGAAGACTTTGGAGCACCTGGTGCTCGTCCATCTCCGCCCCCTGTTGAGACCATTGATGGACCCGCTGCAGTTCGCCTACCAGCCCGGCGTCGGGTGGATGACGCCATCATCTTCCTGCTCAAAAGAGCTCTTTTTCACCTGGAGAAGCCTGGAAGCACTGTGAGAATCATGTTCTTTGATTTCTCCAGTGCCTTCAACACCATCCAGCCGGTGCTCCTGGGGGACAAGCTGGAGCACTCAGGAGTGGATCACCACCTCACATCCTGGATAATCGACTACCTCACCAACCGCCCCCAGTATGTGAGGACAAGGGACTGTGTCTCTGATACAGTAGTCTGCACCACAGGAGTGCCACAGGGAACAGTCTTGGCTCCCTTCCTGTTCACCCTGTACACTGCAGACTTCATGTACACTTCAGCCACCTGCCATCTGCAGAAGTTCTCTGACGACTCTGCCATCGTCGGGCTCATCACAGATGACGATGACAGGGAGTGCAGAGAACTGACTTAGGACTTTGTGGACTGGTGCCAGTGGAACCGCCTACAGATCAAGGCGGGTAAAAGCAAGGAGCTGGTGGTGGATTTCTGCAGGCGCACAACACCCGCCCACAACACCGGTGAACATCCAGGGAAAGGACATAGAGAGAGTGGACTCCTATAAGTACCTGGGTGTTCACCTGAACAATAAAGTTGACTGGACAGACAACACCATGGCTCTGTACAAGAAGGGCCAGAGCAGACTGTACCTGCTCAGGAGACTCAGGTCCTTTGGAGTGCAGGGGGCGCTCCTCAAGACCTTCTTTGACACTGTGGTGGCATCAGCCATTTTCTATGGAGTGGTCTGCTGGAGCAGCAGCATGTCAAAAGTTGAAAGGAGGAGACTAGACAGACTCATCAGGAAGGCCAGCTCTGTCATAGGATGCCCCCTGGACACAGTGCAGGTGGTGGGAGAGAGGAGGATGGTAGCAAAGCTATCATCAGTGATGGACAATGACTCCCACCCCATGCAAGACCCTGTCTCTGTACTGAACAGCTCCTTCAGCGACCGGCTCCTTCACCCTAAGTGTGTGAAGGAACGGTACCGCAGGTTCTTCCTTCCTGCTGCTGTGAGGCTGTGCAACCAGCACTGCTCTAAATAGAACACACACAAACACACACACACACACACACACACACACACACACACACACACAGGACTCAACCACTACTAATTCACGGATACACTTAAAGTGCAATAACAAACTGTGCAATATTTATATTTTATATTTTTTAATATCCCATGAGAAACTATTGCTACTACAGCATTTATATACCTTTGGTGCTTTTTTATTTAATGTTATTTCTTGTTAAATTTTGAACATACAAACCCTTTTTTGTAAATTTCTTATCTATTCTTCTGTCCACTTTGCTGCTGTAATGCCCGAATTTCCCCATTGTGGGACGAATAAAGGTATATCTTATCTCTTATCTTATCTTAAGTCTCTCTCTCGAGGTGTCATAGTCGCGGGAAGATGACGACATTACACAAAACTAAATACACTACAGAGACCGGGAACAGGCAGATTGTCTTGGGGCGCCATACACTGACCACCTTGTTGATCTGTGTAAATGCACCAGAAATCTCCTTGATATATATTGAGCTCTTATTATAAATACTTCTGCTTAAGACTTCCACGGTTTCCGTCTCCCTGAATCAGCATCCACTCTTTCAATTATTCCTTTTCAGGTACTATGTTATGACTATGTTGTTGGCAATCCTGAGTGTAATGTTTAGTTATATTTCATATAGTTTGATGGTTATGTGGTGAGCCTGAGTATATTTTTACAAATCAGCCCAGCCTATCTGTAGTGATACGCGAAGTCATTTTTTTCACTCACCCGGTCGAGAGAGCCAAGCCGCTTCGCCTGACAAAAATGTTATTCAACTACCTACTGCACCCAAATCATCCCGTAAATCACCAATTTTAAAGATAACAGCAACATAATAATAGCAAAACTGTCACGTGGCGCCGTCAAAGGGGCTGATTCTGCACCTGGAGCAGAAAAAGCTTCCAGCTGGTCCCTTTCTCCCCAGCGCGCAGCAGTGGGAAGATCTGCTATTAAATGAACAGACTTAATAACATAGTCCAATGACTATTCATATTCGGTTTGAGGTTCTAGCCGTGCATCACTTCTACTCTGTGCTTAGGAGAAGATAAATGTTGTCTGGTACTTTTTATACTGGTTATTATTGTAGAAGAGTGGAGAGTTATGTATTATGTAGGTCCGTTGCTATATATTTGTAGAGGTGCACATTAATTTGCAGTATCTCCCAGTTCCTGGTTCTCCATATGTAGGTCAAGGGGTGTGGCCACTCTAATCACTCATCAGGCGCAGTGGTAATTTGGCCAGTAGTTTCTTACTGTGTTTCAAGCCTGGTTATTTCTTGCATCCTAGTTAATTGTTTTGTTTGCTCCTGTGTCCTGAGCTCCTCCAAGCTGCCTCAGACCTGCTACACCATTCACCCTCGAAACCAGCGTCATTCATCACTCGTGTCTGCTCCACTGCCTGCTCTTTCAAGGATTCATCTCTGCACTCATCTTTGCCTGCTCCCCCCTGTCCGAGCCCCAGCCTCAGCCCTGAAACCTACCTACCTGCTACAGTATTGACTCTTATTAAAACACACTTCAAAACTGTTCTCTGTAGTCTCGTGTGCAGTCTCTGTGTTCTGGGTCAGTATACCGTAACAGAACGATCTGGCCATGGACCCGACAGAGACATCTCACGAGATTGGCGAAAATATCGTACAGCGAGCCATACACTCTCAGGGAACCACAATAACCAACAGTTAATTAATCAGGTCACACAGCTGTCCTCCCAAGTGGCTGAATTATCTACTAAAATCTCTCCTCCTACCTAATCTTCTTCGCCGCCTTCATCTCTAATTTCTTCCCCAGGCATGGCAGGTGCGGCCTACCTCTTTGAGGTTTACCACAACTTAGCGTAGGTTTTCTGCAAGGATAGAGCACTCTAATTACCCCCCCACAGACCATACGACTGTGCCATAGACTTGCTTCCCGGAGCCTACAAGTCAGTTATAATAATACTAATAATAATAATAAATTTCATGTCCCGTCCCGAGAGAGAAGCTATGGGGTTGTATATCAGTGAATCTTTGTCAGCAGGTATGATTCGTCCCTCTTCGTCCCCACGAGATTCCTTTTTGTAGACTAAAGAGACAAAACATTACGCCGCTGCATTATTATAATAAACAATATTCACTTTGGGTATATCTGCAATGACATCAAGAGTCACTATCAGATATACAGCATGTGTATCCACTTAACCACCAGTTGCATACCATTTGGCACTTTTCTATCTTGGTGCTACTGGCCACTGAACATGAAATTAATAGTGAAAACCTCTCTTTCTGTCACTCAGCCCCGCATGTACACACGCGTGTATAACAGAGTGAATGGAAAGAGGAGGAAGCCCCGCTGGTGCACAAAGAGCTGCTCACCTGTTTATTCAAAGTTCAGTGAAGCTCGATGGAACCCTGAACCGAAGAATCAGCTGTTGTCGCCGTTGCATGAACACACTGTTGTGAACGTGCTGTTGTCGTGATTGACAGCGTGTCTTATGCTGATGAGTCCCAGCTCCACAGCACTGATCAGCTGTTCATTCAATCTGTCTCGACTGGTTGGGTTGAGGAGAGAAATGGGGGAGAGAGGAGAGGTGGGCAGGAAGAGACAGGAGGAGAGGAGAGAGAAGACAATTGTACAACCGCCGCTTTAATCTTTACCAACTGACACTTATAGATGCAATTATGTTGTTGTTCTTATTAGTAATATAAATAATAATAATAATAATAATAATAATAATAATGACAGGTTTGGGTCCTACATCTCTGGAGTCAGAGATACACGAGGAGAGATAGAAAACGCAGACAGGGTGAGTTTTATGGACTGATCTTGAACAAAATTACAGATTTCTCTGAGTTTGAACATTGTTGGAAAGATTTGGTAATAATCTAAATGCACAAGTCAGACAAATGTGTAACAAAGGTCCAGTCGTTTTTTAGACAGGTTAAACATTTAAATAAATGTATGTTGTGGACATCACTAATAGCTCCTGGTATATTTTATTCTCTGTAAAAATTCATTTTGTAATACTTAATAATTTGCTAATACAAGCTGATATATACGCCACATGTGAGTAAGAGGAATAACGGCACTTATTTTTTTTTCCATTCCGAGCACTGGTGAAAACAGCAACAATATTGTAAACTGAACATCACATGATACTGTTGCTGTTTGCAATATTTGATTATGTCATGTTCAGTGGCTGGATACCTGGGATGCAGTCCTCCAAAACCATCCATTCACCTTCTTGAAATATTGTGATTGTGATTTTTTGGGCACAAAAAGAGTGCTGTGCCATGTAGAGCAAGCGTGCAGGAAAACTGGAGTGAGCACAGAATGTAGAGGTTCTTGTAAAGGTTGTTTCTCAAGTGGCTTGCACTGGACAGAGGCACAAGTTATGGTTTCAGAAAGTTGGAACACATCTACAAAAGCACTTTCTACACTCTCCCTCAGAAATCTGAACTGAGCAGCCAACTCAAGCATTAACATATACACACACACACACACACGCACTCGTCTTGATAAAATCAGGACCACTTTTCATAGCAATTTCAATTCCATCTGTAAAAAAAGCAGTCATGTCACACTCACCTCTCATTTTTCCATGAAAACCCATCCCATTTTCATGGAATAATTTCCATTTGTTTCCATTTGGCTTCCATTTTTCGATCATGATCATACAGTGAAAGAACTTCCTGCATGATGTTTCACATTAACCTCAATTACAAATACAATTTATGTCCAAAGGCTTCAATCATTACCACTCGTATTTTGCTCTTCCTGCGCTTTTTGATAGGGTTGTCACACAAAAAATCGAAGTGCACAGCATAAATCCTTAAGCATACAAGTCGAGAGCACACAGAAGAAGTGCTAGTGTGAGGAGAGTTGAAGCTGAGAGCAGGAAATCTGTGCGAGCAACAACATAATCTAAGAGTGACCAACAATATATTGGCACGCAAGCTGTTGTTGCGAACAGTTTGAGCAGAAGCAGGATAAATGTGAATGCAAGAAGAAACAATTTGAGCACAAGAAGGAGCTATTTGAGTGCAAGGGCAGATTTTGAAGGAAAGAATGACAAATCTGAACATGAACTCAGTAAGTAATGCACACAAACCGAAAGACCACGCTCTTGAATAAAGATAATAAAATAACTCCATACCATGTGGGATGTTGTGTACATTGTGTGCTTGACATTCAAGTGGCAAGGCATGAGAACACTTACTAGTCAACATGGATGCAAACATTAACGTTACTGGCAGCATCTGGAAGCCACAGAGGTTAGAACTTTAGCAAGCACACAGTCAGGTAATGTGATACAGGCAATGCAAAGGCATAATGACAGAGGACAAGCATGAGGCAGTTGGAATATCAAAATTTTCTTTTGTATTTACAAAGAAAATTCTAAATCCATTGAACCATTATTCATATTTTGCCAACATATGTAGATTACAGCATTTAAGGGATCTGCTACGTTCACTGTTCAAAGCTTTCTGCTTTTTCTTTGCTGACAATAAAAATGTGTCTAGTGTCTACATCCAGTGTGGTTACTAATTTCCAGGGCTACATACTATAGGTGTAACACATATGCATTGAGGTCTGTTCTTGACGTACTCAGCAAAAAACCCAATCAACTTTATCAATTGGAATGCTCAGTTGATTAAAGCTTGAGGGGTCGCCAACGTATCGCAGGGCTCCAAGGCACTGAAGATATAAATCTTTCAAAATGGGTCATTGACAAATATGTAATTGTTAAATGACTAATTTTCTGAAACAGATGGACACTGTATAGTTGTAGCTAATGTCATTCAAACAGGAGGAAATAGTTAATTTATGGAGGACTGTGTTCATCAGCAGATTAATTCATATTTGATGCTCTAGTGAGTATTTCCAGCAGCAGGACAATCAATATAAACCAGTGTGTGTTTATCATGATGACAGTACATGTCACCCATGCAACAGAACGATGGGGAAGGTCTATGGAACAAAGGAAGATATATCATGCTTTTAATACACCTACAATATGTGTAGTAGTCTTTTAATAGGATTTCTTTTAAACCAAGATCTCCTTTAATGTGGCTTTTAAAATATTCATAATTAATATACTTAAAGTCTAATTTTAAATGATCAATTAAAATATTGATGGTGATAAGTAATCCAGTGGGTTTTACCTACACCTCATTTTAAAATGTTTGCTCATCTAATCAATAATTCATAGTCGATCACCCACAATGGGATAATTTACCACATTATGAATCACATGAATGAACACATTTAAAGATTGTGCAATTATAAAGAACTGCATGGTGAAGTAGTAATCCTTTAAATATCAATTCATTAAAACTGTGTTGATATTGATGCATGTATAACAAACTATTTCCCTTAGTGAAAAGACTGGCTGCCTCAATCCAAAGTACTTGTGCAAAACTGAGCTGGATAATGTTATATTATAAATGTTGGCTGTCATCAAGGGCTCTTATGTGTCTGGCTGTTCAAAACAAATGAACAAACGACCTGAGATGGAGTACTACTATCTTAATTAGGTTGAAGAATAAGACACTGTGGTTCAAGATGAGTGAGTTCTTAATTCTCAGAAACACACAATGCAACAAGTGGGATCTTCATCAGGAGATTATTTAAACTAAAACAGCTGTTTTAGCAAACTTCACATAGAATACATACATAAGTCTCTGAGATCCAATAGCAACCACTTTACAAAAGGAACCCACGGGCGATTAGTGTACTTGACAGTGAGGAAGTCCAATTTATTCAATTTATTCATTAATTTATTTGAACTCAAAAGCCCAGTTTGCTAAGTATTATGTAAAATTATTAAAGCACTAATCTGTTGTATGCTGAGATCACCCCAGCTTAATTTGTTATTATAACATATACTGTGTTGTCACATTTAATTTAGCATGGCATGCTACAATGTTGGCAGTTGTCATTTTTGCACTATAGTAGCAGAAAGACACACATCTCATTGAATTTAAATATTTAATGAGAAACTTGGAAGACTAATGTGCGATAGTAATTTTCTGAAAAATCAATTTATGAGAAAAATGCAATTCAAAAAAAAAATGCTAAGACATTATAATGATGATTATTACAAATGACATCTTTAACAATCAACCCAACAATAACAGGGACAACTGTGCTGATTTGGGGTTCTACTTTGTGTTTGATTCTAACTTCCTAATCTTCTGACAATCAGACTATCCTAGTCCTAATCAGAATATAATAGTCTGACTAGCCTAGTTATCATCATAGTCAGACTGGATTAATTTATCACAAATCTAGCCCCAAAAACCCAACCACATATTCATAAAAATACAGTCTGGATTTGTTTCCACTGCCTCTTGTATGAATTTAATGTATCAAGACTGACTCTTACATGTTGGAAATCATGGCTAATTGTACAAAGTCGGATGTATGGTTTAATTGCAAACCAGAATGTAGGTGAAGCATGCTTCCTGAATCCCACACCTGTGAATTTAAAAATCAATGGCTACAGTCAGTCAAGAGCCCTGCTAATATGTAATAATGCTGAGACCTGTGTCAGACACTAATCCTATCTCTGCCTTCTTTCCTGCCTTCTTTCCTTTCAAACATTTCCATTATACTCATCTTGAAGATATTCATTAATTTCATTGTATTTATGAAATGTGTTGTTAATATTATTGACATAAGTTTAAATCAGTAAAACTTTATAGAAAGGCTTCATTAGGTTGTAATGAATTAATTTTTGATCAAGAGAGTTGTTGGGGGCCAGTATTGTGAAGCAAGATTAGTGGGATGATATCACCTATCTTTAGGGATATTTCAGGTTAAATAGTGGCTCATTTTTAACCAGAGTAGGTCGCCATAGTAACCTCTGGTGATGGGTAATCTGCTCCTGGATTGGTTCAGAACATGAAAATCTGTCTGCCTGTGGCAAAATTAAATTGCTGGAAATGAATTCATCATCTTGATGAGATCCTGACATGGGCAAAAGCATGCGTACACACACACACACACACTCACACTAATATACGTGAAATATGTAGGAAATGTTATGTACACGGTTGCTAAAGGGCAGCGGTTGACCTGTTAAATCCGTCAAGTTTGTGTATTTAAATGTGCCATGTCACCCTTACTTTTACAAGCTCATCAACCATGAGTTGGTAAAGCAAATAAAGGCTGACGAGGCTTTGAGGTGAAAAAAGTAATTGTGGTGTACCTCGTTTCACTGGTAAAGGTGCTATTTCTGGAAATGGTCAATATGGTAGTTTTTACCACATACGACATAGTTCGTCATATGAGTTGGAGGACTTGTTGGACCTAAGTAATTATAACTCAGCGACATCCAAACTCCCCATGAGAAACCAAGGAAACCAGCTTTTTATCTTAATGTGGACAACAATGGTAGCCTATTATGATTAATTATTATTGTTTGTTCAGTTTTAACCATATTTGCAGTTTCATATAAATTCATATATATGTATTTATGTATTATTTTCCATTAGGTAGTCACTATAATAATGATTTGGGAATACCGTTTACGATTACATACGTGTCCGTCAGTGTTTATTCATGTTGTGCACGATCACCGTGGGTATATGAGAACTTCGGCCCGCTTGCATCTCAGAAGCCTGAATGCTGCATGGTCTTCTGAAGAAAGAATCAGAACAAATAAAAGAAAGCCAAGACCCCTGGACCCCCGCAGCGACCTGCGGCGCCCCCGCATCTCCCATCTGGGGGCGTGATTTGGACACTGCCCAACTCACATCCCTCATTGGCAGAGACCTGCACAGCACCGCGAGGGGCCTCGTGACATCACAGACCCTATAAAAGAATGCAATGCCTACCGCTCATCGCTCTCCAGGTAAGAAACCCGCTTTGATCAGGTGGGTTCCTCTGTCATACAAAGGAGGTAACCACTTCTAACTTAGACTTCGTCCACCATGACGATTTCTCTAGAAACTAGAAAAAGTGACCGTGCACGCAGCTGAACCAGGCCCCAGGATTCCCGACTTCACTTGACGAACCGGAATCCGCCTTTTTTTTCTTCCTCTGTGCACGTTTGGAAACGCACACAGCGCCGGTACCGAGACAAGAGCCTTTGAGACGGAAAACTCTGTCGATTGATCCCTGCTGAAGGAAAGACCTAAACCCACAGTCTTTCAACCGCGTCGACCGCTGGTCGATCCAACCCGGAGGGCCGCGCACCGCCGACATTTGCTAGGAAGAGCCGCGGCTCCCGCATCGCGCATCCGAGTACGGACCACACACGCTTGTTCCCCGCAAAGAAGTATAGTAAAAGAATTTAGCTCTGGGCAAAACATAGGCTATTTATGTATGTTTCAGTAAGTTTAACTTACTGTGTATTGTTGTGAAGTTTGTACCGGACTGCCGTGTCCCGTTTATTGCTGCTATAATAACCGCGTTATTATCAGCTTTGCTTGACTGTGATCTGTGTCCGACCACGTCGGACTATTGTGTGTTGCTCTGCCATCGTGTCTGAACTCAGCACGCTGTCGTCGGTTTAAATACCAGAGACACGCCTGCTCACCAGCTGAGCCACTGCGTCTCTGCGTAACACAGACCAGGTGCTGGACCTCAGTCACCATCGCATGAGCCTTACTGCTGCTCTGATCGCTTTCCCCTTGCTTTCTTACTAACGAACATTTACACACACTCGTGGGTGCTTGAGAAATTCTGGTCCGAAGTTAACTTCGTCCCCGATCTCTCCTTTGTTAGAGTTGGCGCTACGTGACGTCCCCGGTCACGTCCGCCATTTTGTTCCTCCTCCCCTTTTCACGGGCACACGGCTGTACACACACTCGCTCACACACACGCTCAAACACACACACACACACACTCTTGCTTGTTGTTGTCTTTTCATATGATGATCATATGATATATGATTGGTAGCTTAGCTTATATTAGTATTGATTGTACATTGATATTGCTAAAGTTAATAAATGCTGTTATACTTTAAAGAGAAGTTTTTGTTGTGTTATTTGCATGTACATTGTGATAAAAGTGTGGTTGACAGAGTCAGTGCTCGAATTCAAACCTTCAGTTCACTCCATTAATGCTCATATCTACCAGATATGAACATTTTGAGTGAACACCTTTAATTCTTGAGACTGAATTAACAATTTGGTTATTGGTCCCGGTTTCCAGTGGTGTCCCATTGCTATTAACATTGATTAATAAGCTCTATTGATTTCCTAATTCATAATTATCTTTGATAATTATTAATTATAGCTGATAACCAAATTAGTCCAAACCAATGCACAACATTCAGTATCTTGTACTATATCATTAATCTGCTGGGTAGCAGTTCTTGAAAAGAAACTGACACAGTTGGACAGTTTCACTTTGTCTGGTTCCAGCAGCTTCATGCTTCTTAGCAATTAACTCCCTCAAAACATAATTAGCCTGCATAACAATGCCTCTGTCAGAATGTGGTCTTGTGGAGGCTGCTTTTTGGGCACCAAAATCTGCCGAAGAGCATTGATTTTATCAGAGTACATCCAGTTTAGCTGTAGGTATCCAGCTGTAATGACATGCGTAGAGTGGAAGGGGGCTAAAAAAAGGGCATTACAGTACTCATGTCCCACCATTAGAATGGCCACACTTAAAATAGTTTAAATTGTTTCACCATATCACTCATGGATAACCATACATAATAATACAAACAAAGTTACATAAATGATTAAGATAAATGAAACAACTGCAATAAATCAAATACAAAGCTGCTCATGCTATTTAGATACACAGCAGATTTTAGTGGTTTTCCTTGGTTGGGGAGTTTCAATGAAGCCTGACCCTGTGCACATGTGCATGCACATTCATGGGCACGTGCAGTCCCAGGATGTTCACACAGACACACACAGCAAATAATCACACTAGCCCATGTACATGCTTCTTGTCCTCTGTGTCCCATTTCACCCCCTATAGTGTGTGTGTGTGTGTGTGTGTGGGATTGTGTATGTGTGTGTTTGTGTGTGTGTAAATGTGCCTCATTAAATAAAGAAGTTTCCTTTTTTTTGAAGACCCTTTAATCGTTTTTGTGTGTGCAGCACAGGTCCCTCCAGTGAAATATGGATTTGTTTTCAGTCCCCGTCAAATATTGGAGGAAGAATTCATGTTTACAGATAATCTCATAGTCTCCTGCTCTGGCATCTGAATAGAGCGCGCCAATCTGTTTGTCCTTGGCTCTGACTTATCTTTGCAGCTTTTGTTTCAGCTCACTTCAATATTCTTTACCCGGGGCTAGACCACTTTTAGACATATTAATGGTTGACCCTGAAACTTCCTTGGGACTCAAAGTAAATAGGCTTTGGCCACTCCCTCACCTGATCTAAAATAACAGCAGCAGGACAATGTAGAAAAAGGAAGATTAATAGAGATACTGTATATAGATAGATACATAGAAATAGGAAACGTTTTTCTACTTTGTTCTCTAACATGACTACAATGTGACAATCCGAAAGGGGTGACTCATGGTGATGGATAAACGTTAAAATCTTTTGAATGTAGCATTCAGCAGTTTCAGTGTGAAAAGACAGCTCAGAACTGACTAGCTGGTGAACATAGTGGAGCATTTAGCTGCTAAAGAACAACTTACGAATATTGGAGAAGAGCATGTCATGCTCAGAACAATCCATCTAATAGTTTCAGTTAATTTCAATCAAAACAACAAATGTCAATGCCAACTTCATGGTATAGCACAAGATGGGAAGTCTAGAGTCATTAGGATTCATCCACTGGTAATCATTCCAGTTCATCCAATGGTAACAGAGAGATAGCAATATGCTACTCAAGTGAAACTGCAATGTTTACAAGGTCAAAGCGGAAATATAGGCAACTCAGCATTGTATTTCAATTGAACTACTTAGTTTTGAGTTATACCTTCTATGTACTTTATCATCTTGATATTTTGACAGAGCTACTCAGGGGATATGCAGAATTGCTTAAAAAAATACATATATATTCTTTCCAATATTAAATATATTAAGCTAAGAATATGGTATTACATTATAGGTACATTACAACTTCTGACTCCATTAGGTTAAACATCACCTGCTGAAAGACTGTCAATAATCCAAACATAGGTGAAATTAGCTTGATTCACAACTAAAACATTTTAAAACTGAAATTGAAAAAAAAAAGGTTTTGGGTGCATGACTACAAATTAATCAATGCTTAATATTTTGATTTTAAATCAATCTGTTCTGAATACTTCTTTGGAATATAGGTTGTAAACTCAGACATAATCACAGCTTTTTTTTAGGTAACACCATGGAAATAATCTGTCAATTAGAAATACCATTGAGTTACAGAAGCTAGTGAAACAACATGTACAGCGAGCTATAGGCAATGTCAGGACCGAAGGCTTTCAGTAGGATTTTGAACCTTTTACTTTGTTTATTTGTAAGAATTGATATATGTTGATCATACATGCCAAATATTGGACAAACCATGATTTTGAGAAAAAAAAGTTCACTCAAACAGATGTAAATCTTGCTAATTAGCAGGTTCACTAGCTACAAGTAACTTCAACAGGAGATGCTAAAAACCACCACCCATGAATTTAGCAGCAATAAATATATAATTTTTATGAATCTTAGCCAACTATGCTTTCGCACCAAAACAACTGAATGTGATTGACAAGAGATGGACTGTGTGTAATTGATGAAGATAATAATGGTCATTCATTGGATTTTTAAGCATGTAACAGGCCAAAATTATTCAACACAAGAACAATGCAACAGTATTTACATTTTTTTAAATGGCAAGACCTTAGCAGTAGCACCACTTTGAATGTAAAGGTACCCACTAAGGGGTCTTTGGGGCTGAACTTTTATGCAGAGGGAAGGCAATGCCAGTCTAGTGATTTGTAGGTAATTTTTCCACTTCGGTCAAAACTGAAATATCTGAAAAACTACTGGATAGATTGCCATGAACTTTTGTACAGACATTCATAGTTTCCAGAAAATGATTCCTAATTAGCCACCATGAAGCTGACATTTGTGGCTGTGAGTGAAGTGTCTCAACAACTATTGAATGGACTGCCAGGGAATTTGGTACAGACACCCATGCCTCCCTCAGGGGGATGAGTGTCATTACTTGCAGTGACTTGAGATTTTCCTGACTTTTCAATTTCAATTTGTCCAATATGCTGTCAGCATGCTGACATTATCATTAGCTCACAGCACCATGAGTCTAAGTAAAGCTTCAAAGCGTGGCTGTAGACAATTGAGGTCAAAGAGAACAACTCTGGAATGAATCATGTTGGGGTGCATGATGATGAGCTGACTCGTCCTAAATTCACTTAACAAAAGACCAGTCTAGTGTCATACACCAAATATTTAATACTGAGCAATGGTTCTGTCCTAAAGGATATACATGCATGAGAAGCTTAAAAGGAGGTTTTGATCAATTTAAAAGGCACTGCTTCAGAGCAAATTAATGAGCAGCAAAAAAACAGGAAAAAGAACCTTCAATCAGAGATACTAAACAGCAGCTGGCAGTAATGGTTAACGGCTGATTTTCTGAGATTAGAGGAAGAATCCTATCCTGTTGCGTTGTGACCAAAAAGAGCAGGAAAATAATGAGACTTTAATGTCTCTGAAAATGGTTGATCGGATGCTTTCTTGCTTGGTCCACTTCTGCTTCTCTCTCACTGCCTCAATGAGTTGAAGTGTGGGGGGCAAAATTGCACATACAATTTTGGATTACATGTGCAAGTTTATGTTATACTTCACACCTCATTGCTGCCTTTCCTAGACCACATTCAATACACACAACACACAAAATTGAAAAGGACTTCAAACTATAAAAAGATTGACTTGATAAGAGGCAGTTCTGCTTCCTGAGCTTTTAAAAAAAAATGTTGTCAAGCCTGGATCCATATTTGGCACATATGTCTGATTTAGCTTTATTTTACTTTTTCAAAATAATGTCATCCTATTGGTATGGTATATTGTATCCCATATTTGCTTTTGAGGCCACCGGAGCTCTCCTCTGTAGTGCCCCTATGCCCCAAAACTTCATGCATTCAATTAAACTGGAGGTGGATGCCAGTGATCCTGCAGGACAATGACAGTAGCATTGATCATCTGAACACTGAAAAACAGGACATAGCCTTATTAGCATCAGAGCACGTGTAAGTGCATCTAGGGTCCAGCACTGTGTCAAACCATCACTTTTTCTGCCCACAACCTATTGTGATCTTAATTCAGATGCAGAACAGGAACCAACATTTCATGTACTGGTCCTTTTTGCTCCAGGAATTTTAATTTTGAAAGTCATAACAACAGTGATTTAAACATAATATATATTTTTTTAATCAAATAGATTTCCTGCATGCAGCAAAATTCCACCCTGACACCTGGTTTTCACTTTCCATGACAGCAAATATGTCTTGCTACATCCTTATACCTTTCCCTCCACTTCTGTCTTTCTTTGTTCCAATACTTGCATACTAACTATGTGGTATTTGCATGACAATGTAGCCAGGGTTGTCAATAATTTATCAAGTCTCACTTCATACCACTGCTCAACTTCTAAATGTCATGTAGTGAACGACATTGATGCTTGGCTGACTTGCTTCAGAGTCTTGATGTCTGAGAACTTAAATTAACCCTTTTAGCCAAATTAGCCAAAAAAAAACCATAAAATATGCTATATTATAAAAAGTATGTGAGTTGACATAACTGTGTAACTTTGTACACAGTGAGAAGTCTCACTGAGCTGTTTGCTCTTCAGTGGTTGTTACTGTCACCAAATCTCAACTGAACCCTTGTGGGAGATTGTGGAATCATCGTTATCATCCATCACCAAAAACACTAAATGGCATGAATAATGCTAATTATTATATCAATCCTAATGTAAACTGAAGCTGTTCTGGTGGGGCCTGCTGTGTCTCTGTTTTAACTATCTAGAGATTAATGTTAAATTAATGTACTCTGCTAAAGTAAGCAGAATATAAGTGATAAAGTGAGAGTCCGCTACCCTGCTCACTAATCTAGCTGTAATGTATCCTTGGTATTGTTTTCAGCAGAGCTCAAATTAACTTCACCTTGACAAGGTCTTAATGCTAAGCCAAAGTCTCAATTGCATATTCTGTTGGTCAGAGTGAAGACTGATCTACACAGTAAGCCATACTACAATGGTTTACTATAATGTGTATTGTCTATACAGCATATGCTGTAAAGAGTACATTTTCATTATACAGCCCTAAGTGTAAAATTCTCTGCATTTGTATGCGGCACCATGAAGAAGCATTGCATTACAGTGCTGTTGATGAATAGAGGCCTACAGTGTCAGTTTGGGTGGAAAAAGCTCTCTCAAGCGCTTTAGTCATCTCTTAATGTCCCTCTTACTGCACTGTTTTCAAAGCATTTACAATATAGTATGCATGTTATGCAAGTCATTTGCAACTTAACACCACTTGCAGAGACTCATATGTTAGCAGAATGACAGCCACAATGACACCAACGCTCTGTAAACTGCTTGCTGTGCTCGTCTTTCTCCTCTTCTGATGCAACCTTCAAACTGTGAGCTTCACTCGTTGCATCGTAAAATGCAAATAATGTTTTTATACAAACTCTTCACTTTCTTTTTCATACATACACAGTGCTTTCAGGGAGAATAGAAAAAAATGATCTAATCTCTAAATAGATTCCTCCTTTTTCTCACTGACACCTAGTCTGGTTTAGTTCACACAGTATACTCATCAGGAGAGTCAGATTTTCTTACAATCCAAAAGCCAATTAGAAAGCTAGTATTAAACATTTATTCACTGTATTATATTAAATAACTTAATAAAGTCATGCCATTCACTCTTCAACAATTCTCTATCTGATGGATTGATCCAGACTTATTTCTCTGGCACCCCCAAGACATTGATTTATCAAAAGGCTACAACTTGTCCTCAACATTGCTGCTAACCAGAACCAGAAAATCAGGTTACATCAAACACATTCTGATCTCTCCAGTGTCTGCAGAAACAGTCCAGAGGTCATCCACCTGGGTCATCCATGCCCAGAATTCCTCCCCTTTAAATTAAAAAAAACTCCCCTTTTGGAAACCTGGTTCCATCCAACATCAAAGATGAACTTGCATTAGTTTATGTTTTGGTTATTAATGGGACGTGCCATGAACTGGGAAGTCAACACGGACATTATCGCCTAACCCAGTGGTCTCCAACCTATTTGACCCTTAAAATGAAGATAACACAGTTCCTAAAGCTTTATATATAGTTATACTATATATAGATTAACTGTTATAAAAAAGGAAAACACCAAACTATTATGAAGAGTGGAAAAAAAACATTGGAATGTGTAGGCCTACTATGAAATAAACACAGAAATATGCAGGCCTGTTTGAGTCTTTCCAATATTTGTGGAAAATTTATAAAAGAAAATAAAAGTTTTCAAGGTTAGCCACCTGCAGGCGGAGGGGAGGCGGCGGGCTGTAGGATGGAGGATGTGACGTATATGTTTGTTGAAGAAATATTAAAACCCTTTTTATTTTATTTCAGTGTCACAGTATCCATAGGTTCCTCTATATTAATTTTGGAGTGGTGGCCTGTCGCTCCAAAATTATTGCCGCCGCTGCTACAGAATTTAAAAGTCATGCATCAACTTAACGGTACCTGTGTTTTGATACAAGCTAGCAATTACCATGCATGCTAACGTTCCAGCAACAGAGTGAAACATGGACCAAGTTAATCAGTTAAAGTCTGACTGTAACAGAGAAAGCGACGACAACTGCAGCAAATGCTGGGTTTTTATTAGCTGCAATGTAGCTACACTGTTGGTTGTCTTGTGGTCTCTGCGACTGTCAGCCTGCTAATCAGTCCAGTAAAGAGCTGCCCCCGCTGCTAAAAATAATCATAGAAGAAACACTGGTATCACCTCGATCTCCAAAATGAGAGGTGTTCCCTTTGCAAAAAAGAAAGAAAAATAGCCGTTATTTATTTCCATTTCTTTTTTCAAAGCTACAGAGAGCCACTGCAGAGGGGCTGAAGAGCCGGATGTTGCAGACCTCTGGCCTCACCAAATAGTCTATTTACACTTCCAATGAACAAAAAGCAAGAATGGCTTTTATTTGGAGTCATGTTTGTGTCCGCCTGACTTAATGTGAGTCCAATATGCACCCCCCTTTTAGCTCTTGTTTGGCTTCACTCACTCCTGAGGGAAACAATTTTTTTTTGTGCTGCTTCATCAATCCAATATGTTTATCAAAAACTTTCCTTTATGTCTTTTGGTACTGGACACATAATTACTGACTCATCACTGAAAAGAGTGATGAGTGAATCCAAATGAAAGCCTTAGTAAAGCACCATAGAGCTGTGGGGACCAGAATGGTTGAGTGTTTATTTTTTTGTAGGTCTCTATGAGTTCAGTTACATATCATTATTTCATTCATTGTTAATATAAAAATATTAAGTATAGAAACTTGAAAAATTACATTAGTAAGTAGCAAGTTTCTCTGTGTCTATTTATGGTGTTTCTTTTGTCAGCCAGCTGCAAAATTGTTTTGATAGCTCATTGTAAAATACATGAATTAAGGTTTGGTCAACATTTAACATCTGCCACAAAGGACACCCTGGTGAATGAAAATTAAAAAAATGTGTCACACAATCTCATTACTAGGAGTTCAGTGACAGGAGTGTTTGAGTATTCAACAATTGTGGAAATTATGTTCAGCTTTAACTGAGTAAGTATATGGAGATAAATTAGTCTCAGAATGGACACAAATGTGTATTACATGATTTAGAAATGAAAAATAAGAGTAAAAAATGCGTACAATGATTTGTGCATAACTTTGGGTACTCACAAATGCGTGTTCAAATCCACACACAAATACAAAGCTATTTGAGCGCAAGTAAAACAGTGTTATGAGTGCACACATCACACTGATATACTCATCTGAACAAATAGATTTTTGACCTCAACTTCACGGATGTAGTAATGTTCGATATAGCTCCCTGTGAGTACCAATATCTAGAAATATTTGTGACATTCTTTGAATTCATTTACAAGTTGTTAATTGCGTGTGCACAGATCACCTGATACGCACAGATCAGCTTACACTTGCATATGGAACTTTGAGACTCTTTTTCCACACTGGGACATTCATTTAATTTGTGTGTAATATTAAAGTCAATTTTTAAATAGACAGAATAGATTGCCACACCTTGTTTACAACTTATACAATATAAAATAAAGGTGAATATAAATATATGGTAAAACAATTATATTCCATAAGAAGCCTCCACAAGGACGGTGAGTCACAGAAGGTCATTGCTGAAAGCACTTTCACGGTTCAAGTTGACTGGAAGGAAAGTGTGGTAGTAAAAGTTGCACAAGCAGCAGGAATGACCGCAGCCTTGAGAATATTGTCAAGCGAAGCCGATTCAGGAACTTGGGAGAGCTTCACAAGGAGCAGACTGAGGCTGGAGTCGTTCAACTGTCGCATTCCTAGTATCAAGTCACTACAGAACCAGAGACAACGTCAGAAGTGTCTTACCTGTGCTGATGAGATAAAGAACTGGACCGCTTACACACACAAATACAAAGCTATTTGAGCGCAAGTAAAACAGTGTTATGAGTGCACACATCACACTGATATACTCATCTGAACAAATAGATTTTTGACCTCAACTTCACGGATGTAGTAATGTTCGATATAGCTCCCTGTGAGTACCAATATCTAGAAATATTTGTGACATTCTTTGAATTCATTTACAAGTTGTTAATTGCGTGTGCACAGATCACCTGATACGCACAGATCAGCTTACACTTGCATGTGGAACTTTGAGACTCTTTTTCCACACTGGGACATTCATTTAATTTGTGTGTAATATTAAAGTCAATTTTTAAATAGACAGAATAGATTGCCACACCTTGTTTACAACTTATACAATATAAAATAAAGGTGAATATAAATATATGGTAAAACAATTATATTCCATAAGAAGCCTCCACAAGGACGGTGAGTCACAGAAGGTCATTGCTGAAAGCACTTTCACGGTTCAAGTTGACTGGAAGGAAAGTGTGGTAGTAAAAGTTGCACAAGCAGCAGGAATGACCGCAGCCTTGAGAATATTGTCAAGCGAAGCCGATTCAGGAACTTGGGAGAGCTTCACAAGGAGCAGACTGAGGCTGGAGTCGTTCAACTGTCGCATTCCTAGTATCAAGTCACTACAGAACCAGAGACAACGTCAGAAGTGTCTTACCTGTGCTGATGAGATAAAGAACTGGACCGCTTACTGGTCCAAAGTCCTCTTTTCAGGAGAAAGTAGAATTTGCATTTCATTTGCAAATCAAGGTCCCAGAGTCTCGAGGAAAATTGGAGAGGCTCATTATCCAAGTTGCTTTAAGTCCAGAGTTAGGACCATCCCACATTGCCAAAAGCACTACTAGGTAGTGGTTGCTTCTTGATATTACTCTGTTTGATTGGCCAGCCAAATCACCTGACCTCTCACCTGGAGAAAGGGAATTCATCCGCTAGAATGCTGTTCATAGACTACAGCTCAGCATTCAACACTATCGTGCCCGCCATACTCATCCCAAAGCTCAGGCTCCTTGGGATACCCCCCTCCCTCTGCTACTGGACCCTTGACTTCCTGACAGAATGCCCCCAGGTGGTGAGAATGGGCGACATCACCTCCTCTGAAATATCCCTGAGCACAGGAACCCCCCAGGGCTGCGTACTCAGTCCCCTCCTGTACGCCCTGTACACAAAAGACTGTGTGGTCACACACACTTCCAATGCCATTTTCAAGTTTGCAGGTGACACTACAATAATAGGCCTCATCGCGAACGACGATGAGACAAGCTACAGAGAGGAGGTCGAGGCCCTGGTGTCATGGTGCCAGGACAACAAACTCTCTCTCAACGTCTGCAAGACTAGGGAAATGATTGTGGACTTCAGGAAGCGATGGGGGGGGGGGGGGGGGGTCATGCCCCCATATACATCAACGGAGCTGAGGTGGAGAGAATCTCCTTTAAGTTCCTCGGTGTGTACATCAACGACAACCTCACCTGGTCCAAACAGGTAGACTCTGCAGTCAAATCTGCCCAAAAACGCCTCTACTTCCTGAGGAGACTCAAGAAGTTTGGCATGTCTGCTCCAACACTCACAAAACTTTTATCGATGCACCATCGAAAGTGTACTCTCTGGCTGCTGCACTGCTGTGGACCGAAAGGCCCTCCAGAGAGTGGTGAAGACAGCAGAGCGCATCATCGGTCGCCAGCTCCCCTCCGTGCAAGGCATCTATCACACACAGCACGTTTTCCGTGCTTAAAAAAGTACGTAAAATCACCATGGACCGCAGCCACCCAGGCTCTGGTCTGTTCTCACTGCTGCCATCTGGGAGACGCTACCGCAGCATACAGGCGCGAACCACCAGACTCAAAAACAGCTAATACCCCCAAGCCATCAGCCTTCTCAACCAGCAAGCTGAACCCAGCACCTAGAAACTGATAAGATTTATCACAGACAATACAACAATGATCCCTGGACTCTTTATACTATTGACACTTTGAACCAAAACTTTATTTTCAATTAATGCCAAGTAACATTGTTACCTACTGTCACTGTCGTGCTTTTACTGTATTGAATGCCACTTATTATTTCTTTTGCTTATTATGATTTTATTTTTGTTTGAACTACGGAACTCCTGCGGGCCTGCTGCGGGCCACTTAAAACTTGAAACTTGAAACCTGAACCCCATGCAATATGAAATATTGTCAAGAGGAGGATAAGAAACACCTGACCCAACAATACAGACAAGCAGGAGGCTCAAGCTTTCAATAACACCTCAGCAGTGCTGATATGGAAAAAGTGATGCAGTTGAATCAGGAAGACGGAGACTGTAGATGTCTTAAGCAAAAGTATTTGTTACAGGAGTTCAATATCGAGGGAATTAGTAGTTCGTACAAATATCAAAAAGGTGTCAGTACATGATGTCCCAAAAACCCTCCCTATCCGGGTCAACGTTGTGTATTTAACTCTCAGACTCATGTCGTCATCAAACAGATAGAATGGCTCCATAGTTTCTCCTTAGAATAGATCTGTCTCTGTCAGAGTATGATCTAGGACTATGATGCCCAAAAATAGAGACTATCCCGGCCTGCCATTGATAAGATGACCTCGTACAGAGAGTAGAGAGAAGAATTTTTTCGTGACAAAAGCCACAGGCTGATCGCCTCCATGCCTCACCGCATTGATGCAGTAATAAGTGCCAAAGGATCCCCGACGAAGTATTGGGAGCATTAATTAACATACTTTTCAGAAGTTGGATATTTCTGTATTGTAAATCCTACTTTGATTGATCTTAGGAAATAAGTAAATATTTTGAGATACTTTTTTATTTTTATTTTCATGAGCTGTAAGCCGTCATCATCAACATAAAGTTGGAGTTTATGAAGAATTTTCATCTATCCTCCTTGAGAAACTGTTAAGACAAGTCTTCTCAGGCACCAAGCAAGGTCATCTCATCTATGGCAAGCCAAAACAATCATTGAGCAGCTGATGTCTTACTCGAGGTATCATAGTTGTGGGGAGATGACGACATTACTCTAAACTAAATAAGCTACAGAGACCGTGGAAGGGCAGTCTTCCTGAATCTGCAGCCTCTCACCACAATTATTCCATTTTAGCTGAGTCTGGCAACCAGGCTTCTAAATTATTCCATTTCAGCTGGCGTTTCACGGACAGTACTCCAATACAAACAGACAGGTAAGTGCAAATTTAAAGCTTATTCTTTAATTGCCTTGCCTAGTCTGTGTTTGATGGAGTCATAAATTACCTGAAAAAAGTTAAGTTAAAGCAAGTTTGAATTGGCCTGTGACAAATTATATTAAGATGTATAAACTAAGTTAGTTAAAGAAATTGGAAATAAATAAAGTTTAAATTTTGAGCTGAAATACGACATTGAGTAGTTTAATCCCATTGGGATTGAATTTGCACTTGTGGAGATGGTGTGCTCTGGCAGTGGTATAGTGTGACTGCATAGGTCCTCTCGGTGAGAGAGTTGCTTCCGGCTCTGCCTTTAGCTGAGTCCGGCGCAGGTAGATATCCAACAGTGCGGCTGTGCTCTGAAATAGGGCAACTAGGTACAGCTTAAAACAATGGTGACTCTGCGTCCATTGGAGAGCCAGAGACCCTGGGTTTTTATTTATTTTGTCCTTTCGTTAGGATTCTGGACAGAGATTATTGGCCCTGATATGTTTCAGAAACCTCAGGTGTGCCCGCAGTCCTTCTACACACTGCCCATTTGTGTAAATCCTAAACTTCCGAGTTTGTTTTAGAGACACCACAGAATTCGTATGAGAGCTCATTTATTCATTTAGTGTTAAAAGTGCAGACCTTTTGATGCAGCAGCACTATATATTATGGAGAAATTTATGTTGTTTGTGATGAAGGCCTATGTTGTTTGTTATAAATGTGCATCCAGTGAATGTGAAAGTATGAGAAATCAGTCCACAGAAGAGATTAATGGTAAACAAAGAAACACACAGAGATAAGGAGCGCGACTTCAGAATTATAAAAATGCAACACAAAGTTTTCGCCCAGAATGCGGCATTGCTGTTAAACGGAGAGGATGACAGTGTTCATGCCTTGTGGTTCATTGATGTGTTAAATAGAAACGTGAGATTGCAGTTTCAAAGAGATATGAAAGACAGTGATGAAATGTGCAAAAGTATTAATGTTAAAAAGATTTAAATTAGAAGCAATGGGTCTACAAACGAGAAGCAGTTTATACAATAGTTAGAAAACAAACATATGATAATATGATGCTTTTGTATGCCGCAGCTATTAAACAGACACACAATATTGAAGAAACATTTTTTATAGCAGCTCAGATTACGATAACATCACTGAACAGAGGAGGAGGCCCGTGAGGCTCGACCAATGGGAGCACACCCCCCACAGGCTGCATGAAGTGGCAGACAGAGACGAGGGGGGAGAACTTAACCCAGGGTTTATCGGGTCACACAAGCAGAGCAACAAGAAATTGAATGTGTTTGAATGTGAGAGCGAGATTTCTGAAGAATGTAAACAGCTGATTGATGTAGCCATAACATGCTTTCAGTACTGTTAATTATTATCAAGCCTGAGAAGAATGATAGACAATATCCTTACAATTATACTGATGAAGATTAAGTTGTAAATTCGAATTAACAATAGAGATGTTTTTCATTCCTTTAAATGCCCGAAAACAAAACAGTGGCAGATGTCTTTCAACCTTCTGAGTCAGAAACTAAGACACAGAGGCTCACCATACACACACACACACACACACACACACACACACACACACACACGGTTCAAAAATAGGATTTTCAATTGCTTAATTAACCAAATGCAATCAAATGTGTGTGGTGAAACTTTGTATTTAAAATTATCTTCAGTGGAACTGGATTAAGGCACTAATTATCATGTGGCAGTGAACCTAAATACAAATCAAAGTGATTTTCTTCCGATAAATCAATGCATGATATTCAAAATCTTTAGCAAATTCAATCAATAGGCATTGAACACGTTGGACCTGACAGGTGGGTTTTAAAACCCCAGTAGCCGCTCTCGTCCTGAAGATGTCTTTGTTCATGATATGTCAACATGTATTCATTATTTTATTCATTTGGATCATCACATCATCAATTCTTTCTCTCATAGTCAGGTTGCTATCAGAAATCTAAACAATATCATCACATGCTGATTATTTACCAATTAAGACATTCATTAATCAATTAAGTCTAGTAAAACAGAATAAAACAGTGATATATATATATATATATATATATATATATATATATATATTAGGGCTGGGCAACGATTAAAAATTTTAATCGCGATTAATCGCATTATTTCCCTGATTAATCACGATTAATCACATTTTTATACACAAAATCCAATAATGAATTCAAAAGTAGTGTATAGCGCACTTTTATTTTAAATGTTCTGCCATATGAACGAAAGTGCCATAACATTTGTTGTGCAAACACTTTTTAAACACACAACATATCAGCATGTTTTAAATGGTAGCAGAAAAAAACTGCCCACAAAATCCTGAGCCACATTCATAACATTAAAACAGTCAATTTCTGAGGTAACAGCAGAAATATTTTTCTTTTATCAGGGAGCAGCATAACCAGTCTATGTTCAGTACCAAATATCCCTGTTAGAGTGAGGTGAAGCACAAAAAAATTCACTGCTGGGATTTACTTGCAGGGGACTAGTCTGAAAAGTCCATGTTTACACTGGATTTCCTTTGGTCAAAAAAGAACCAGAAAACCCTTTCAGTGCAGTTTGTAGATTCCTAAAACTTAATGGTTTTTTACTCCTCTGCACTAAGCCAGTTGCTAAGGCACACAAGATTATTTACATTTTCAGATGATAAAGATGCTCTCTTCTTCTGTACAATTTGACCAGCAAGAGAAAACAACCTTTCACAGGGGACGGAGGTTGCAGGTGTGGCCAAGTACTTCTGTGCATAGGGGGCCAGCCGGCTGTGTGAGCCTGCATGTTTGGACCACCACTCTAATGGACAGGAATCTGAACTGATGGCGGGCCCTGCTCTGTATCGACGCACACTGTCCTCAATTGAGTCTTCTTCCTGTTCAGAATCAGACTCAGATGAAGCAGCCAATAGGGTTAACTTTTTCTTTGGTGGCTCTGAGGTGTTTTCTTCCATAGGTTTCTCTGCAATAACCCTCTGTTCCTTGACTAAGTTGGTGACTGAGGCCCACACCTCACTTCTCTCAGCTCTGGGTATGCACTTGAGGTCCTTGAATCTAGGGTCCAATGCAGTAGCAATCATCAGATATGCAATGCTGGCATTTCCCTTGCGTGTCTCCAGGTCTTTTCTGAATGTAGACTTGAACGTGGTCACGTAGGCAGGGTCATTATCTGAGCTCTCCATCAACCGAGAGAGATGACAAAAAGCAGGCAGGGCCACAGAGCATGAGACATACTTGTCGCCTCCCAAAAGTTCAGTCAAATACCTGCAACAGAAAAATCAACTCCACTTCAGTCAAAAATAAATTGGATTCACTTATACACAGAAAATATCCTCTACATATTCATGCTGCATTTAAACCTTTAAACCATTTCTCTCTTAAATGCACTCAGACAGGATTGTGAGAAATATGATGTAAAACATACCTGCAAGGCTCCAGTAGCGTTTCCAACCTCTGCAGTTTGTCCATTTCAGCTGTAGTTGGCATGGCAATCTTGGTGTTTGTTACTACTTCTTCTGTCCATGTTCAACTTGTTGTTGCTCTAATTCTGCTGCACTTGCAGGACTGTGTTTAAAATGCCCCACAATTTTTCTGCACTTGGCCAGGACATTGTCAAACGCACTGTTATGCAGAGATACTGTGACAGAACGCTGGAGACTGTGCGCAAAGCAGGGGACATGATCAAAAGGCAGATGTCTCGCAGCAGCGATCATATTTCGTGCACTATCTGTGCTAAGTGTGGTGACTTTATTTGACACATTCCACTGCTGTGCAACTTCAATAAAGTGTCCCGCGCACGTTTCAGCATAATGTCTCTCGTCCGTTTTCATTACAGTCAGAGCATGTGAATGCAGCACCCACTTTTCATCAATATAATGCGCTGTAACTCCGAGGTAGTTATGGTTACAGAGTGATGTCCAGTAGTCCCCAGTTAGAGCCACAGCGGGTGCACGTTGTAAAGTTGAGTGTTTCTCAGACCGACGTCTTCCACTACACTTATCGGCCTGCAGTCTGTAGCTATCCACTTCGCTATTGCATTTGTTAGCTTCTCTTGCTTTGGCAGACACAAAGTCTGGTCAACTGATCAAGCTCAGGAACCACCAAGCAGAGTTAGTGTTGAGCATCTAACTCTGTGGAGGACACAAAAAGGACACTGAAACAACATAGCACGACTTCTGCATCTTTCAGGACACACAAAAAGCACCCCAAAAGGACTATTCTTCTTCTTTTCCATGGACTTGGTAACGTAACTTGGGCATACAGCATAGCATGAAGCAACACGGCTAAGTATAGGAATTTTTAACCTTGTACGTGTACTGTGTTAATTTGAGTCAATGTGTTCACTTAATGTTGATGTTATGTCTATCAATAAGTTATTTGGATGTTAGGGCCCTGTGACTAACCCTCTCTTAACCTGAAACTCTTTGTCCTGCAACAAATGGCCCTATCAAAGAAGCACAGCATGTGGCCGAGCAGACACCTCTGATGCCGCCATTTTGTAGTTTCTTTGTTCACCGCCATCTTGTTTGTAGACCATTGACCTTTACGGCCACCTAGTCTGTATACTCACACAGACACACTTCACACACACACACACACACACACACACACACACACACTCTCTCTCAGACTTATATATATTTTGTTGTTTGTTAGATTAGATATTGTTGTTTCAACTTGTCTTTTAAATAAATGTTATTAAATATGCAGTCTGGTCTATTTAATGTTGCATAAGTGTGAGTATTGTCAATCACTGACCAGTAGAACTCCAAATCCTTCAACCTCTGCTAACTACCAAGGTGGTGATTCTGGTGGTAGTTATTACTTTAATTATCAATCAGAATTCCAAATTGATAATTAGAATATTGTAAATGAGACCGAATCAATTGCTTGGCAATCATTTCCCTTCCTTTGTAGGGTGGTGCCCCGAGGAAGTTATTATTTAATATTAATATTTTATTATTTTGATTGCCATAACTGATCAATTATATTGCTTAGACAAATGGTACTTTTACCAATGTCCAGGCACAACACAGGTGTGTGTTATTTTTAAATCCATCAGTTTACAAAATCAGATTCGAATTTTGAATCAGTCTGCTTTAATTCTCTTTAAAGAAATAAGAGGGTTTGACTATATGAAAGCTTCCTAGTCAGATCTCCTTGCTGCATCATGTTCAAGATGTGCAGCCCTGTATAAACAACACAGACAACAGTCATGACCAAGTACTATGGCTGAAATTGAACAATTATGACAATTATGGTAGCAACAGCGGCTACATCTCTGCGAAACCTTGCCATGCCAATACCACAGGTGGAAACCAGTATGAGCAATATGCAACAGGGCGATAATGTGACACACACTTCTCATGCAAGTGGAAGCTGATGATGTTCTGAGGCCCAAAGCCAGTGCTGAGGTGAGGGCTTGCCTTAGATCAGGGGAGGGCAGATATAATGTTCCTTAGACATACAGTCAGTGTCTCTTTTTCTTTCTCAGCACAAAAGTGAGCTTTAAACAGTCTTTTAGACTCATATTCCAATGTCTCTTGTTCTTGAAAACAGTCCAGTGTCTCTCAACTCTCTGTTTTCGACCCTTGGCCTCTGTAAGGGCCCTGCATGCCTCTCGATTCTGACGTCACTTCTCTGAAAAGGCTTGAGATATTACACTTTATGTATAATGAAGCTAGAATATATGAACGTTTCACTTTTTGAATTCAGTTAGGGAAAAAAAACAAAAAAGTTTCCACAATATTACATTTTATTGAGATTTTTTTGGTTTGTCTCTAGTTGGTTTGCCAAATTATGTTGTTGGTGTGATGTTAGCTATGGTAGCAGAAGAGTTATGAGTATTGCTGCCTACAGCAGATGTGCTGGCTCTGGGAAAACGTCTCATCTTCCTAAAGTTACCCATGATGGTCAACTAGAAGTTACATTACTTGCTGTCTCCATGTTTGCTCTATATCATGGTCTGTACAACATGCAAAGGGTTTTATAGCCAGAAGGAACTTAAAAAAAACAACATGAACAAGTCAGGCCTCCTTCAGTTTCCTGGAGGAATGGTTGGAGGGTCAACAAAAGTGAATTGTAAATGTATCAAATGTATGGTGTTGAATGACATCCGTTTTAGCTGAATGACTTCAGGCTTTAGTCTGTTGGTCCAGCAAACAACTAGCTTGCCCAACTCCCCAGTGTAAACCTTGGATTCGATGGGCATCAGAGGGCTCTCTCTTCAGTGCTGCTGGACAGTGTAGAAGAATTGTTCTCTGATTCAGCAGCAGAAAATTTAAATGTATTTTTTCTTCGGCTTTATCTGTTCTCTGACTGCTCAGCTGATTGCTCCTCAGTCTTCATTTATCATTTTCTCCACTGTTGCATCTGTTAAAATCAGCCAACCAACCTTGTTACTTTATAGGTGGTGGCGTTTTGTCATATTACAAAAATTTAACATGTTTGATATAACTGTGGATGATAGTGGAAATCTGTTTAGTAAAATTGTGTAAACTTTGACCATTTCATATTCACTTTAACAACGTATGTGTACAAATGCTGAGTAAACAAAGCAAACCATCCATGCCTCTCTGTCTGCATGACTTGTACACACCAAACTCCCCCCATCTCTTTAATCCATTCATGGCCAAAAAATGTAAATCCTTTGCTGCGATCAACCCCAAATATACTCCTCCTCTCTGTCAAAAGCACTCCTCAGTGTCCTGAAGCCTGTAGCAGAGTTTAGAAAAGGTGTTATCGCAGCTTTACGACACAACAGCAAGCCATTAATCTCACGTCAAACTATGACGAAAAATGTTCGTCAACAACCTTTTTTCCTTGAATAAGACAAGAAATTGACGCGCTAAAAATAGATCTTTGATGATAAAAGTCATGACGAATCGAAGTTTTGTTTTTGTTGATGGGACGAAAATGTTTATTGTTAAGAAAAAAATTATATTTTTCTCTGGCACGCATCTAGTCCAGCTGTGGCGAAACCGCGGCTCACAAGCGGCATTCAGCTCTCTGGCTGCTCCTGTGTGGCTTGTGTGTGTTTAGCCTAGTTAGTAACCGTTAGCAGGGCAGCGCTCAGACTGCAGCTTCGCTCCACTCACGTTCTACGTTCACGCGCGCGGATAACAAACTGTTTCGGAGAATCTCGACTCAGGACACAGAACCCTGAACCAGAGACTCAGTTGTTGTGGCTGTTGTTGTGAACACTGCGTTTGACAACGTCTTTACATCTTTACTGTCGCTGCTCCACAGCTGATCAGCTGTTGATTCAACATCAAAACTCAATGTAACGGGTGTCCAATACTGCGCTTTGTTGTTCCCTAAACAACAAACATGACAAGTGTGAGACTGATATATGAAACACAAAAACACACACACAAACACACACACACACACACACACACACACACACACACACACACACACACACACACTTCTTTAATAGCAGGATTAATAACATTTCTCCAGCAGTGGAGAGCAGCCTTATATATAAAATATGTCAGAAAATAAGCTTAATTTCTTTGAAGAAGAGGAAGACTGAGAAAATGTATTCTGATATTTCATAAGTAAAAGTCTTCAGAGTGAAATGTTATTTTATGAATTTCAACACTTGATACAACCTGTCACCTGGATTTCAATTTCCAATAATTGTATTAGCCTAATTTCATTTATTTTAAAGAGAGAGAACTTTTTGACTAAAAGTCGAAAAGACATTTTCCGTTTTTGTTGACTAAAACTATGAAGGATAAACATGCCTAAAATGTGACTAAATCTAATAAGCATTTTCGTTTAACGACTAAGACTAAATCAAAAATAGCTGCCAAAATTAACACTGGTTCACAGCAAGTCACCTGTCAAGAGAGACTAAGATGGATGATTTGCTCCTGACGTAATAGACACCATGCCAGTAAATTTGATGATGACAAGATTATTTTAACTCTTTTTTCCCCCCTCTTTTTTACCACATTTAACTACTTATAAAATTACAGGCTGAGTCAGGTGGGGTTACCAATGCGAAAAGCCTGTACATTTTGTAATTTAAAACCTAGAATTTAAATGTGGAGACATTTGCTTCTTTCCTTTTCTTGATTTGCAATTGTATCTTTTGTTAGGGTCTTTATGGGACAGGACATGTAATATTAATGTGAATAATGCAAAGTGTCTCCATTAAACAAGTAATTTTGTCTGTCTTTGAATCTGGATGACAAAAGGATTATCATAATGTTATTTTAGTATGCAGGTGTGAATGTTATTGTTACAAAAATGTTAAAGCTCAGTGACTCTGGAATATTTCATGTCAGGCATTGGTTATTGTAGCTACCCCACGAATTCCTTCAAACAATGTTTACTGTTGGGATGCTGTTAAAGGATTATATTCTGGCTGCAATAATAGTAACCCAAAGGTCTCAGTATGCTAAGTGAGACCTTGAGGAATTTTTATGAAGCTGAAAATGTTGTTTTACTAGCTTTAGATGTATAATGAATTAGTAAATAATATACTAACCATTAACATAGACATTAGTGGCCCTTTCTGAACACTTAATGGTAAGGGTTGCATTATTGTTGTATTATGGATTTATAAAAACTAATCAGGACAAGGCAAGTGACATTAACACTTACTGAGCCATAGTCAAAATAACTTGAAATCTGAAAATAAATAGCAAAATAGCTTTTGCAATGCAGTAACTCAAACTTCATTTTTCAAACTCACATTTGACCATCTAACTGTTACATGAAGCATACATCACCCCATGCCACATTGAGGAGCTCCCCAGCAGGGGTGCCTTGATCCCAGGAAAAAGTCAAACCCTGAGGACTGATATCCAATCACTGGCCCATCGTCTCAACCTGCTACTGCAGGATATGCAATCACATCAAAGGGCACCCTTGTTCACAGACAGTATCACTAAATTATAGAACAAAGAACTCTCCAGTCTCCTGTCTTTGTCTTGATACTCTGACCCACTGATATGTATGCAGCCATTCATTGATTTTTACAGTGAGCTGTTAGTCTTTAACTTTGACACTTAAACTTTTATCACAGGTTGTGGTATTTTTTTAAAGCCATGCCTCAGAAATGCATAGCATCACAATTAGCAATCTGATACCTTCCTTCTGAACCTGAGCAACTGTTCGACAGTCAGGTTGAGTTTTGACTATTTGGAGATTGGAACAGCGGCTGATATGTCTGAGTCAGGCACCCATCTGCCAATTTACTTGGCCAACCAATAAATCAATGGGCTCTATTGTCTATGATGCTTCTCAAAAAGTTTGATTGTCTAACTGTTTATATATATATATATATATATAACTTTTTTATAGTACCCCCCCCCCAATAATTTTGTTTTTTGATATGATGATATACTATATTAAAGTCAAAGAAAATTACTCAAGTCATATACTGTAGATAATGTGCTCGAAAAAAGATACCAAAGATTGACTCAGTAATCTTATTCCATGTGGCTGGTCGACATAAGGTAGAATCAAAAACATTAGAAAATTGGCCAGTACAACAGTACAAACATTTCAGAAAACAACACTTAGAAAGAGATTTTTCCCAGGAGTGACAGTTTAATTTGGAAGTTTTAGAAAATCAACTGGTTGTATCTACTGTATGTAAAGTTTGCAATATTTGAAGATAGTATGGATCAATTAAGTAATTGTTTCATAAGTAAATGATTCAAAGACTAAGATGAGGTCTGAACAGGTGTGTTTGGAAACATTGAACGATTTCAGGACAGCAAACAGATAGGATTTCCACCCCTCGCAGTATAACGAACCCAGGTAAAACCCAAGAATGCAGGCACGACTCAGAGGAAAATCAGTATAAACAGTCTTTAATCTGGCAAAGGTCGGTACACGGTAAATCAGTCCACTTTGGCAGAAGTACAGATATCCGATGGGCAAAGGCAAGGTCAAAATACAAAACTGGTCAAAAACTATTTAACCCTCACTAGGAAGAAACACAGGAGATTGCTGGAACTCTCACACAGAGCAAGAGATGAACTTGCAACACGAGGAAGAGAACACAAAGGAAATCACCCCCTAACTACTATATAGTGCCTTCGCCATTTTGTAGTGGTGTCACAGTCAGCTCACCTTCATGCCCAGTAGGTTCCCATGTCACCTCCCCTCTGTCCCGCACGAGCAATCAGCTACACCCACCTCAGCACCTCACCTGGCCCCGCAGCTGCAGCTCATCACCAATCAGGTCCGTATATAACCTCCTCTCACTCATTCACTCACCGCCAGATTGTTCTTTGTACTATATGTCAGACTTTCCAGCGATAACCCATGGACGGATCTCCCGGTATCGACTCTGGCTCTGCCCCCGAAGACCCTGCCTTTGTCCCTGGTTTCCCCGCATCGCCTGAACCCCGGAGAAGACCTTTGCCTGCTGCCCCCGACCTTCCCGTCTCGCCTTGATCCCGTTAAAGACCTCTGCCTTCTGCCCCCGACTCCGAGCCTTGCCTGTGTACTGACGATTTCCTGGTTGGTGTCATCCACCGGGACAGTTCCATCAGCGTTGTCTGCCCGCCAGCAGTTTGTGAACAATAAAGCTGATTACCAACATAGCTACATGTGTCTCGTGCAATCTGGCCAGACATGGACCCGGCGGACGCACAGACACCTGCCAACCGTTTCAAGCAGATTGAAGGCGTTCTTCAGCGACATAGGTAGGCAGTCTGCCACCAGGCACAGACCCTAGACATGTTAGCCACGCGGATGCAGCAGCTAGCAGCGGCGCTAACGCAGCTGACAGTGGCGGCTCCAGCTCCGGTTCCAGCTCCGGCCAGAGAGGTTCCGGAGGTTCGTGTCGGTACTCCGGAGCGCTACGACGGCGATCCCAAGATATGTGGGGCTTTTCTGACAAACTGTACGCTCCTGTTCCACCTACAACCCCACACCTTCGCTTCAGAGGATGCTATGGTGGCGTTTGCAATTACCCACCTGACGGGAAGAGCTCGGCTCTGGGGGACCGCCGAGTGGGACCGCCAGACCCCCGCACGCTCCTCGTTCAGGGCATTCTCCGAGGAGCTCCGTAGGGTGTTCGGCGTGGGATATGCCAGCTCGGAGGCGGCACAGGGATTAATGAGCCTGCGTCAAGGAGACCGGTCTGTGGCGGACTTCTCCATTGATTTTCGCAACATGGCCCGCCAGAGCAACTGGAACTCCTTGGCCGTTCGCGACGTTTTTCTGCACGGTCTCGTGGATTATATCAAGGACGGCCTGGTGTCACATGAGATCCCGCCGACACTGGATGAACTGATCGGGCTTGCGACCCGGGTGGATTTCCGCGTGCAGGGAAGACGACGGGAGAGGAAGCTGAGCATGGTGACGCGTCCTCATCAGAGTCGGGCCTTTACTCCTGCCAGCGGCTCTTCTTCACCGGCAAGAGGTCGAGGAGGCGGAGCCGATGCAGCTTGGCCGATCCAGCCTCACCCCGCAGGAACGAGAGCATCACATGCAGTCCAAGTTGTGCATGTACTGTGGCCGGTCGGACATTTCGTGTCCCGCTGTCCGGTAAAAGCCAGGGCTCATCAGTAGGCAGGTAGGTGCTTGTGAGCCATACCTCCATTAAAACCTTGCAGGAGAAGAGACCCGTTTCACATCAAGCTGTTCCTCCCGGAGGGCTCTCACGCACTGTCCAACTTCATTGACTCTGGTGCTGATGCCAGCATTATGGAGGGGCTCGTACAGCAATTGGGGATCGATCGGGTCCCCCTTCCTCGACCAGTGGCAGTAAACGTGCTGAATGGCTACCTGCTGGGTGCAGTTTCATATTTTGTCGTCTCCACACATCCCGGTGATTTTGGGGTATCCATGGTTGCACCGACACAACCCGCATCTGGACTGGGCCACGGGCACCATTTTGGGATGTAACCCTTCCTGCCATCTGGTGTGTCTCCAGGGAGCGGACGTCTCTCGGCGCACTACGGCTCCCAAATCGACTCCAGAGGTGGCGGGGGTCCCGTTGGTGTACCACGACTTCCGGGAGGTGTTCAGCAAGGCGAGGGCTCTTGCCTTACCTCCCCATCGGCCGTACGACTGCGCCATCAACCTGCTACCCGGCACGTCTCCACCCAGGGGATGCCTGTTTTCCTTGTCAGCTCCGGAGAGGGAGGCCATGGACACATCCATAAATGACTCTCTGGCTGCAGGCATCATTCATTCATCCCAGGATTTTTCTTTGTGGGGAAGAAGGACAAGACACTGCAGCCATGCGTTGATTACCGGGGACTCAACGATAAAACCAGAAAGAACAGCTATCCCCTTCCTCTCATCTCTTCCGCCTTGAGTTGCTGCAAGGAGCCACCATCTTCACCAAACTCGACCTCCGCAACGCCTATCACCTGGTACGGATCAGGGAAGGGGATGAGTGGAAAACGGCCTTCAACACCCCTTCAGGACACTACGACACCCCCTCCTGGGCATGTTCCGAACTCCAGGAAGCAGCTACAGAGGTTCCTGGGATTCGCAAACTTTTACCGCCGCTTTATCTGGAATTACAGCACCATCGCCGCTCCCCTCACAGCCCTACCTCCTCCAAGGTCTCCTTTACCTGGACCTCAGCCGCCGGGGAGGCCTTCCAGACTCTCAAGAAACGATTCACCTCTGCTCCCATCCTCTAAGTTCCGGATCCGGACCTCCAGTTTGTGGTGGAGGTGGATGCCTCGGACGTAGGAGTAGGGGGGATCCTCTCTCAGAGGTCGCCGGACGACCAAAAGCTCCATCCGTGCCCCTTCTTCTCCAGACGCCTATCCCCGGCAGAGAGGAATTATGATATCGGCAACCGGGAGCTGCTTGCCGACAAACTGGCGCTGGAGGAGTGGCGTCACTGGCTGGAGGGAACGAGGGATTCTTTCCTGGTATGGACTGACCATAAAAACCTGGAATACATCCGAACCGCCAAGAGACTCAATTCACGCCAGGCCCGGGGGTCCCTGTTCTTTACGCGTTTCAACTTCACCCTCTCCTACCGGAATACAAAGCCTGATGCCTTATCCCGGCAGTTCCAAGAGGAGGAGAGTACACCCACCAAGCCTGAATCCATCCTTCCGATCCCCTGCCGGTTGGTGGTCCTTACGTGGGGGATAGAGGAGCAGGTGCGATTGGCCACCGAGGGCCAGCCCACATCGTCCCTGGTCCCACATCTCCCTGGACTTCGTCACTGGTCTACCCCCATCGGATGGCTACACGGCCATCCTCACCGTGGTAGACCGATTCAGCAAAATGGCTCATTTCGTTCCCCTGGTCAAGCTTCCTTCGGCCAAAGAGACCACTCAGCTGATCATCCTCCATGTCTTCTGGCTCCATGGTCTTCCGGTTGACGTGGTGTCTGACCGAGGACCCCAGTTTACATCTGTGTTTTGGAGGGAATTCATTGTGTGTTTTGGAGGGAATTCAGTGAGCAGCTGGGGGCCTCTGTCAGCCTCTCCTCTGGGTTCCATCCTCAGTCCAACGGCCACACAGAGAGGGAGAATCAGGAGATGGAGACAGGTCTCCGGTGCATGACGTCCAGAAACCCCTCATCTTGGTCCCAGTTGCTACCGTGGGTTGAGTATGTGAACAACACCCTAACCAGCTCTGCCACGGGGCTTTCCCCCTTTCAGTGTGCATATGGCTACCAACCTCCTCTCTTCCCAGCCCTAGAGAAGGAGGTTTCCTGCCCATCCGTAGAGACGTTCATCCGCCGCTGCCACCGCACCTGGACTCAAGCCCGAACGTCGCTCCTCCGTTCCGCCGAATGCTACGCCAAGGCTTCTAACCGTCGTCGCTCCCAGGCACCCACTTACCAGGTTGGACAGAAAGTGTGGTTGTCCACTAGGGATCTTCCCCTACGAGTGGAGTCTCAGAAATTGGCACCCCGGTTCATCGGGCCATTCCCCATAAAGAGTATCATCAACCCGGCAGCAGTAAGACTACAGCTTCTTCAGTCTATGCAATGTCACCCCACCTTTCACGTGTCCAAAATCAAACCGGTACAAGAAAGTCCTCTGGTCCTGGCTTCCCCTCCTCCTTCTCTCCCTCCACTCATCGGTGGAGGCCTCACATATTCGGTCCATCGCCTCATCAGGTCCCGAAAGCGAGGGAGGGGAATTCAGTACCTGGTTGACTGGTAGGGGTATGGTCCGGAGGAAAGATCCTGGGTTCCTGCTCGTCACATCCTAGACCCTCAGCTTATCCAGGAGTACCACCAGCAGCATCCCCAGCAACCATCTCGGTCCTCAGGGGTTCAGAGGGATCCTCGGGACAAGGTGTCCTCGGCTCCTCCCCTTGATCTTCCTGAGGAGGGGGAATCACGGGGAGGAGATGGCTAGGGAGGACCAAGGATAACCTCCTCTCCCTCATTCACTCACCGCCAGATTGTTCTTTGTACTATATGTCAGACTTTCCAGCAATAACCCACGGACAGATCTCCCGGTATCGACTCTGGTTCTGCCCCCGACTTCTGTGAGCGCTAGTCTCGCAGCAGCAACACGTCTCAGCCTTCTCCCTTCTTGCTCTATTTCGCCTAATTTTTGTCAAAAACAATCACCCAGGCGAAGAGCACAGGGGGGCAGGAAGTAGGGAGACCTGGCACGAGACAACATGTGAGCATCAAACTAAAACCATAGACTGTATATTAACATGGACGAATTGTCCGTGACGTCACCCATTGGTTTCTGCTGGCCGGTTTCGAAGCCCAAAGTGGGAGGTTCCGCAGCAGCTCAGCCATCGCCATCTTGGCAGGGCCTGACTCCTCCTTTACCCGGCTAATCCAAATATGGACATAGAGGTGGGCCAAAATACAGACCGGTCGCTGAAACACGCACACCTACGTCCAAGCTTCCCAGTTAGCTGACGCTAAGGAGCTAAGCTAATAAGCTAGGCTAAGTGCGAGCCGGCTAGCGCCACGGCCACGAGGCTGCACCGGGTCGGTACTGACTGCGGTAACGTGAGCTCCTGTACCGGTCGTCCCAGCCAAAGTTACATGTGGTAAGTAACACTGGAACAACGTTTGAAATAAATATTTGTTACTGAAATTATAAGTCTTAAAAATTACGCTCTTTTTATTTGTATTAGTGGTAGCTTGCACCACTATATTTTGATTCTAATAAATGAAATCAATTAACGTTAACTAAATAGAAGTTAAAATGTGATGGTTAGTGTTTTTGGCATACAGTGAATGTTTTATTGACACTGGCTTGTAGCCTTAGTTATTATTGTCATTTATTTTGGCCTTAAGGGACATACACATACATCAATCAAAAAAACAGAAAAACTACCTGTGATGTTTCCACTAGCTGCACAAAACAAACCAGTAACAGTCGTGGCTGCTTGACTTTACAGTTATATAGTCTGTCTAAATACAAAGTATTAAACTGTGGACATTCACTGTGGTGATGACAACCCAAGGGAGATCAGTAGCATCAGGCTGGTCCACATTAAGACGACCTGCAGCAGACTTCCCTTCAGCACCTTGTGAAGGGGACCTGTAACTGCTACAGTTGGCAGTGTCACTGCTATTGAATTTGGCCTTCAGGTCACACTTTGTTAAGCCTAAACAGATCCCTGACTATCATGGACAATGTTGAGTTTATTTTATGTTCATCAATGTTGATAAAAGATACCAACTATAGCTACAACACTTATTACCTCTGCTCTTCCCCTCCCTTACAGTCCCACACTGTATCCCCTTCTCCTCCCACCACATGGACTCTGCACCTCTGGTATCATTCTGAGCTCAGTTGTTACCGCTTGCACAGGCCCAGTCTGTATATTAAATGTGTTCTATAATTTTAAAATTGTCCACCTTTTTGTGTTTTGTACCTTCACTAAAAATAAATCTGAGAGTTGATCTATAACTTCTGGTTCTGGCTAATAAATTATTTTTGTATTTTAATTATTTTTGTCTTTAATACTGACTGAATATGCGAGATTTCACATTCAAATCTGACTATTAATTGACAAATAACTCATACACTACAGATAAAACCTTAAGCAATAACAGGTTTGTGTGATTAAATATATTTTAAAAGCTGTGTAACAGTACATGTAATGATAAGAACTGAGTGATTAATTTTTCTTCTTTGCTCTTGGAGACAGAACATGGTAAGCACAGTGGACTCCTTCAGGGAGGTCCTTCCCTAATAACAAAAACCCAAATAAAAAATAGTAAGACAAGTTTGTAAATAAAGGGGTTTGTGTGCTTGTGTTCTGTAGATATTCAACTGAATTTGAATTTAGTTTTAGATTTAACAGTGTTCTACCAACACATTGAATGTACAGTACAGTATGTATAGAATATTTAATTGTTATCAAAGCTGTTTCTCTTTGGAAAAATATGACCATTAAGTTATTCACAAACCATATGTGGACCTGGGGTCAGTGCTGAAGGGATGAGTCCGAGTTCAGTTCTGCCTCATGTTTAGCTTCCACTGGTCCAGTCTGTATGGATCATCTGAAAGAAAATTACACAGAAAAACCTTGTCACAGGTGATCACAACAAGTCTGTTTCTCCATCCTAATTATCTTTCGTGTCGGTTTCAGTAAAAAAATATGAATCAAACTTCTTGTGTTCTTCTGTTTCATTTTAAGTTACCGTACAGGCGCAATAAAAAAACTCCATCACAACCAACAACACACCGCATCCTCTACGTTCACGGTATCTTCTGAAACAGGTCTGATATGTTACATCAATGCTTGAGTTACAAACACCTTAATGTACCTTGACAGTGAGCATTCATGTCACGTTAACATTGCATTACTCGTATGGCACATTCAACGTGGTGGACCATATTTTCCATCCACACGCAAACGCTGTTTGACTCATGTCGGTGTCATGTTGATCCTGCTCGCCTCGTCAGCAGAGCCGGAGTCTCGCTCGAGGCTAACCCCAGGCTAGCTGGCTGATTAGCGATTTAGCAAGCTAAGCTAACGAGCCAGGTACCAAGTGCAGACACCAACACCCGGTAATTACTGCAAACACAGAACAATACTATCGTTTAACTCACCGAAACAACAGGAACGCAAGCATCTTGGACTTCTCTTTTGGGACAACTGACCACAGAGCAGGCATATTATTCATCCGGGAGTAGCTTGAAATGTTCTCCGCAAGGCTCCGACACTGCGGTTGAGAAGTCCTGTTCACTGACCGGGGATTAGCTCAGGTGACAGCTAACGCTGCCAGCGGGTAGCTGCCACCGAGTGGCTAGCTGCCACCGAGCCGCTACCAAACAGCAGTGTCCCCTGTCACTCAAGTATCCACGCCCCTAATTATGCAGAATGTTAAACCTTAATATAATATAAATGGGCGAGTTATAAAAAAAATAATTCCAATAAGCACAATTGGTTATATTTGGCGGTATGGCTCTGTTCTGGGACCTCCCTGCCCTTCCACACGCACCTGTGGAAAGCCTGGGATAGGTAGATCACAACTCCCTATCCCACCATGAGCCTTCAAGGAAATTGAGGCAGGGAAAGCAGCAATTAAAACCCTATGCAGAAGAGAGCAAGGCAAGTTTATTTGTTTGCTGCACATTTCAACAACAAGGCAATTCAAAGTGCTTTACATAAAACATTAAAAGCTTTGGGAAGAAACACATAAAATCACATTAAAATACAATAATTAGAAAGAGAAAATAAAAACATGTTAAAGTAGAATAAGACAAGTAAAAAAAGTTACGTGCAGTACAAGAAATGCATAGATTGGTTATTTACTGAAAGGCAGCGGCAAAACAGAAAAGTCTTCAGTCTTGATTTAAAAGAACAGTGTTGCAGCAGACTGCAGAGTTTGTTGCAGATATGAGAAGGCATTAATGACAACACATGACATTGATTTCAGTCAGATACAGTATGAAAAGGAGGTGCTGGGATGGAGGCGGGTTGCGAAGTTGCGTTGATTGAATTGAATGCGTAGAATAGGGGCTGTGGGCAGGCATAGAGATCTATACTGTCAGCTGATGTGCTACATAGTGGCGGTACATGACCTCATGGCCTGCCTGACCTAACGCTATGCTCAATTTCAGCAGAGGTGAGAATGTATAGACCAGAGAGGGGGAAATCCCATACATCCCCTCAGCAAATCTCACCCTTACTACATGAACATTCCCAGGCATCATGGAGGCTAGGAATACTCCATGATATGTGTGTTGTTTCACCAAATAAATCAACTCAAAACTTTGACCTACAGCAGCCAGCCACCGGGAGGCGATGAACACAATTTGACATCACTTTTGGGGAGCTGTCATGTCATCCATCTTTACAATCATTGGTCCCCACTTACTTTTTACAGCGCATGCAAATCAGACATTTTTATGGCCAAAAATAGTTTTAAAAAAGTGACATTAGGGTTTCCAATGTAAGAAAAAAACTAAATTGAAACAGGGATTTTGTCTACCTGTCTTGCACAATCCATCATCAGTCCTCACAAATCATTCACTGGTCAGATCAACCACATGATAAGACGGGAGAGCATTAAATACAAGAAGATGTTTTTAAAAAATAAATGAATAAAAAAATTACATTTCATTCATATTGGAACTGTATTTTCATATTTAAAAAAGACATTGTTATTATGATTTTCTCCCCTCCCGCTCACAGACTTTTTTTCCTGTCCTATCCCCGTCACAGAATGAATACTGAAATTCACTCCCATCCCGCAAGAATACTGCAGTAATCCTGTGACCCATGAAAAGAGCCCATAGACTACATGAAAAGCTTGTTTGTCTTAATAATAGTTTTGCTACTTAACTTAAAAACGAATTATACATTTTTTAATTATTCTATATATACATTTTTTACCGGAATCAAGTAATCTCAATTAGTATAGTAAAGCATTCCATATTTTCATAATGTACGATCAGGTAAGCCTTTATTAATCTTACGCCGGGGAAATTCACTTACAGCAGAAAGAGTCAAGTCATGAGGGAAGAGGAAGAAAAAATTACAAAACATGCAACAAAAATATAAGGGAAAACTGTTTTAAAAAGAGTGCAAGAATTGCCTTTGTGAAAGAAGGCTAAAACAGGTATTGTTTTGGACTGAATGCAGTAGTTTGGATCTGAATTCTTTTTTTTAATTGAAAAAATTATATACATATATATTAATATTGCACAGAATGATAAAAATGCACAATTGTTGTGAAGGGATGCAAAAAGATGATAATGATGTCCAAACCCTGGATGTTCATCAGTGAAGTCTGTGTCACCTCTTGCTTAAGTCTATCACTTTTTCTTTTGTTTTACTGGTAATAATGTGGTAGTTCACTTCACAACAGTCGACAAAGTTGGTGATGACCTCCCTGAAATGCAGTGACACGCGATCAACGTTGATTGTATCATCGGAGAACTTCTGGAGGTGACAGCTGTCAGTGTTGTATCTGAAGTCTGATGTGTACAGGGTGAAAAGAATGGGGAGAGCACTGTACCATGCGGAGCCTCCGTGCTTGCAGACTACCACATCAGTCACACAGTCGCAGCCTCACATACTGTGGTCTGTTGGTGAGGTAGTCGGTTGTCGATGCAGCCAGGTGGCAGTCTACTCCCACACCTTCCAGCTTAATCCTGAGCAGAGACTGTTGGATAGTGTTAAAGGCAAGAATGTCCCAAAAAATCAAAAAACATGACCCTCACAGTGCTCTAAACCTGTGAAGCAGGTAAATGACTGCGTTGTCCACATGGATGACCGGTCGATACACATACTGAAGGGGGTCCAGCTCACTGCTCACCAGGTGTCGGATTGGGTGGTTGGGCTCCCTGGGGTGCACAGTATTTGGAACATGCTGGGGCAGAATCAAATCTATCGAAAAACAGAATTAGTTAATTTGCCTTTAGCCGGTCTCCAGATTGAGGGCCAGATCTCTCTGGTGCACAATATGCAAGTTTTACAAAACAATAACCAATTTAGCCACGTGGCAAAAGTAAATTCCCAAAATATAGCATAAACAGAGGCACAAGAAATGAAGATAGTAAATTCAGTGTAAAAAATCTTTTGCAATTCTTTTTTTCCTAATGATTTTATGATCAACCATGCTGATCCCCAGATCGATATATATGATATATTATTTACGCTGAGGCTGTGTATTTACAGATATGCTCAGCAGCTAGCTGGTTAGCCTGTTAGCATCAGCAGTGAACCGGAGCGCTGTTAGTCTTGTTAAACAGTGAGTGGAAGTTGCGGTTTGCCAGTTACAGTGAACAAATCCTGATGTGTAATGACAATATTAACCTGTGACTGTTTGACCCTTTGTTAACCAGAAGCCTCAAGTTCATAACAACTACATGAACACTTTCTGCTCTTCCATGACTTCCACCTGAATTGTATTATATGATAATAGATTGATAATTATATGATATCATCAGAAATAATGATAATGTGACATGTTGAATTGTTGAATGCACTGTATGTAGACCTCCACCCACTCAATTCAAAAAAGAAATGAACAAAAGAACACTTCCTGCTTGAGAGAAGTCCCTTATTGCTTACTTCATTACAACAGTTCTTTGTTCAACTTTGTTTTAACTGTATTGTGTTTAAATTTATTACAATTCTTTATTTATCAAACCGGAAAACAACCTCTATATTGACCTATGTCCTGCAGATGGACCAAAGGGGTTTATTGCAATGATGATGCAGAAATAAACCAGAGGTTGATAGATCGATCATTAAGATTAGAAAAGTGCAATTTTAATGCAGTCGATTTACCATTGAACTCAAACCTTTTGTCAATAAAAATAACTGCAACAAGTGTGTGTCCAAATAACAAGGTACGCCAAATCGCTTTCCTTAAAGAGGTTAATATTCAACAACCTTTTAAACATACAGATGGCAAAAGTGGTAACGTGATCTCCGGTACCAATAAATCAAAAACGTTAACTAAACAGAAGTTACATGTGATGGTTAGTGTTCTTGGCATACAGTTAATGTTGTATTGACACTGGCTTGTAGTCTTAGTTATTATTGTCATTTATTTATTTGTTTTTCTTTTTTTTTTTGGCCTTAAGGGACATACACATACATCAAATAAGAAAATATATAATTCCCCACACCACTGTCGTAAACAGTGCACGGATCAAGTTTTCACACTGACAGAACTACGTGGTAGTCTACCTTACCTGTACTGCTATAGACATTACTGTACGAGCTTATCAATTTGAGTATGACTGTAAGAAAGGCACTTTTATATTTGTAACAAGATGTATATTACTTTCAGCACATCGGCTGTTGTTGAGTTCACCTGGGATGCTTCCACTTGCTGCACAAAACAAACCAGTACTAGTCGTGGCTGCTTGACTTTACAGTTATATAGTCTGGCTTCAAATAAAGTATTAGAGACTGTCATCTATATTCTGAGATTAAGCACTTTAGTTCCATTTAATCCTACATATGTGACATAACAGTGTTTTAACATAAAAAAAAAGTGAGCTACACTCTATAGTAGACTTCACATTTTTCATTATCTGAAGCATTTATCACACTCATTTATTATTTTTTTTATCCTACAGTCACAATGTGGACGTGGTGATGTGTTTGCCCGTCGAGGTGTCCAGAGAGTTGCAGACCTTGGCGTGCTGTGTTCGGCTGGTGGACTCCGGTGGAAAAGCCTTCCTCCACTCTGTTACCACTACCTGTGAGGAAGAGCAGCAGCTGACGTCCTCATCATACACTGTGGTTACGACAACCTGAAGGAGATCAGTAGCATCAGGCTGGTCAACATGAAGACAACCTGTAGCAGAATCACCTCCAGCACCTCGTGACTTCTCTCACCTGAAAGTGACCTGTAACTGCTACAGTTGGCAGTGTCACTGCTATACCAATACCAACTATAGCTACAACACTTCCTCCCACCACATGGACTCAGCAGCTCTGGGCGCATTCTGAGCTCAGCTGTTACCGCTTGCACAGGCCCAGTCTGTATATTAAATATGTTCTATAATTTTAATATTGTCCACCTTTTTGTGTTTTGTACCTTCACTAAAAATATATCTGAGAGTTAATGTATAACTTCTGGTTCTGGCTCATGAATTATGTTTATTTTTTAACTATTTAATACTGACTGAATATGTGAGAGTTCACATTCAAATTTGACTATTAATTGACAAATAACGCATACACTACATATACACCATACACTACAGATAAAACATTAAGCATTAATATTTGTGTTATTTAAATATATTTTAAAAGCTGTGTAACAGTACATGTAATGATAACAACCGAGTGATTAATTTTTTTCTTTGCTCTTGGAGACAGAACATGGTCAGCACAGTGGAGTCCTTCAGGCAGGTCCTTCCCTTATAACAATGACAAGACACAAATCAAAAATAGTAAGACAAGTTTGTAAATTAAGAAGTTTGTGTGGTTATGTTCTGTAGACATTCAACTGTATTTGAATGTTGTTTTAGATTTAAAAGTTTGTTTTCTTTCTTTCCTTTCGTCTTTAGTTCAGTGCAGCAACTTGTCTGCTAACTGTAGCTCCGTAGCTCCGTAGCTGTAGCGCTGCAGCCTCTGCTCCGGTTGTTTGCCGACGTCATGCAGGAGACTGGTTACGCGCCCGACTGTGTGGTGAACCAGCGGAGTCCGCGCAGGCAGGAGAAAGCCGGTTCGTCCAATCACTTTCTTCGGACAGAATTTTCCAATGGGTTGTGTTTTTTAAAGTCCTGCCATGGCCACAGATGAGGGATTGTTTTCGTTTCAGTGTCGGATCATTCAATGTATTCATCGCTATCGGTTTGTTACGAGAGTTTCAAGTAATATGACAGAAAGACTGACATTGATTAAGTCAGATACATATGAAAAGGAGGTGCTGGGGGGGAGGCTGCGAAGTGGTGTTCAGCAAAGCAAGAAGAGTAGGCAGGTGAAAACAGGTTAAATAGAGTGCACAATATGAGCTTTTCCAATTGAATGCGTAGAGGAGGATCAGCTGAGCAGTCAGCTGATGTGCTTAATAGAGGCTGTGATTGACCTCATGGCCTGCCTGAACTAATGCTATGTTGAATTTGGATATTGCTGTTACTCAAGACTATAGTTTTTAAAGTTGCGGTTTTTCATGCTGCTGTCAGTCAATGTTTGAACATGCACATATTACACAGAATTCCTTCGCTTATCAGCTCAAAATGTATCACCTGCATGTCGTTTTTTAAGCTTATCACACCATGACTGTGAAGTCAGCTGTCAGTTTGTTAGTGCAGTTCCTGAAATGAGTATGGCACATATGTGAAATCTGTACTGTATACAGAGCAGTAGCAATAGTGACACATGGATACAAATATAAATATTGCACAGTTTGTTAATTGCACTTTGTGTACCAGTGAATTACTTTTTTTTTTTTACAATGGTTGAGTCCTGTTTGTGTGTGTGTGTGTCTACTGAGAGCAGTGCTGGTTGTACAGTCTCACAGCAGCAGGAAGGAAGGACCTGCGATACCGCTCTTTCACACACTTAGGGTGAAGTAGCCGGTCGCTGAAGGAGCTGTTCAGTGCAGAGACAGTGTCCTGCATGGGGTGGGAATCATTGTCCATCACTGATGATAGCTTAGCTACCATCCTCCTCTCTCCCACCACCGGCACTGTGTCCAAGGGACAGAGCTGGGCTTCCTGATCAGTCTGTCGAGTCTCTTCCTGTCAGCTGTTGAGATGCTGCTGCTCTAGCAGACCACTCCATAGTAAATGGCTGATGCCACCACAGTGTCAAAGAATGTCCTGAGGAGCGCCCCCTGCACGCCAAAGGACCTGAGTCTCCTGAGCAGGTATAGTTTGCTCTGGCCCTTCTTGTACAGTGCCATGGTGTTGTCTGTGTTATGTTAGTCTTCTGTATGTAGCAAACTGAAACATCAAGGCCTTAGTTAGGGCATATTTCCCTTTGTGCTGCATAACCATTAACCTGTTAATCACAAAAAGATGTTAGTATAAGATTTGATGTTGTACTAATGACTGTAGGTGTTTCAAGCAAGCAAGTCAATTGCACAGCTGGAAACAGCAAAGCGACAATTCTTTGAATAATGTATTTAACCCCTGTGAACAAAGTGACCGTGCCAAAGGTGATTTTATAGGTTTTGGTCTCTGAAATGTCAGCATCTCAGTACACTGTAATAACACTAATTTGGATACACAGTAAAAGTCTAAACAGCCATAATGTCAACCAGCAGCACTCTTCTGAGAAGCTGCTTCACATTTGACAAAGTGTATTTCTGTCTAGTTCTTTGGTCTGATATGTCCATGCTCTTAAGATTGTACAGTAGAAACCCCATTATGCTTCGTAATTTAAAATCAAGCAGTATGCTGATCCACCCATCACATCGCTATTTTCTTGGTGCATTCACATTCACCCATCTCTTTATGGCTCTCACACCCTTGAACTGGTTATTCTGGCTAGTAAAGCAAGCAGATGGATGTGGGACATACTGAGTTTAAAAGACACATACTAAAGATGTCAAGAGAAAATTTTTTGCTGCATTTAATGTGACAATGGGATGATTCAAGATCCATTAATAACACTACCTCATCCAAGGAAGTCACATGGTCACCGATGTACATCCATTTGTTGTCTCTGAGAAAACATTTACAGCCACTGACCTGCTGGACTTGAAATATGCTGGAGGAAACCCCATGGTTGCTGATACAACTAACAAGGTACATTATGATGATGGAAAACCAATACCGCATATGCAACCTTGCCAGATGCATGAGTACTAAGCCATGTGCAAACTTCTCAATGACATTCTTGAACTGCATTCAGAACTAAATACAGATTACTGTCTACCCAGGCCAGAGCTTCTAACATAGAGGTTAATATTAGGGTGCTGGCATCACTTAGTGACATTTAGTGAAACCCATGCACTGAGTTTTAGCAACATTGTCATCCCTGTTGGCACCCAAAAAACTATAAATTTAAGAATTTTGAAATCACATAAGACAAAGTTGTACCCAGGACAGTTTAGTTTGCCATAAAGATGAGTCATCATTGATTGTGTCTTCCTCCAGGGAGTGTCTGATCTGTACTTAGTTACATTTGAATTCTCGATTATTAACTTTACTGAATTTGGAGAAAAGTTCTATTACAGCAGGTATCTATCAGAAAACTGTTAGTAAATTCAAAGAAAAAGTTCCTTCATTATTTACTCCACTGCCATGTGTCAATACAGTGCAGGATAGTTATCATTAACTTTACTCCCACACAAATTGATGATGTTGTTGATAGTGCAGCAGCCTCACTACGTTCCACACTTGAGACTGTCGCCCCTCTGAAAAAGAAGACAGTCAAACAGAGGAGGATAGCTCCATGGTTTAATGCACAGACACGTGCTTTAAAACATACGTCACGTAGGTTAGAAAGGAAGTGGCGTTCCAATAGTCTAGATGATTCATACCTAGACTGGAAAAATAGTTTAATTACATATAAGAAAGCCCTCCGAAATGCCAGAACCAATTATTATCCTTCACTAATAGAGGAAAATAAAAGAAACCCCAGGTTCCCTCTTCAGCACTGTAGCCAGAATGACGGAGAGTAAAAGCTCTACTGAACAGTCTATTCCTCCAACTCTAAGTAGCAATGATTTCATGAGCTTCTTTACTAATAAGATTATTACCATCATAGAAAAAATTTACCAGCTTCTTCCCGATAATAGCATAGACCCACTGTCCAGTACAGTAGCTTCTGAACCAATAGTATCACCTAAGTTATATTTAGATTGCTTCTCCCCCTAGATCTGGCTGAGCTGACTTCACTTGTCACTTCATCCAAACCATCAACCTGTCTTTTAGATCCTATTCCATCAAGGCTATTTAAGGATGTATTACCTTTAATTAATAATTCCATATTAGACCAGATCAATGTATCTATATTAACAGGCTATGTACCAAAGGCCTTTAAGGTGGCAGTAGTTAAACCTCTGCTCAAAAAACCGACTCTAGACCCGGATATCATAGCTAACTATAGACCCATATCAAACCTCCCCTTTATCTCTAAAATCCTTGAAAAAACTGTTGCTAACCAGTTATGTGACTATTTACACAGGAATAGTCTGCTTGAAGACTTTCAGTCAGGGTTTAGAAAACACCATAGTACAGAAACAGCACTACTGAAGGTTACCAACGACCTTCTCATGCCCTCAGACAGTGGACATGTTTCTATTCTCGTCCTTTTAGATCTTAGTGCTGCATTTGATACCATCATTCACAAAAGTCTTTAACAGAGACTAGAACACATTGTGATTAAAGGAACAGCACTAGAATGCAACTAGAAGTCCTACTTATCTGATAGATTTCAGTTTGTAAACATTAATAACAAATCTTCCATTCATACAAAAGTGAGACATTGAGTACCACAAGGTACTGGGACGGATACTTTTCACTTTATATTCCTTTAGGCAATATTATAAGAAAACACCACATCAATTTCCATTGCTACGCTGACGAAACCCAGCTGTATTTATCTATAACAGGGGTCTCAAACTCGCGGCCCGCAGGATGATATTTTGTGGCCCCCTACTTGACATCAAAGTTTAGTGTTAGTGCGGCTCGCGCGTTGTTGTCAAACGCACATTTTTGCTGAGTTGTTGTGCGGGCCACGCTTGCCACACTTTTTGATCACTTATGGGCTACCATAGATAGTCCGTTGTCTCGCGATAGCTTCCGTTGTCTCGCGATATCTTCCGTTGTCTCGCGATATCTTCCGTTGTCTCGCGATATCTAAAAAACCTTAGTCACTTGGTTGAACTGTGTTCTGGAGTGACACCAACTGGACGGAAAATATATCATCTCTCTCAAAATCATGTTTCTCTCAAAACCTGCCCTGAAGAGAAAGGTTGGCGACGAGCACAGGCAATTTCAGGAAAAGTGGGAGACGGAATATTTTTTTGTCGAGCTCAGGGGCACCCCATGTGTCCCATATGCACAGAGAAAGTTGCGGTGTACAAGGAATACAACATCAGACGTCATTACTCAACTAGACATGCTGAGGAGTCTATTGAGGTAACAAGATTTATTCAAGAAAGCAAGCAAAGAGAATGAAGCCGCAGTCGAAGCTAGCTACGTGCTGAGTGAGATGATTGCTAAGGCCGGTAAGCCATTGAAGGAAGGCGAATTCATCAAAAAGTGCATTTTGCTAGCTGCAAGTAAAGTTTGTCCGGAAAAGAAGGGTCAGCTTAGTAACATCAGCCTTTCAGCTAATACAGTGGCAGAGCGCATTTCTGACCTGTCAGAAAACATATATGATCAACTGCGTGAGAAAGCCAAACGTTTCTGTGCATACCCAGTTGCTCTTGATGAGAGCACAGACAACACTGACACTGCACAGCTTGCAGTATATGTCCGTGGTGTTGATGACAATTTTTGAAGTGACCGAGTGACCGAGGAGTTGCTCGCAGTGATTCCAATGCATGGTCAGACCACCGCTAAGGAGATATTCCTCCAGCTGTGTGGTGCTATTGAGGATGCCGGTTTGCCACGGAAGAGGTTTGCTGGAATAACAACTGACCGAGCACCATCATTGACAGGACGGAAAAATGGACTGGTGGCACTTGTACAAAGAAAACTGGAAGAGGAGAATGTGGAGGAGGCAATTGCTCTGCACTGCATTATCCATCAGCAGGCCCTTTGCGGCAAATGCCTGAGGTTTGACAATGTGATGTCTGTTGCTGTGAAATGCATCAACCATATCAGATCCAGGGGCTTAAAGCACCGGCAGTTCCGTGCCTTTTTGGTGGCAATAGAGTCCGAATATGAGGATGTCCTCTACTTCACCGAGGTACGTTGGCTCAGTAGGGGAAACGTCTTGCAGAGGTTTTTTGAGTTGAGAGCAGAGGTGGAAGTCTTCATGGTGAAGGAAGGGATAGCTGTTCCTGTGTTAAGTGATCCCAAATGGCTCATGGACTTAGCTTTTCTTACTGACATCACACAGGAGCTGAATTTACTGAACAAGAAGTTACAAGGCCAGGGGCAGCTTGTCAGTGCTGCCTATGACAACGTGAGGGCATTCTCCACAAAACTTGTGTTATGGAAAGCCCAGCTTTCTCAGACAAACCTCTGCCATTTCCCAGCATGCAAGGCACTCATGGATGTGGGCACACCATTCAGTAGTGAGAACTATGCTGATGGCATTGTGAAGCTACAGGAGGAATTTGATCGCAGGTTTGCAGACTTCAAGACACAGAGCCACTTTTCAAATGTTTGCTGACCCCTTCTCCTTCGATGTGCAAGATGCTCCTCCTGTACTTCAAATGGAGCTCATTGACCTGCAATGCAATTCTGAACTCAAAGCCAAGTTCAGGGAGGTGAGTGGAAACGCAAACAAGCTTGGACAATTTTTGAGAGAATTGCCACCGACCTTCCCTGAGCTGTCCAGGATATTCAAACTGACCATGTGCCTTTTTGGGACCACATATCTATGTGAAAAGCTCTTCTCCAGCATGAACTTCAATAAGTCAAAGTACAGGTCCAGACTTACTGATGAGCATCTTCAAGCCATACTGAAGTTTTCAACTGTTTCCTCCCTCAAGCCAAATGTGTCTCAGCTTTGTGAGAGGAAGCGCTGCCAGGTTTCTGGCAGCAAGGAGTAGGCAAGAGAAGCCTATGTTCTAAAGAACCGTTCCATGTTCTGAAGAACCGTTCCATGTTCAGAAGGAAAGTTCATGTTGAAAACTGTTAATTATAAAGATTGAGAAGATTGGATCAGTTGTCCATTTTGTGGAATACTTGATGCGACCCAGCCTGACCCAGACTTTACCTCCAGCGGCCCACAGGTAAGTTGAGTTTGAGACCCCTGATCTATAAAGCCAGATGAAACCAATCAGGTAGACAAACTTCAGGACTGTCTTAAAGACATAAAGGCCTGGATGACTTATAATTTTTTACTTCTAAATTCAGAAAAAACTGAGGTCATTTTACTCGGCCCTAAACACCTCAGAGAAACATTATGTGATCATATAGTTACCTTGGATGGCATTACCTTGGCCTCCAGCTCTACTGTGAGAAACCTTGAAGTTACCTTTGACCAGGACATGTCCTTTGACTCACACATAAAACAAGTCTCTAGGACAGCCTTCTTTCACCTGCGCAATATCAAGAACATTAGAAACATCCGATCTCAAAAGGATGCTGAAAAACTAGTCTAGCATTTGTTACTTCTAGACTGGACTACTGTAATTCATTACTGCTAGGATGCCCCAATAAGTCTGTGAAAGTCTCCAGTTAATACAAAATGCTGCAGCACGAGTTCTGACAGGAGATAGAAAAAGAGATCCTATTTCTCCAGTGTTAGAATCTCTACATTGGCTTCCTGTAAAATTCAGAATAGAATTCAAAATACTGCTCCTAACCTACAAAGCCCTTAATAATCAAGCCCCATCATATCTTATAGAGCTCATAGTTTCATATTATCCCAATAGATCACTTCGCTCTGTAAATGCAGGACTACTTGTGGTTCCCAGAGTCTGTAAAAGTAGAATGGGAGGCAGAGCCTTCAGCCACCAGGCTGCTCTCCACTGGAACCAGCTCCTAGTTTGTCAGGGAGGCAGATACCCTCTCTACATTTAAAGTTAAACTTAAAACCTTCCTCTTTGATAAAGCTTATAGCTGCTCAGGTGTTTAATAAACCATTTCTTTATTATGCTGCTATAGGCCTAGACTGCTGGGGGAACTTAAATCATGAGCATCTTTCTCCCTCTCCCGTTCTCTCCTTCTCCCTCAGGAAGGGCAAATACAGACGAAAGTGGCATTGTGGGAGAAGGAAGGGCAAATACAGACGAACGCGGGCGATTCTCAGGCCAAAGCAGGGGCGGTGGGAGGGGAGGATTCTCGGGTCAAAAAAATAGCGGTGAGGGAGGAGAAAGGAATGAACGAGGGGTTTTCTCAGGTCAAAACAGTGGCGGTGGGGGAGGAGAAAGGACTGAACGAGGGCCATTCTCAGGCCACCACAGTGGAGATAAATCCCACCGTGTCCTCCACATGTCCATTCTGTCCACAGAATAAAGACTGCTTTTATTTTTGGTGCTGGCTACAGAAAACAAGATGCTACAAAGTGGCAGTTGCTGAATTTTGTGGTTGGTCAGGCCAAGTTGTCGATTTATAAAAGCAGGAAAGACAAGATAGGAAATGTGTCCGGACACGAGCTGACACACATGTACGTGTCTCTGGTGAGAGCCAGAGTGAGAGTAGACTTCAGGTTCCACTCTCTGATGAACGACATGCAAGAGTTTTTGAATCAGTGGTGTTTCACCACGGCTGTGTGTTCAGTGAAGGAGGGAGAGCTCATCTTTCACTCTGTGTTTATGACCTGATTCATTTCTGGTTTTCTGTTGTTTTGTTGTTGTGTGTGTTTTTCTTTCTTTTCATTTGTAGAGGATGTGAGTTTCTCTTGTAAGTCTTAATAAACATTGTTTTTTAAAAATCAAAATCTCTTTCTCTCTTTATCTCTCTCTCCTTCTCCCACTTTTTCTATCTCTCTCTCTCTCTCTCTCTCTGCCCCCATGTATCTACATAACATGTCACTAACTCTGTTTTCTCTCTCTCCTATTAGATCTGACCCCAGAGCTGCAGGATCCAAACCCGTCATTATTATTATTATTATTATTACTATTATTAATAACATCATTGTTTTTATAAGTGTCAGTTTTCAATAATTATAAGTATCAGTCTGGTAGAAATTAAAGCAACTGTTATACAACCCCTCTATCCCCCGATATGTTTACAGTACATGTCACTAACCCTGTTTGTGTTTTCTATCTCTCCTAGTGTATCTCTGACCCCAGAGCTGCAGGACCCAAACCGGTCATTATTATTGTTGTTGTTATTAGTATTATTATTATTAATGTCATCACTAATATTAACAACAACATAATAGTGTTTTTTAATTATAAGTATCAGTCTGGTAGAGATTAAAGTGGCGGTTGTACAACTGTCCTCTCTCTCTTCTCTCCTACTGTCTCTCCTCCCACCCTCTTTCTGCCCACTTCTCCTCTCTTCCCCATTTCTCTCCTCACCCCAAACGGTCGATACGGATGACCGCCCACAACTGAGTCCGGTTCTGTCACAGATTTTTTCCTGTTAAAAGGGAGTTTTTTCTCTCCATCGTCGCCAAGTGCTTTGCTCATTGTGGGATTTGTTGGGTTTTCCCTGTAATATAGTAATATTCAGCTCACTATGTAAAGTGCCTAGAGACAATGTATGTTGTGATATGGCGCTATACAAATAAAATTGAATTGAATTTAAATGGAATTAAGCCATTTTTTCCTTTTTTTGGTCTGCCGTGTCACCTCGTGTAATAATGCTTGTCAAACCTCAACCCTGTAATGTACAGTCAAGTTATATCCATCTTTTTTTTTGTACAAATTAGGCTATCAGAATAAGTATGCTGCAGTGATATCACATGAATTCATAAATTGTTATATAACCATAAAGACAAAAGAAAAAACAAAACAGAAATTGTCTCACTATCACAGATATTCATTATACTGACACACCAAACAACAATGATGAAGATCTTTCCCTCTTGAGTGTTGTTCTTTGAAGCCTTGGCTATAAGGGAAAACAATTCAAAAACATTCTTACTAATGCCAACCAAAAGTTATGTTCATTTTCTACAAATAAGTCCTTTGATTTTTAAACCCAAAAAGTCACTTGTGCCATTCTGCAAAGCAGTTCCTGTCTGCAGTGACACAGAGGAGTGTCAGTAGTAGTAGTAGGAGTAAACAGGAGGAGTGAGAGGTCCTGTTTTCAGTGTAAAATCGTTCTTTTTTTCGACCAGTCGACAACACAGCATCTGATTGGTATAAATCTGTAACAAAGCCTCTGATTGGTCAAAGTGGATCTAAAATGGACTGCTAGAAGTCCGCTCACAACAACACTAGCCTTTTACATCTTGAAAAACGGGATGAAAATGATCATGTAAGTCATTTAATGTTGGATTTATAATCATTGGCATGTTGTGCCAAGTGTCCGAAAAGACACTGAAGTTCCAGGCAGCACTACAAATCTTCTAAAAGGGCCACGATCGCACAGAAGCCTTGCCTGGAATAGCGCAAGTGTTAGCCTCCCGTCAACACATATCGTAAGTTGCTGGCATAAACTGATGTTGAATGTTCTGAGGACTTTTATAACATGACATATTTTCTGTCGCATACGACAGGTTCGGGCTCAGATTAAACTGTGAAGACAGCAGGTTTACGTCACTGAACTGCTGGCTAGATCCTTATTCACACCAATTACAGTAAATGTACATCTGGACTAATGCAGTAGTTTTTATTGAGAGAAAAAAAACAATGATTAATAACGATTACTTGTGAAAAATGAGTTTACTAAATGACGGACTCCTTTCGTAGAGTGATCAACTTTATTGTCATTTGTGATTGGTTGTTGATTTTCAATTGGGCAGGTCTTCATTTGAGGCACCAGGATACTGATGGTAGACAGAAGCACATTAACTGTAGGTGACCACCCACTAAAATGTGATGAAGGCACAAATTGAAAATTATATTAAAAGAAGAAAAAATGTAATCCATGTCATTTGACGAGGGACAACAGTTAGGTCAATAGTCTGCTGGCCAACATTGCTCAGCATTCCTGTATTTTTTTCGTGTGTAGGGAGGTGATTGGGATGGGTCACTTCCAAACCTGCTGAATGGAGAGTTGTTGTATTGACCAGGGGATTAGGAGAAGGATCTTTCCGGTGATGATGCAACATTTATCAGCTCACCAGCAGCAGCAGAGGGGAGAAAGAAGAGTCAGGGAGGGAGAAGAGGCTCTCTCTCTCTGCTGCTTCAAACGCCAGTGAAGGATGTTGTCAAGCTTCCATTAATGTTGCAAACCTTGTCTCCCCACCCTAAAAGTAGAAAAAGTGGAAAAGCAGGAAAGAGATGAGAGGGATGTGGTTGAGAGGACAGGGCTGTGAAGGTGCAGAATGTTTTATCTCCTGGACAGAATGTGAGAGTACTGTATGTGACTGCACTGATGTTGTAAAAGCTTCTTATAGCTTACTTCTTCAGCTTGATTATTCCCTTGCCTTTTCTTAACTTAAAAACATAACATTACTCTTGAAGATTTCACCCATTGCCAGTTGAAATGCTGTTACATTTTCTTCACTAACACTGTGTCTAGCACATATTTCATGGGGAAAATCGAGAAAATCTTTGGTATGTGAACAATCATAGCTGCCATGTTGAGAGTGCCACGTGATTTGGTATTCAATTAAAATTCAAGGAAGTCCAGTTTAAGAAATTTTCCTCATGTCCGGAACATCGTAATGTCTAACTTGCGTTATGATTCAGTGACATATTGAATAGGCTGGTTGTATCGACATCTAGCCTAATTATCAACAATTTACTGTCAAATCAAATAAAGGAAAAAAGGTCTGCAATTCAATAACATTTCATCATTGTTAATTATCAGTAAAATATGGACTGTATATAAAAGTAAAACACAAAACACATAGCTTTGAAAATGTGCATCTTAACATTTAAAACACAAAAAATGGGTGGATAAAACCGAATACAGAAATTAAAATATTGTCTCACACTTTTTATGCGTTCAGCTGTGAATTTCCTGGGCCGCTAAACCAGTGTTATATGAGTGTATCTTCTGTCATAGGGTGTGTGTGTGTGTGTATGTCAGAGCAAGAGGGCGAGAGAGAGCGGCGGAGCGAGGGAGATGTGAGTATGGCTAGATCCGGAGAGAAACGTAGTTGACTGCATTAAATGTGAAGTGCTGGTTACAGTCTTAATATAATAAATTCTTCAGTGCCTCAATTTAAAAGAGAAGTTACAGTGTGTCCTTTATCAAACTGTTGAGGAAAGTAAGGGGGCTGGCCCAGGAGCGATACGACGCTTGGCCCTGGAGAAAGCGAAATCTCTTCCCTGCTTCCCGACTACGGTCTTGAAGCCAAGCAGGAAAAGATCAACACCTCCACCATTTAAATGGAAGTGCGCTGTCAACATTTAATAATTCTCAATGATCTATCTGTTGTGGGTCCGGGTCCAGATAGGACAGCGTCTGGACCTGGACCTGGACCAGACCTCAAAGAGTACAAAAAGAGTCAGCACTTGATTTGTTTCAGTACATACAGCACATGCTGTCAGCTCAGGCACAGAGGGAAGGACAGAAATCTATGTTAAACACCATGATATCACTTTGACACTAATGGGCACTCAGTGAGAAAGGTGGAAACAACAAAAGGAAAACAATTTCCACTGTTTTATTTTCTCAGTAAAATAATGCAAAAATATAATGTCTTTGAAACAACAAATACAAAAATGTTAACTTTGACCCTTGTGCTTAGATGAATCCCTTAAGGCAAAGGAGCAGAGGGAGGGAGGTAACACACTCCTGTTTGTAATAATGTTTTGTTCATTCTTAATAAAGGGTTAAGGTTGTACATATGGGAATAGTGGTTAGTGTAGCTTGGAATAGTTCTGGTTGTTTGCCAAGGAGAAGAGAGGATTCGGGCAACTGCTGGTAGTAGCAGCCCAATTGCTTGAAGAGTTTCAGAATGGGAGGAAAAATAAGTAGAATTATCACATTTTCCACTCTCACGTACTTACTTCAATGTTAACCCCAAGACTGAGTCTAAACTCATTACTGAAGGAAAGATACGGAAAAGGAGGGAGAAAGACATGTGGAGGGGATATCATTTTTCCATAAATTATATTACCCATGTTGGAAAAAACAAGGGGAAAAGGGAAGTGATGTTCTGGGAAGTATGTCAGTTGTGTGTGTGTGCTCCTCATACTTGCCCTTGATTGTGACCCTGATGGCTAAAGAGATCTACAGCCAATGGACAGCTATGACCATCTACTATATTATTGCTGCTCTGTCCTTTAATCTGCTAAAATGTGTGTGTGTGTGTGTGTGTGTGTGTGTGTGTGTGTATGAGCAAGAGAGAGAGGATAAAATAGTTAGGGCATTGACTATGTGTTTCACGGCTAAAGAAACGTAGTTCATCTTGATCAGCAGGTGCATGCTCAAGCGTCCGCACAAACACACACACAGAGACACACACACACCACAAAGAAATAAAGGTCCCAAAATTGTTGTATCTGTTTGAATGTGTAGTGTAGTGTTGTGTCTTATGTGTAGTGATCAAAAGCTTTGGATAAAAATCCTAGCCGGTGCTCAGCCACTATTAACTCACATGGCACAATAAGTAAGTGCTGCAGCGACAGACGAAGACTCATCATACGAAGACGAATCAGCCTGTGAAACTGCCAGTCTGCAACCCACAAGGCCGAGTTCATCTCTGGCTACGCATCATTGCTGTCCCTGGACTTCCTTGCCCTCCATGAGACCTGGATAACTCCTGATAACACCTCCACCCATGCTATCCTCTCCTCAGCCTACTCCTTCACCCTCACACCTCGACCTGCTGGCAGAGGGGGAGGCACTGGTTTGCTACTTTCTCCTGAATGGAAATTCTCTCTTTACCCCCTTCCGCACTTTACTCCTTCATCCTTCGAACTTCACGACAATTCTGTAACTCACCCGGTGAAATTAAACATCATTGTAGTCTACCGCCCACCAGGCCCTCTTGGGGATTTCTTTGAGGAATTGGATGTCCTCCTGTCTAACATCCCAGAAGATGGCCCCCCACTCGTAATTCTGGGTGACTTCAACATCCAGACAGAGAAGTTAACATCTCAGCTGTTAGTCTTTCTATTCTTCTTCACTCTCTCACCCCCCCCCCCACTCACAAAGCTGGTAACCAACTCGATCTTATATTCACCAGAAACTGCTCTACCACAGAGATCTCTGTCACTCCTCTCCATGTCTCTGACCACTTCTTCATATCCTACTCTCTTCCCAACCTTCCTTCTTCCACGCAATACTGTACCTGTCCGCCTCAACCTTTGCTCCCTGTCTCCCTCCTCTCTCGGCTCATCTGTCCTGTCAGCTCTCCTCTCAGCCGACTCCTTCCTCCTGACTCTGCAACAGACACTCTTCTCTCTACCTTGTCCTCTTTCCTGGACACCCTCTGTCCTCTAACCTCTTTGCAGGCTCGCCCCACCTGTCCAGCTCCGTGGTTGTCTGACCCTGCAAGCAGCTGAACGACTATGGCGCAAATCCAAATGCCCTGATGATCTTCTTGTCTATAAATCTCTTCTTTCCTCTTTCTTTGCCTCCTTATCTGCTGCTAAAAGTTTTTTTTTTAATCTAAAATTCAGTCTTCCTTCTCCAACCCCAAGAAACTTTTTTCCATTTTCTCTACCCTCCCCCACCTCCCTTCGTCCGAGCGACTTTGTAATCTACTTACCAAAAAAGATAGATGACATTCGCTCCTCATTTCCTGACCCCCCTACTGACACTACCTGTCTTCACCCTCCTCCTCATCTCCTTCTCTAGTCGCTTTTTCACCACTCACTCCCAGTGAAGTACTATCCTTGGTCACTTCCCACCGCCCACCATCTGCCCACTTTACCCTATACCCTCTCACCTTCTTCAGTCTATTGGTCTTGACCTCCTTCCTTTCCTCACTCACCTCACCAATACCTCTCTGACAAGAGGTTACTTTCCCAACACTCTTAAAGCAGCAAGAGTGAATCATCTTTTAAAGAAACCTACACTCAACCCATCACAACAAACTCTCTTCTTCCATTTCTTTCCAAAACTCTTGAACGTGCTGTCTTAACTCAACTTTCTGCATATCTCCACAAGAACAACCTACTTGACCCTCGCCGGTCTGGATTCAAGACAGGGCACTCAACAGAGACCCCCCTCCTAACTGTCACAGGGGAACTCCACACAGCTCGAGCATCCTCCCTCTCCTCTGTTGTCATCGTGCTCGACCTCTCAGCAGCTTTTGACACAGTGAACCACTGTTTTGAGATCAAAAAAAAAACCAGGGAACAAGACACAAAAGACATCACAGGACTGACAAAAACAGGAACAGATAGGAGCAATAATCACAGACTGGAAACAGGAACAGAACGGGTTGGAACCGGCACTCAACAGGTTGAAAACAGGTACAAACTGGACAGTTAGGTGATAGTTTTCACGAAACTGGATTTAAGAAACGCCTACCACCTGATCTGCATCCATCAGGGAGACGAGTGGAAGACAGCATTTAACACACCACTGGCACACCTGGTAATACCATTCAGGTTAACCAATGCCCCCGTTGTCTTCCAGGCACTAGTCAATGATGTGTTGACCATTTCACCCCTTACCCTTACCCCTTTTTGAGCATTCACATGGTGGGGTAGGGGTGTCTCAATTCCCTCTGGCATTGTGGGGGAGGGCTAAGGTGGAGAGCTATATGGCCCTCCGAACTGAGATTTTTCAGATCCACACCAGCAAGTTGGCTAAAAGAATGTCCAGGGCAACCAAAGAAGGTCACAAATTTTTATTTTCATCTTTTCAATGTATTATGGCGCTATTTTTCATAAAATCCACAAAGAAGTCGATAATCCCAAAAAAAGACAAAAAACGCTCGTCGCAAAGCAACTTTATGCATTCCATATCGCCCTTTAAGGCTATCACAAAACTTCCTCTGTGGTGACAGTCTCACCTTGTGTCATGATCTTGTGTTTTCATTTCCTGTTTTATTTTGATGTAGTTCCTGGTGTTTCCGCACTTCCTGTTTCCCTGTCTTTTCTCTGTTTTCTTTACTTTGCCAGTGTCTCCTGCCCCTGTGATTGTCTGTACCTGTTCCTAATGTGTCTCACCTGTGTTCAATTTGCCCTGCCCTCCTCGTGTGTATTTAGTTGCTGTGCTGCCCTTTGTCTGTGTTGGGTCGTTTGTTGTGTTTCCCCAGTCTGTCTGGAGACGGCTGTTCCTGCTGTTTTCCCTGGTCTGTTCCTGCTATTTTACCCGGTCTGTTCCTGCTATTTTCCCCGGTCTGTTCCTGCTATTTTCCCCAGTCTGTTCCTGCTATTTTCCCCATTCTGTTTCTGCATTTTCCCCCCGGTCTGTTTCTGCATTTTCCCCCGGTCTGTTTCTGCATTTTTCCCCCTGGCTCCAGTATTTGGATTACCTGTTTTTTGCTACATCTCGTGGACACCCTTGGTTTGATTCTGTATTCGTTTTATTATTAAATATCCTTTTTTCCCTACATCTGCATTTGGGTCCTGCTTCCTGATCAGCCCTGACAGAACAACCCAACCACAAAATGCAGGTGATTTTTTTTTTTTATTTGGATCTTCGTGAGTTAATTTACACCCTTACTTGTATTCATGGACAATTTAAAAGACACTTAGGATAGGAATACAAGGAAGGGTGTGAAGGGGTGGCATGCAGGGAAGTTTCCCTGAGGCCCTGGTTGAGGAGTTCGTTGCCTGGCTGGCTCAAGGACTTTTTGAATACTCTGGACCCCCACCCAGTCTTCCAGTGTGCCATCCAGCCAGCACCCCAGTTGGCTAGCGTCAGGCCTGCTAGCATCCAGCCAGCCTCCCAGTGTGCCATCCAGCCAGCACCCCAGTTGACTAGCGTCAGGCCTGCTAGCATCCAGCCAGCCTCCCAGTGTGCCATCCAGCCAGCACCCCAGTTGGCTAGCGTCAGGCCTGCTAGCATCATGGTTCCAAGTGTACAGCCGGTCTCCACGTCGTCAGTCGGAGGACCAATCGGCACGTTCCCCGTCGGTGGTTCGGCCGACGTTTGCCCCTCCTCTGTGCCAGTCGGAGGACTGATCGTCACTTTCCCCGTCGGTGGTTCGGCCGATGTCTGCTCCTCCTCATCCTCAGTCGATAGGGCTAAGAGTGGCGTTTCGGTTGAGGAGCTTTATGACATGATATGACAACTCCAGGGATTTTTGGATGATCGGCTCGGGCTAAGAACAGGCCAACAACGTCGGCAGGCCTGCGGCTTGCTTGCCTCCAGCCGTCCTCCACGTCTCCAGTCTAAGGACTGATCGACACGTCCCTCGTCGGTGGTCCGGTCGACGTCTGCCCCTCCTCGTCTCCAGTCGGTGGGCCGATCGACACGTCACTCGTCGGTGGTCAAGCCGAACCCTCCTCGTCCCCAGTTGATGGACCGATCGACATGTTCTTCGTCGGTGGTCCTGCCGACGCCTGTTCCACAACCCCAGTCGGTGGGCTGATTGACACGTTCCCCGTCGGTGGTCCGGCCAGCATCTGCCCCTCTTTGTCTCCAGTCAAAGGACCGATCGACACGTCCCTCGTCGGTGGTCCGGTCGACGCCTGCCCCTCCTCGTCTTCAGTCGGTGGACCGATCGACGCGCTCCTCGACGGCGGTCCGGTCGACGTCTGCCCCTCCTCGTCTCCAGTCGAAGGACCGATCGACACGACCCTCGTCGGTGGTCCGACCGACGTCTGCTCCTCGTCCCCAGCCATTTGGCTGATCGACACGTTCCCCATCGGTGGTCCGGTCGACGTCTGCCCCTCCTCGTCGCCAGTCAATGGACCGATCGACGCGTTCTTCGTCGGTGGTCCGACCAATGCCTGTTCCACATCCCCAGTCGGTGGGCTGATTGATATGTTCCCGGCGGTGGTCCGGCTGACATCTGCTCCTCTTTGTCTTCAGTTGATGGACCGATCGACACGTTCCTCGTTGGTGGTCCGGCTTACGGCTGCTCCTCGTCCCCAGTCGATGGACTGATCGACACGTTCCTCGTTGGTGGTCCGGCTGGACTGCTCCTCGTCGCCAGTCGGAGGACCGATCGACACGTCCCTCGTCGGTGGTCCGGTCGACGCCTGCCCCTCTTCGTCTTCAGTCGGTGGACCGATCGACGCGTTCCTCGTCAGTGGTCCGGTCGACGTCTGTCCCTCCTCGTCACCAGTCGATGGACCGATCGACGCGTTCTTCGTCGGTGGTCCGACCAATGCCTGTTCCACATCCCCAGTGGGTGGGCTGATTGACATGTTCCCCGTCGGTGGTCCGGCTGACATCTGCTCCTCCTTGTCTTCAGTCGATGGACCGATCGACACGTTCCTCGTTGGTGGTCCGGCTTACGGCTGCTCCTCGTCCCCAGTCGATGGACCAATCGACACGTTCCTCGTTGGTGGTCCGGCTGGACTGCTCCTCGTCGCCAGTCGGAGGACCGATCGACACGTCCCTCGTCGGTGGTCCGGTCGACGCCTGCCCCTCTTCGTCTTCAGTTGGTGGACCGATCGACGCGTTCCTCGTCAGTGGTCCGGTCGACGTCTGCCCCTCCTCGTCTCCAGTCGAAGGACCGATCGATGCGTCCCTCGTCGGTGGTCCGACCGACGTCTGCTCCTCGTCCCCAGCCATTGGGCTGATCGAAACGTTCCCCGTCGGTGGTCCGGTCGACGTCTGCCCCTCCTCGTCGGCAGTCGATGGACCGATCAACGCGTTCTTCGTCGGTGGTCCGGTCGACGTCTGCTCGTCCCCAGCCGGTGGGCCGATCGACGCGTTCTTCGTCGGTGGTCCGACCGTCGCCTGCTCCACGTCTCTGGTCGGTGGGCCGGTCAGTGGGCCGATCGGCGTTTCCCTCGTCGGTGGTCCGACCGTCGCCTGCTCCACGTCTCCGGTCGACAGTCAAACAGAGGAGGATAGCTCCATGGTTTAATGCACAGACATGTGCTTTAAAACAGACATCACGTAGGTTAGAAAGGAAGTGGCATTCCAATAATCAAAATCATTCTCACTGTTGTGCACGACCACCCTGGGTATATGAGAACTGCGGCCCGCTTGCATCTCAGAAGCCTGAATCATCGCATGGTCTTCTGAAGAAAGAAGCAGAATAAAGGAAAGAAAGCCAAGACCCCTGGACCCCAGCAGCGACCTGCAGTGACCCTGCATCTCCCACCTGGGGGCGTGATTTGGACATAGCCCAACTGGCATCACTCTTTGGCAGAAACCCGCACGGCACCGCAAGGGGTCTTATGACATCACAAACTCTATAACAGAATGCGATGCCCACCGCTCATTGCACTCCAGGTACAAGACCCGCTTTGATCAGGTGGGTTCCTCTGTCCTACAAAGGAGGTAACCACTTCTAACTTCGTCCATCGGGACGATTACTCTAGAAACCAGAAGAAGTGACCATGCACGCAGCTGAACCAGGCCCCAGGATTCCCGACTTCGCTGGACGAACCGTAAATCCGCCTTTTTTTTATGTTCCTTGTGCGCGTTTGAAAACGCACACAGCACCGGTACCGAGACAAGCGCCGTTGAGACGGAACACTCTGTCCATTAATCCCTGTGGAAGGAAAGACCTGAACCCACAGTCTTTCAACTGAGTCGACCACCAGCAGTCGGTAGGAAGCGCTGCGGCTCCTGCCTTGCATCACCGTATCCTAGGACGGACCACACACGCTCCTCCCCCGCAAAGGAGTACAGTAAGAGGCTTTAGCTCTGGGCAGAACGTAGACTATTTATGCGTGTTTCAGTAAGTTTAACTTACTTTGTATTGTTGTGAATTGTACCGGACAGCCGTGTGCCGTTTATTGCTGCAATAATAATCGCATTATTATCAGTGTTGCTTGACTGTGATTTGTGTTCGACCACGTCGGACTAATGTGTGTTGCTCTGCCATCGTGTCTGAACTCAGCACGCTGTCGTCGGTTTAAAGACCAGGCTCACCAGCTGAGCCACTGCGTCCCTGCGTCCCACAGACCAGGTGCTGGACCTCAGTCACCATCGCATGAGCCTTACTGCTGCTCTGATCGCTTTCCCGTTGCTTTCGTACTAACGAACATTTACACACACTTGTGGGTGCTTGAGAGATTCTGATCTCTCCTTTGTCAGAGTCACATGTTTAAAGGTAGCCGCGGATTAACTTGAGGTCTCACGCCCGACCTTTCTCTGGCGCCAGGTGACGTCCCCGGTCACATCGGCCATCTTGTTCCTCCCCCCTTTCACGGGCACACGCCTGTGCACACGCGCTTACACACACACACACACACACACACACTCTTGCTTTTTGTTGTCTTTTCGTATGATGATCATATAATAGACATTTATTGATAAAAGTAGTATTAATTGTACATTGATGTTGCTAAAGTTAATAAATGCTGTTATACTTTAAAGAGAAGTTGTTTTGTGTTATTTGCATGTACATTGTGATAAAGGCTGGTTGACAGTCAGTGCTCGGATTCACACCTTCAGTTCACTCCATAAATTTTAGTTGTTGTGCATCGGTTTGGGCTAATTTGGTTATCAGCAATTATTTATAATTATCAAAGGTAATTATGAATTATGAAAATCAATAGAGCTTATTAATCAAAGTTAATAGCAACGGGGCACCACCCGGAAACCGGGACCAATAACTGGCATGAAAATGGGTCAGAGGTGAAAAAGGTGAGAAGGATACGAGCCCTCTAGGGGGGTCCGGGGGCATGCTCCACCGTAAGAAAATGTTGAATATTTCATATTTAAAAGCATCAATCTGATGCATTTTGAGAGAAAAATCAAGCAGAATTACAAGACAGTATGAATGTATAATAAAGTATCTATCTATACATGGTCACATTATGCTATATAAGAAATGAGACTGACAACTTCTCTCATGAAATGCACAACTTTAATAGTGCAATATGCCGCAGAAGATGAATATGGGTGGGAAGGGGCAGGGGTTAGAGGGGTCTAATTTTTTCTTCTTTGCCTGGACCAGTGTCTCCATGGCCCGCTTTCGCTGTTTTGCCACATGTCTCAGCCTTGCCCTCTTCTCTACTTCAGCTGTCTGTCTTTTGGTCTGCTGAGCACTGCCAGATGCTTAGGAGCTATACTTGCTCTGCTGCTGCTGCTTTTCTTTCTGATTCATCTTCTGCTGGTGTTTTTATGTGGCTGCTGCAGAGTTGATGTTCCTGCATAGTGTTCGGTCCACCTCCCCGAACTTCACATCCTCCCTTCTGAAGAGCTGCACGGCTGTCTTCTCCGTTGACTGCAGGGTGTACTTGACCGTCTGGATTGCATTAAATGTTGATACATTCATGTTGCCACTCCTTTGGTCAATTACGTCATTCATCAAACTAAAAGAAGACTCCACTCTTGGTCCGTGAAAGATGGAGAGGCAGCATTTTACCATCGCACTCAGGGAGGGGTACTTGTCTGGCTTGTCAAAGACATGACCCCACCACTCCACCATGCTCTCTCCCTCCTTGAAACTGGGGAGGGTCAGGTCAACATTGAACCACACAAGTTCTCTCTGGATGTCCTGGTCTGCTGGCAAGAGGTGCCTCAGCATACCACTAAGCCTGCCAAAAAATAGATGAGAATTTGAAGTCAGTGTAAGGACATGAGGTAACAAAAAGCCCAAAGCAAAAAAAATGTTAATTTTATTCTTACCTCTTCAGCTGGATGGTTGCCTGTGAGTGGCCTCTCAGAAGAGGGTCCAGAGCAGACAGGGCTGTCAAAGTCGGACTGGCCAAAGGGAGCTTCTTCTGGAGGTACACTGCAGTGGTGATGTAGGCTTTCCTGACGTCCGCCAGGATTGGCACCAACAGCTGAAACAAAACACCAAAAACTGACCATTACTTTAAGTCTCAAAAACAATTGAGAAAAAAGGTCATGCAGGTTATGCAGGGTACTTACAGCATGATTGGGATTCTGGCTCCTGAATGTGTCAGCCTCCTGTCCCACGTAAACCTCCCTGGATGGCAGCAGCATGGCATCCTCCAACACCATCTCTCCCAGAGCTCTGGGAGACAGCTGTGTAATGGAAGTAATTAATGTGAGTAATAACTTTAGTGCCTTTCAAAAGACCCAAGGCTGCTTTACAAAAACAGGAAACAATCAACTGATAGTACAGACAGCACAAAAGTAAAAATAGGGATAAAAACAATATACTAATGTAGGCAGAGTGGGTGTAAGGATGAGTTAATTACCTGAGTAATGTGTTCGGCCTTCACGAAGCAAGCCAGGAAGGCCAGGAACAGCTCAAGCTGCCGGTCATGGAGTTTGTGAACCAAGGTCTGGCTACCCTGTGAATGTAAAACAAATTCTTTTGAAATTGATTGCCAACATTGGATGTGCATGCAGGTCCAGTCATCAGTTGCAGTAATTCCTAACACAAGTAACGCTCACCTGGAAAACCATGACATACTCCTTGAGAATAGCCAGCACAACCATGTAGATGCTGAGCCGTAGGTCTGTTGTCGTCCCCTCATGCCACAGCTTCTGACAGACCCTCTTTTTTCTCTCAAGGGCTTGCGGAGTCATGGCTGTGAAAGATTAATTAATGTAAGTGTAAAATACAGTAAATATTCCTCCTCATTTGTAACTTCATTACAAGTAAAAGTGCTAATTATTATAGGGGATTGTAACATCAAGTCACATCACCTTTGCGGTTGAGTTCCTCCTGAACCACCTTGATTCTGGCTCTTGCCGCCTGATTAACATTGTACTTGGTGTACATCAGTTCCAAAGGCTCTCTATACAGCTCCTTATCTGCAGTGGAGAGGTAGCCATAGTAGAGCACTTTGTATGCAGGCATCATGGCATGGGTCGCGATGCTGGCATCGTATGCAGACAGCCAACGATAAGGAACGAAGCCCCTCTGAGGGCTGGAGGCGGGGAGATTGAGAATCAGAGATATTTCCTTGAGGTACATCACCTGACAAAAGACAGATTATGAAAAAGATTTTGAAAGAAACATACAGACATTCAACACATTACATAGTTTTACCATGGTACGGTACAGTAGGGCCAGCCGTGGTCTAGACTAGAGCTGACAAATTCAGGTTATACCAAATTCACAAGGGTGGAGTGTGCTACTGTGAGTGCTCTACAGAGGGCGTCAAAGCACTGTAGTCTCAAATGTGCTTGGCATTTGTTTACCTGGTCTGGACACCACCGATGGCCAACCTGGAGATCACTGAACAGCTTCTCCAGGTAGCTGTCAAAGGGCTCTGAAAACTTCTTTGCCGTGTTGTGAATATGATGACAGGAGTCCCCATCAATATCGAGCAGTATTGGAGAGTATTGGTGCATCCTGGTCTCGAGGCCGGTCTTGCAGCACACTAATCCATCCACGGGATGTTGTTTTTCTCAAAGAACTCGCAGAGCACCTTCTCCAAAGAAACAGCATTCACCGTCATGACCTCCAAGGACCCAAAATGCTCCACCATCACCTTCCTCAAGTCCGCATGATAGTAGCAAACGAGCATGGAGAGGACCTTCAAAATCAAAAGGTTTATTTGCCATGCAACGTTTTACAGGGCACACACTGAAGCAAAAACAGGACTTTGATGGCTATAGTTAAATATGTGACCAACCTTTTTGTTGTTGTTTGAGGTACTCTCATCTAAATTTAATGAAAAGGGAAATCTCCTCATGTTGGAAAATGTCCTCTCAGAGTAGGTCCGCCCTACAAAAAGTCGGACAGATTTGTCTCATCACATGCATAATCTAATTGGTACAATATAAATTATACAACAGGTAATTCTGGCAACATAACAGTATATACAGCAACATGATAGATTTAGGAACATTTTTTATGTGTGCAGTTCACTAAAATGGACATTAAAACACTGAAATAGTAGGTAAGGAAAAAAATATAAATACCTAGACCATGGATCATCTTATGTGATGCTGCCGTTCACGACAGCTTCATTCCCTGCAAAGCCACTTTGTCCAGGGCAAGAGTCTGGGCGAGCTCCACAATTACTGGAGCCATAGCAAATGGGACGGAATGCTCTGCCGTCATTCCAAGGACCATTGCCTAGAACACAAATTATGTAATTAATGTGTATTCCATGTTTAGGTGATGATGCTGGTAGTGTACTCTATGCCTATGCTGCCTGTGCTGACTAACAGGCCTACAACTGCCTCTGCATAGTCGGTACAGGGATCTTTGCCTGGCACTGCTGCCTGATTATTTCTGGTCCCTGGCTTGCAGGACCCTGGCTTGTTGATGCTGTCTCTCTGCTTGGAAGAAAGGTGCTGGCTACACTGTGTTGATGCTATGACCTGCACCTTCTTCTTGTGCACTTCTGTTTGACAGTGTGCCTGCAGTGCATGGCTGCCCTTGTTTGCATAGTTAATGTATTTCTGACAGAGAATGCAACGTGCAAATCCCTGCTTACTGATCTTCCTGAACACATCTGCTAGGTGGAATGACAGCTCTTGTCCTTTTACTGTGACTTTGCCTTCTAACTTGAGCCAAGGCCAGTTCCAGCTGCACTTGATCCCTGCATCCAGTTGTTTGACAACCACAGCATCTTTCTCTCTTAACACACTCATTCTGGAAAAACAATGTTAATGTTAGGGTTAACTTCTAGTTTAGCCCAACGTTAAAGTTAGCTAGCTAATCATTCTCGAAAAGCTAGTTAGCACGAAAAGCTAACGTTGTTAGCTTGCGCCAACTTTACCTTCAGTCTCCAGTCAGTCCCCTCGCCTCAGCATCAATCACACGTCCTGAAAATGAGTTGTAGAGATTTTAGAAAAGAAGCACTAGCGTTAATCAGTGTTTCTTTTTTGTGATTTACCATTACCTATACAAGCTAGCTAACGTTAGGATAACGTTACAACAATTAAATTTCCACCGGAGGCTTGTTAACTACGTTATCTCTCCTGCTGTGTTACCTAACGTTGTGTCAATGACACGGTGCCTCTTTCAGCAAGCTTTAATTCTTCTAATGATATATTACCTGTAGCTAATGTTAAGCCTATGTCAACAGAGCTCCTGGGTAACTAAGATATACCAGAAAATATAGAAATTATTGAAACCATCACTCACCAAATTCAGCCGGCTATTCCACTTTCCAAATCGGTGTCTTCTTTTCAGCTTCCGAGTGCTTTGGTCTGCACGAGCGAACTGCATGTACACTTCACAAACCAATCAGGTAGCACTATTCCTCTACCTTGCCAGAGAAAAAAACTGGTGATGCGAGGCCCTTCGCTCTAATATTTCCATGCTCTCGCGCTTGTAGAGTGAATGTTTTTATCGAATTCAAGGCTCCCTTCAGGCGCGCGCAAATGTTCGCGGTTCACTGATAATCTCTGGTATACATCCGTGTCCCGTCCATACCCCCCCCCCCCCCAAAAAAAATGTTTTCTCATCAGATCTACACGATTCACGTAGGTCACCTATTTTGGTTTCAAAACAGCGAATTTCGCCAAAAGGTGAGGGATTTTCATGCCTGCAATAACCAAATAGTCAATTTCAGTCTCAAGAATTAAAGGTGTACACCAGGCGCTTCCTAGCGACTGGCGCGGACCTTTGTGTTGGGATAGACCGGCGGTCGAATCGGTTGAAAGACTTTGGGTTCAGGTCTTTCCCTCTGTAGGGATCAATTGACAGAGCATTCCGTCTCAACGGCTCTTGTCCCGGTACCGGTGCTGTGTACATTTCCAAACGCGCACAGAGAATAAAAAAAAAAGGCGGATTCCACTTCGTCCAGTGAAGTCGGGAATCCTGGGGCCTGGTTCAGCTGCGTGCACGGTCACTTCTTCTGGTTTCTAGAGTAATCGTCGCGGTGACGGTGATCAAAGTGGGTTTCTTACCTGGAGAGTGATGAGCGGTGGGCATCGCATTCTTTTATAGAGTCTCTGACGTCATAAGACCCCTTGCGGTGCTGTGCGGGTCTCTGCCAATGAGGGATGCGAGTTAGGCTGTGTCCAAATCACGCCTTCAGGTGGGAGAGGTTGCTGCGGGGATCCTGGGGTCTTGGCTTCCCCTTTCTTTGTTCATGCAGCAATCAGGCTTCTGAGATGCAAGCGGGCCGAAGTACTCATATACCCACGGTGCTTGTGCACAACATAGTGAACACCTTTAATTCTTGCGACTGAAATTGATTATGTGGTTATTGGTCCCAGTTTCCGGGTGGTGCCCCATTGCTATAAACATTGATTTATAAGCTCTATTCATTTTAATAATTCATGATTATCAAAGATAATCATGAATTATTACTGATAAAATCAGCCCAAACCGATGGACAACACAGCTAAGCATAAGAATTTTTAACGTTGGAAGTGTACTTTATTGATTTGAGTCAATGTGTTCACTTGGTGTTATTCTACACCAAGTGTAGAATAACACCAAGTATCCTACTCATAGGTTAATTTGATGTTAGTACCCTGTGACCCTCACCCTTCTTTTAAACTGACACTGTTGAATTTTTTTTTTAAACTGACGCTGTTCACAAGTCTGTATGAACTTGTGAACAGCTCTGGAGCTGGTTTTCCACACAAGTTTAACTTACTCCCTTTGGGTTGCATTGGGCAAGTCAATTAGAGTGTTCTCTAGTTCCCTAAAGTAATTGTCAATATTTTGATCAGAGTTGTCTGGATCAAAAAATTAAATGTCATTTGATAAAAACTTCAAGCACTTCAAGACGGGGCCACTGTAAGGTCAACTGTAATAAAGGCGAAACTAAGCTAGCATTACCTCTAACATATCCATCAAGCGCTGCAGTTTTCATTGGGTGAGGGGCAGGGGCGGAACATTTGTCATTACTCTAATGGAAATGCAGAAAGGAGGTTGGATTATCCTGATATGTGTGGGTCTTTGCTTTGGAGGTATGAGCACAGGTTAAGGTGTCATGGGCCATTTGCAGAAAAGAGCACTGGGCAAAATACCTTCTAGAAGATAAGCTACATGTCTCCTCAATGTCTGTATCAGAGAGATAGGAAGAGGGTGTTAACCTCTTTATGCAGAGGTCTGACTCTGCTGAGTGCAGGTCTTCTAAGTAGCGTAGGCCTTTCCTATTAGCTGTCTCAACTACTTGGAGCAGACTAGCATTTTGCGATCTTAGGGATTCTACCTCCACTTCTAATGCTGATTTGCTCTGAAAGGCAAGGTTGTTTTGCCTGTGAAAAATCAGAAGCAAACATCTTAACAATGGGCCTTTGGATACTGTCTGTTTACCGCACCTGTTTTTTAGTAGTGATTCTATTTCTCTTCTACACTCACGGAAATTCTTGCTGATGAATTCATGGTAGCCTGGGTTTAGGCTCTGTTCAAGGGAAGAAATGAACTGGGGTCTCATTTATAAACGTGGCGTACTCACAAAACGGGGCTGGAAGTGTGCTGAGCCACTTCCCACGCAAAGGCTGTGATCTATAAAAACAAACTTGACGGGAGAATGTGCGCACTGTAAGCAAACTCTGACCCAAGCTTATGGTGTACCCACATCCTGGAGACAAGGGAAATAGGCAACATAGATGGTGAGGTAGTGAACTGAAGTCAGATTGTAGAAAGTAAATGTGAGAGGAACGATTATGAGTATTGATGCCTCAAACACAGCACTCGCAATTTTTTTTCTCTCGCTCCGATGTCCAACTCATTTTACTTCCTCAACGGGGGCACATAACACGGAGAAACTTCCCCTTTGCACTGAGACACTGCAGCATTTATTGACAGACAGACTAAAACGAAGGGAAAAGTAATCTAAATATAAATTAGGCGATACTGTTGGTTCCGAGGCAACTGTACTGGACAGTGTGTCTGTGCTATTAGTAGGAAGAAGCTGATTAATTTGTCTGACGGTAATAATCTTATTAGTAAATAAGCTCATGAAATCATTGCTACTAAGAGTTGGAGGAATAGACTGTTCAGTAGAGCTTTGACACTCTCTTAGCCTGGCTGCAGTGCTAAAGAGGAACCTGGGGTTATTATTTGTTATCTCTATTAGTGAAGAATAATATGTGGTTCTGGCATTTCGGAGGGCTTTCTAATATGTAATTAAACTATTTTTCTAGTTTAGGTGATAATCATCTAGTTTATTGGAACGCCAATTCCTTTCTATCCTCCGTGACGTTTGTTTTAAAGCAAGTGTTTGTGCATTAACCCATGAAGCTATCCTCCTCTGTTTGACTGTCTTCTTTTTCAGAGGTGCGACAGTGTTGAGTGTGGAACATAGTGAGGCTGCTGCACTATCGACAACATCATCAATTTGTGTGGGAGTAAAGTTTTGATAGCTGAAATGAAATAATTGATGGAGTGGATGCTGATTCAGGGAGAAGGAAACCGTGGATGTCTTAAACAGAAGTATTTATTATAAGAGCTCAATATTGATGAGACTTCTGGTTTGCTACACAGATCAACAGGTTCACAGTGTTCGGCATCCCAAGATAGTCTGCCTATCTCTGGTCTCTGTGGTGTATTTAGCTTTGAGTAATGTCATCATCTCCCCGTGACTATGACACCTTGGGTGAGACATCAGCTGCTCAATGATTGTTTTCGGCTTGCCATAGATAAGATGACCTTGCTTGGTGCCTGAGAAGACTCATCATAAGAGTTTCTCAGGGGAGGAAGGACGAAAATTCCTCAACAGTTCCTCCCTATTGTTCAACACACAAACATTGATAAAGATAAGGACCGGGACAGGTGTCAGTCTTGAAAGACAAAGCACTTAAAAGAAAAGACAATAAAATTGCAAACAGAAATCAAAGCGCATCAAGCTCAGTTTATTTGGAACCCGCCTCAACGCACAACCGTCCAGTCTCCAGGAAGTTTTCTATAAAGATTGTACATCATATACAGGGATACAATGAAACATCAACAGAAAACAGGTGGCATACATGGTTCAAAAAAAGGATTATCAATTCCTTAATTTACCAAATGAGATCATGTGTGGTGAAACTATGTGCGTTTAAATTATCTCCAGTGAAACTGGATTAAGGCATTAATAAGCAGGTGGTAGTGAACTTAAATACAAATCAAAGTCATTTTATTCAGATGAATCAATGCATGATATTTGAAAATCTTCTAGCGAATCCAATCAATAGGCATTGAACACTTTGCCAACGGCTCTGATGGAGCTGACCGGTGGGTTTTTAAACACCAGTAGCCGCTTTTTTCCTGAAGATGTCTTCATTCGTGATATGTCAACATGTATTCATTATTTTATTAATTTGGATCTTTATTCAATTATTTCTCTCAGTCAGGTTTGCTCTTAATTATCACATGCTGATTCTTTACCAATTAAGACATCAATTAAGGTTACTATTCAAATAATCAATTAAGGGATCCATTATCAATTTAGTCTAGTAAAACAGAATCAAACATATATATGATATATGTGATATATGTGATATATATATATATATATATTTACTCTTTTTCCCATCTCTTATGATTAATTTAAGACAAAATATTCCTGTTGGGGAAATCTTGGGTGTTAGAACAGAAACATTTAATTTTCATTGTTTATATGAATTACTATATTGGTTATTGGGTTTTTCCAGAGTGTGTATGTGATCTATACTCATCCTCCTTCTCTTCAGTTGGAATCAGACCTTTGCATTTCTCTGATTGCTCCTCTGTGGATCATTATCACAAGAAAATCACTCCAACACAGTTATGACAGTTATAATCAGTCTGAGACTGTTCTTTCAACCTGTGAGACATGGAAACATTCTCCAGAGATTGGAGAGATTTCATTAACACACATTTGTTTGATTTTAAATTTATAGAAACATGAATCCCCACGATGTTTCCAGGAATCTGTGGAGGAGCTGTAAATTAAATCTATTAAGCATTGTTGTTAGTTTGCTAGTTTTGTTAACATGCAATACAAATACAATATTCATACAATATCATACACTCATATATACTCATATACTCATCAGTCCAGAGAAGAGTGACATTTTGGGTGATACTCTCTGTCAGGACGCATGAGGACTTAGTTCAGTTGCTGCATTCTCTGTATTGCTGATAAAATATAGAACAATGGTCAAGTTCATTCTCTCATTCTCACTCATTCATAGCCTTGACAGCTTGGCATATGTATAAATCTATTTCACATGTATGTAGAATTCGTCTTTTCTAATGCAGAGCTTTACCTGTATCCAAGTGTTTCTTTTTCTATGTTTTATTTATTGCATTGGTACTTTGTCTTTAGTTCTGCTAAACAGTTTCTTGAATCATTCTTTAACTTATTTGAAATCCCAGAGCCTGTGCTTTACTGGGTTAAAAAACTGAGCTCTCTCTCAGAGAGCAGGTTATGGCTTCATCAATCAGCTGTTTACATTCTTCAGAACTCTTGCTCACACATTCAAACACATTAAATTTCTTGTTGCTCTGCTAGTGTGACCCGATAAACCCTGGGTTAAGTTCTCCCCTCTCGTCTTTGAGCAGGTCTCCTTCTGCCAATTCATGTCCTGTCTGTGAGGAGTGTGCTCCCATTGTTCTCGCCTGACGGGCCTCCTCCCCTGTCCCGTGACGTCATCGTAATCAGAGCCACTACTAAAAAATGCTTATTTAATATTGTGTCTGTATTATAGCTGCGACATACAAAAGCAATTCATCATCTGTTTGTTTTCTAACTATTGTAAAAACTACTTCTCGTTTGTGAAAACCTTGCATCTAATTTAAAGGTTTTTAACATTAATTTTAGCACATAGGCATTTTATCTTTATCTTTCACATCACATTTGAAACTTCAATCTCACGTTTCTCATTCTCCAGCAAACCTTTGACACATCGATGACCAAAAGGCATGAACACTGTCATCTTCTGTCTATGCATGTATACGTTTGCATTGCATTTGAATCATTCTGAGGTCGCGCTTCTTATCTATGTGTGTGTTTCTTTGCAGTTTTATCTCTTCTGTGGACGGATTTGTCATATTTTCACATACTCACTGCATGCACATTTATGACAAACAACATAGGCCTTCATCACAAACAACATAAATTTCTCCATAATAAATAGTGCCGATGCATCAATAGGTCTCCATATTTAACACTAAATTCATAAATAAGCTCTCTTTACAAATTCTGTGGTGTCTCTGAACAAAAACTCGTAAACCTAGGATTTTTTTTTTCTTTCAATATTTTTTCTTGAAAATATGGCACAGTGGATACAAAGAAATGACAACTTGACAGTGACTCAAAACAAATGCCACAATTTCTGACTTCTTTTCTTTTAGATAGACGGTGGTGTAGTGGGTAGCACTTGCGCCTCACAGCAAGAGGGGGGGTGGTTGGTGGGGTGGGGCTTATCACTCAGGAGACAGAGAAGAAAGAAAATTGAAGAATGTTAAGAAGGATTGCCACTTGTTGTAAAACTTGTCTGTGTTACCTTGCAGTGAATATTTAATCTTCTCTAACTTGAGGAAAGACATGACATCACTGAGCCATTGAGAGCTGGAGGGATCTTTAGTGGACTTCCAGTTAATGAGAAGATGCCGTCTTGCCAGTAAAGAGGTGAAAGCCAAATCGTCTAAGTGTTTGGAAGTAAATCGGTTGTAATCTTCAGGAATCCCAAATATAGCAACATGGGGAGAGACAGTTACTGTCATCAAAATCATTTTTGACATTGTATCAAAGTAGTTCTGCCAAAAGTGAGATAATAAAGGGCAAGAATAAAACATATGGGTTAAATTACAGGATGAAGAATGACATTTGTCACAACTATCGATGACACTGGGATAAATTTGTGACAGTCGACCTTTGGAAAAATGAACTCTAAGTAGTACTTTGAACTGTATGAGTGTCAAACGAGCGCAAGTTGAGCTTTTGTGAATTCTGTCAAGAGCCATCTCCCACCAGTTATCCTCCAAGTTCAGCCCCAGCTCCCGTTCCCAGGCCGCCTTGGCCTTGGTGGTTGGTGAACTGTCATAGGACAGGAGTTTGTTAAATGTTTTAGAAATTAGAAATTTTTGAAAGGGGTTGGAACAGAGAAACTCCTCCCACAACTGAATCGTAGGTATGGAGGGTAATGAAGGTTGGAAATAGCGAAATAAATGAGAGGGAGGGAGGTGATATACAGATGACAGGTCTGTAAAGCTACGGAAAATACCATCTCTATACAGGTCTTTAAAAAATGTCAGGCCTTTACCGTGCCATACAGAGAAGGTGGAGTCTGTGAGTGCGGGTTTGAATATGTGATTCTTTAGTAAGGGAGCTAAAGTTGAAGCGGAAGTAAATTTAAACTGTCTCCTGAATTGGTACCTGAGTGAGGAACTTACTACTTGGTTGTTTGAGAAGCCAGAGGGGCTGGTTGGGATAAAGGAGGTAAGTAGAGCCAATAGAGAAGACAAAACACAAGACTGAGCCTCCAACTTACACCATGGTGGGTCACTTGTATTAAACCAAAATGTAATTTTGTGGATTTGTGCCACCCAGTAGTACAGTTGAAAATTAGGGAGAGATAAACCACCATTAAATTTGCATCTCTCCAATAATGATTTACGGACTCTGGGAACCTTTCCAAACCATAAGAAGCCTGAAATAGTTTGATCAATGGTTTTAAAAAAACTTTTAGGCAAAAATAGTGGGAGACAGTGAAACAAAAACAGAAATTTTGGCAGAATGTTCATTTTCACTGTATTAATTCTTCCAATCAAAGACAAAGGTAATCTTCTCCATCTTAGAAGGTCAGATTTGATTTTGGAAAGAAGGGGGGAGAAGTTGGCAGAAAAAAGAGACTTTAATGTTCTTGTTACATTGATCCCCAGATACGTGAAGCCAGATTGGCACAACTTAAAAGGAAAATTAGCCTGATTATGTTGTAGTGCAGAAGCATTAATAGGATACCATTCAGTCTTAGAAATATTCACTTTATACCCTGAAAATGAACCAAATGTCTTCAGGAAGGATAGGATGGCTGGTATAGAGCAATCTGGGTCCGAGACATACAGTAATATGTCATCCGCGTAAAGAGAGAGCTTAAATACCATGTCCGACCTTGATATCCCGGTGAAAATGGGAGAGGACCTAAGATAGATTGAGAGGGGTTCTATTGCTAGGGCAAATAATAAAGGGGACAAGGGACATCCCTGCCGAGTGCCACGAGACAAAGTAAAAAAGCTGGATTGAATGCCATTGGTAGTGATGCTGGCTTGTGGGGCTGTATAAAGCAGGCATATCCATGAATTGAATAAGGGTACCCATACCAAATTTGTTCAACACAGCAAGCAAGTAGTCCCATTCGACCCTGTCGAAAGCTTTTTTGGAGTCAACAGAGATCACTAGTTCAGGTACTGTTGTCGTGCTTTTAGAATAAATAATATTTAAGAGGGTGCGTACATTATAGAACAGCTGGCGTCCTTTTATGAATCCAGTTTGTTCCTCTGAAACAATAGTGGGGAGAATGTTTTCCAAGCGATGGGCCAGAGCCTTAGCAAGAATCTTAGCATCCACATTTATTAACGAGAGAGGTCTGTATAAGCTGCAGAGCTTAGGGTCTTTGTCTTTCTTTAGAAGCAGACTTATTGAGGCTTGCCTCAAAGTAGGAGGGAGAGAACCATTCTGTAAAGATTCAATGTAAACAGAATGCAACAGAGGGGCCAGTTTATGCTGAAATCTTAAAAAAAAGATTCAACTGGGTATCCGTCAGGGCCAGGAACATTTTTATTTTGCATTCTTTTCATAGCGCAAGTGATTTCCTGTACCGTTAATGGTGAGTCGAGTTCTTTGGCAACATCTGAATTTATGACAGGGAAATTGAGACTGTCTAAGAAATAATTAGTTTCGGGGGGGGTCGGATGGTGACTCTGACTTATATAAAGAAGAATAGAAAGAGTAAAAAAACGAGTTAATGGAAGTAGAGTCCACATGCAACTTGCCAGACAAATCTTTTATCTGAGCGATTACACGTGAGGCTCCCTTGCGGCATAGCTGTGTCATGATCTTGTGTTCTCATTTCCTGTTTTATTTTGAATTAGTTCATTGTGTTGTTTCACTTCCTGTCCTGTGTCTAGTTTCTGGTGTCTTGTTTTTTCCTGTGTCTCCTGCCCCTGTGATTGTCTGCACCTGTTCCTAATGTATCTCACCTGTGTTCTAATTGCCCTGCCCTCCTTGTGTGTATTTAGTCTCTGTGCTTCCCTTTGTCTGTTGTTCGATCGTCTGTTTTTTCATGCTGTCTGGTTCGGTCTGTTTCTGCTATTTGCCCCGGTCTGTTTCTGCATTTTTCCCCCTGGCTCCAGTGTTTGGATTGCCTTTGTTTGCTGCATTTTGCGGACACTTTTAGTTGGTTTTCTTTTATTATTAAATATCTTTTCATCACCTTTGCATTTGGGTCCTGCTTCCTGTTCAGCCGTGACAGAACGATCCAACCACAAAATGGACCCAGCAGGTGATTTTTTTTTTTTGATTTCGATCTTTGTGAATTAATTTACACCCTGACTTGTATTCATGGACAATTTAATAGAGACATGGGATGGGAATACAAGGAGGGGTGTCTGCGCATGGCACGCAGGGAAATTTCCCAGAGGCCCTGGTTGAGGAGTTCATTGCCTGGCTGGCTCAAGGACTTTTTGAATTCTCCGGACTCCCACCCAGTCTTCCAGTGTGCCTTCCAGCCAGCACCCCAGTTGGCTAGCATCAGGCCTGCTAGCATCCAGCCAGCACCCCAGGTGGCTAGCGTCAGGCCTGCTAGCATCCAGCCAGCCTCCCAGTGTGCCATCCAGCCAGCACCCCAGTTGGCTAGCGTCAGGCCTGGTAGCATCCAGCCAGCACCCCAGTTGGCTAGCGTCAGGCCTGGTAGCATCCAGCCAGCACCCCAGGTGGCTAGCGTCAGGCCTGCTAGCATCCAGCCAGCACCCCAGGTGGCTAGCGTCAGGCCTGCTAGCATCAGGGTTCCAAGGGTACAGCCGGTCTCCACGTCGTCAGTCGGAGGACCAATCGACACGTTCCCCGTCGTTGGTTCGGCCGACGTCTGCTCCTCCTCGGTGCCAGTCGGAAGACCGATCAACACTTTCCCCGTCGGTGGTTCGGCCGACGTCTGCTCCTCCTCGTCCTCAGTTGGTAGGGGAAAGAGTGGCGTTTCAGTTGAGGAACTTTTTGACATAATACGAGAACTCCAGGGATTTTTGGATGATTCGGCTCGAGCTAAGAACAGGCCAACAATGTCGGCAGGCCTGCGGCTTGCTTGCCTCCAGCCGTCCTCCACATCTCCAGTCGAAGGACCGATCGACGCGTTCCTCGTTGGTGGTCCGGTCGACATCTGCTCCTCCTCGTCGCCCGTCGGAGGAACAATCGGCGCGTCCGTCGTCGGTGGTCCGGCCGACGCCTGTTCATCGTCCGTTGGAGGACCGATCGAGACGTCCATCGTCGGTGGTCCGGCCGACGCCTGTTCCTCGTCTTCAGGCGGACCGTTCGACGCGTTCCTCGTCGGTGGTCTGGCCAACGCCTGCCCCTCCTCGTCTTCAGTCAGTGGACCGAGCGACGTCTGCCCCTCCTCGTCTCCAGTCGAAGGACCAATCTACGCGTTCCTCATCGGTGGTCCGGTCGACGTCTGCCCCTCCTCGTCTGCAGACGAAGGACCGATCGACGCGTTCCTCGTCGGTGGTCCGGTCGACGTCTGCCCCTCTACGTCGCCAGTCGATGGACCGATCGTCACGTTCTCCGTTGGTGGTCCGGCCGACGTCTGTTCCTCGTCCCCAGTCGATGGACCGATCGACGCGTTCCTCGTTGGTGGTCCGGCCGACGTCTGCTCCTCCTCATCTTCAGTCGATGGACCGATCGACACGTTCTTCATCGGTGGTCCGGTCGACGCCTGCTCCTCCTCGTCGCCCGTCGGTGGGCCGATCGACGCGTCCCTCGTCGGTGGTCCCCCGGAACTGGCGTACCTGCCTGCAAGGCCTCTTGGCCATCTCCCAGAACTGTCGTGCCTGCCTCTGGGCCTTCCCCCAGAACTGTCGTGCCTGCCTGCAAGGCCTCTTGGCCGTCCCCCAGAACTGTCGTGCCTGCCTGCAAGGTCACCGGGCCTTCCCCCAGAACTGCTACGCCCGCATGGCCGGCCTCTGGGCCTTCCCCCAGAACTGCTACGCCCGCATGGCCGGCCTCTGGGCCTTCCCAGAGAACTGCTACGCCCGCATGCCCGGCTTCCGGGCCATCCCCCAGAGCTCCTATGCCTGCTAAAACCCCCCAGCGAAACCCCTGTCCAGTTCCCCAGTGACAGTTTTTTCAGTCCGTCCTGGCCCCCTTCCATCCGCCCTGCTCTGTGTAGATTTTTTTTTTTTTGGACCGTCTGGAATTCGGTCCTTAAAAGGGGGGCTCTGTCATGATCTTCTGTTCTCATTTCCTGTTTTATTTTGCATTAGTTAATTGTGTTGTTTCATTTCCTGTCCTGTGTCTAGTTTCTGGTGTCTTTTTTTTTTCCTGTCTCCTGCCCCTGTGATTGTCTGCACCTGTTCCTAATGTGTCTCACCTGTGTTCTAATAGCCCTGCCCTCCTTGTGTGTATTTAGTCTCTGTGCTTCCCTTTGTCTGTTGTTGGATTGTCTGTTTTTTCATGTTGTCCGGTCTGTTTCTGCATTTTTCCCCCTGGCTCCAGTGTTTGGATTGCCTTTGTTTGCTGCATTTTGTGGACACTTTTAGTTGGTTTTCTTTTATTATTAAATATCTTTTCATCACCTTTGCATTTGGGTCCTGTTTCCTGTTCAGCCGTGACAAGCTGGTGAGCCAGGAGTCGACCTGCCTTATCCCCATGTTCGTAGTATGCAGAGCGTGAGCGCAAAAGCAGACGCTCCGCATCAGTGGTTGTGATGAGATCAAATTCAGTCTGTACGTCTACATGACGTTTGAGTAAACTAGGACAGGGGCAGGCGGCAAGTTCATGATCCAAATTATCAATATTAGTGGAGAGTTCTTGAAGTTTTGATTTACGGGTTTCGTTCAAATGGGCAGAATAGCAAATAATTTGGCCCCGCAAGAAAGCTTTTAGTGATTCCCACAACAATGACGAAGAGATGGGTTCCGACTCGTTCTGATTAGTCGCAATAAATTCATCAATTGCAGTCGCAATGAACTTATTGAATTTTTGGTCTGACAAAAGTAAGGTATTGAACCTCCATAAATCAGATTACCTAGTTTGAGGGGAGAACTGAATATCCTGAGAGGGGCATGGTCAGAAATAACAATAGGATGATATTTAGTAGCTTTCACTTTGAAAATCAGTTTGGAATCAATGAAATAATAATCCCTCCCTCCCCACCCCAAAGCACTTACAATGACCCCATCCCCAAACGATGGAGAACCCAGTGCTGACTCACAGTCGAATCAGTAAGAAACATACTTACAGCTTTGACCTAACAGAACTAGTTAAGCTAGGGCTCCTGTAAACTTATCAATGATAAAGATTAAGGCACAGATAAACAAGTCCACTTTAACGTCATATAACTTGGTGTGAAGATCAGATAATTAGCGAGTGACCATCAAGAGGTAGGTTGCAACATCAGCATTATAACTCTTTTGACAGTCCTCTTAGTCAGTATTGTGATGAACGCCCTAGCATTTTCTGGCAATCAGGTCGAGGGGGATGAGCAATAAGTCTGATTACAAAATTGCTGCTACCCCTCCTCCTTGGCCTGTGGTCCGAGGAATATGAGTATTAGTAAAAGTGGGAGGTGTTGATTCATATAAACTAACATATTATTTTGGCTGTAGCCATGTTTCAGTCATATAAAATAAATCAATGTGATGATCAGTTATCAGATCATTCACTAACAAAGATTCAGATGGGAGTGACCTAATATTTAATAATCCACATTTTATTGATCTAATTTTAGGTTAATTTATAGGATTTGTGTTGATCATTTATTTACTTTCGGTTTAGATAGTTGAAGTGGTCGGGGGGCAGAAACAGTTACTATGGGGTATAACTCTGCTTCCTGGTCCCAACTCTAAAATCATGTCACGGGTTTGAACGTCTAGGTACCTGAGTCAGGTTTCTTGAAATGAGAGCTGCACCATCCACAGTAGGATGAATGCCGTCTCTCCGCATCATACAAGAAATTCTCCAAAAGGTGCGCCAGTTATCTATGAAGCCCACATTGTTATCTGGACACCACCTCGACAACCAGCAGTTTTGTGATGATGTGGGGCTATACATGTCATCACTGTTCAAGTTGGGCAGGGGTCCAGAGAAATCTACAGAGTCCGACATTACTTTTGCATAAGTACACACCGAATCAATATTCATCTTCATGAACTCCGATTGGCGTAATCGGGTGCCGTTACTGCCGACGTGAATAATAATTTTACCATATGTACGTTTATCCATAGCCAGCAGTTTAAGATAGGATTCAACGTGGCCTGCTCTGGCCCCAGGGATACAGACTGTTGTCGCTGGTTTCACTAACTTCACGTTCCTCAAAATAGAGTCACCAATGATCAGATAAGCGAGTGTGTCGAGCGAGGTTGGTGGTGAACCCTGGGCTTCAGTTTAGGACTATGCTTCTTATTTTGTACAGTCACCCACCTGGCCTGTCCTCCTGGCTGCTTGGGAGCTGCTGGGGGACTTAAAAAATCTACACTGGAGCGGCTCGCACCGACTAGAGGGGACTGGCTAACAGTATCAGCTAATGACTTACTCTCCATGGTGCAGAGCCGCGCTTCTCAAAGACTGAGCCTTGCCTTCATCCTGGCAAACAAAATACGCTTATTACAAGTATCATTATCGCTAAAGGAGGCAGAGGAGTAACTAAACATGGAGCACATCTAGGGACAGCAGGAGAGGGAGAAGCCATTGTTAGCTGATAAAACTAACCTTCGCCTATGAAGATGAATATGAAGATTTGCTGCTTTCCATAATTTTATATCATTGTTTCATTGTTGGTTTGACAGAACAACCAAGTGAAAGACTTGTATTTGACCTCTGATCACATGTACGAGCATTTATCACTAGATACAGACTTCAGCATTGATCAACACTTGAGCTTCCCACATGCGGTACCAACTGCTGAGGGACTTAAGGGCTGATGGGGGGTTGACAGGATGACCTTAAAGCTCTCCTTTAAATAACCAGCCAGAAGTGGTGATTGCTGCCACTGCGTTCTTCAGCAAGATGTTTTTGACACTGAAGGGTTCAACCGCTCTTTAATGAAGCAGTGATTTTTATAAGTGAGAGCAAAGCAGTTGTGTGTGGTTGTGAATATTTTGTATACATGTGTGTGTTTGCACTTCAATCTGTGTATGTAAAGGAGGAGGAAAAAGGCACAGCACAGCCACTGAATACAAGTTTTTTTTTTGTTCTGCTGCTTTCTACTTTCTAGGTCATCGGCTGCAATAACACCCACCCCCCTTCCCAAACAGTGCTGACAGTTACATGAGCATACACACGACTCACAATGAATTACTGCAGTCACTGAATTAAAGGCAGAGGACTAATTTAATTAGAAAACCTTAATTTGAAAATGTCGTCTCGAATACCGCTGTCATTAGGAGGTAGAGTGTGTGCCAAATATTTATTTATAATTTGTATTAATTATAGGGAAAAAAGTGCAACAATTCAGACTACAGTTATAATAGATCACTTTCCCAGACTATGAGGGGCATTTGTTTTTTGGTTTCAATACTCAATTTGTATGTCAATATGATTTCTCTGTAAAATCATTAATATTTTTACCTCCTTCATAAACAATACATATTGTACAGCTAGGTTGTGCAAACAGTTTCGGGTTAAAGGGGCAGTAATCAATTTTGGAGAAAGCTTGGCCGGGTTCGACGCACTAACCACTAGGCCAAAACCGCACAGTTGCAGGGCCACCCACGAACTGCACTTGCAGTGTTGTCTGGTACGGTCCGTACCTTTTTTTGTTTTCGATTTACAGAGCCAGGGCTGAACCGAAAACCCCGATTTTTTTTTCCGCACACACAAAAGCGATAGCTAACAGATGGTGAGGAATTATTAGCTGATTTTTACAAAACAGGTATTGCTTTCTAATCGCTTACTGCCCCTTTAATGTGCACAAAAGGTTACCCCCCTTCGAAGACTTTTTTTCTTGCCATGCTACCAAATAGAACAAGTAAAATATATTTTTTTAAACTTTACATGATGTGTGCAGATATTAATCAGCAGACAGGTCCCTTCAATCATAAGGAAGAAGAAAAAGCCATGACAAAGGAGCACGTCCCTGGACAGCCAGCTTCCTCCCCAGGGCCTGAGAGCGACTGAAGAAAGGTATCCCCTCCATCAAACCAAAAATTTGAAATATGGTACAAAAGGATTGGAAAAGACAAAACCACAAAAACAAAACATGTCAAAATGAACATGACTGGGACAGCACTAACACCCCCACCAGGAAAACCTAAGTTAATTACTTATGTATACTTTTTGTTTACTTACTTACTTACATATGCATATTTAACACCGTCTGATCTCTCTATTCTGAAACCCATCCTCCTGATTGGCCTACTCTCATGCCCACTCACACATACACACTAATCTTTTTGTGATATAACCATTAACCCATATCTGTAACTTGTCTTTCAAATCCGGTAAATTTCTAAGCAAAATGAAAATAGCAAAATAATGCCATTATTATTAAAAGAGGTTCAAAAACAAAAAAGGATATTGGGATGAGGGTAGGGGTGGAACGGTAAACAGAATCCACAGTTCGGTTCACACCACGGTTCGGTACGAGTTCGGTATAGTGGGAAAAAAGCAACAAAAAAACCCAAATGCATAATTCTTTTAATTTGTTGCCCCTCTGCCAACACACCGTCCTTGTCAGATCCACCACTCGCTCACAGTTGCTATTGTAGCTCACTGGGAATCCAAAGTTTTCCCATGGCCTATGAATGCAGCCATCCCATGCCCTCTCATCTGGTGTGGTTGTCAGTCAGCCACCGTCATGCCCAGTAGGTTCCCACGTCACCTCCCCTCTGTCCCGCACGAGCAATCAGCTACACCCACCTCATCACCTCACCTGGCCCCGCAGCTGCAGCTCATCACCAATCAGGTCTGTATTTAACCTCCTCTCACTCAGTAACTCACCGCCAGATTGTTCTTTGTACTCCATCTCAGACTTTCCAGCATTTACCCACGGACGGATCTCCCGGTTTCAACTCTGGTTCTGCCCCCGACTTCCCCGTATCATCTCAGCCCTGGTTACGACCCTGCCTTTGTCCCTGGTTTCCCCGTTTCGCCTGAATCCCGGTAAAGACCTCTGCCTGCTGTCCCCGACCTTCCCATCTCGCCACGATCCCGGAAAAGACGTCTACCTTCTGCCCCTGACTCTGAGCCTTGCTTGTGTTCTCCACAATAAAGTTGATTACCGACTGAGCTACGTGTGTCTCGCGTTTGGGTCTAAACTGGTTCGTTACAGTGGTCTCCAATCTTCTACTTTTCAAAATAATAGCTATCAGCGATGTCTTCTTCCTACTTTGGTGTTTTGGTTGTTTTTGTACCACACAGTTACGGCAATCACGCGAATGACTAAAATACTTCAAAATATGTTTGTCTATAAGATAAATGCAGACTATCATGCTATCATACCGCAGATTTAAAAGAAGCAGGCAGATCCTCCTGCTGGTCCTTTCTGCTCGCTATGTCATGTGTGACAATCAGCTGGAGCTAGGGCTCCAGATCAGGGTGTCAGGAAAGAACTAGCACGTGTGAAATATTGGTTCCGCATTACCTTCATCAATCTACGTACCTCATTTTTATACTGCGTATTCTCCGTATGACTGCCTGCCCCTAACCATAACGTCCGTAGCGTGACTGTTCGGCACGAATACGCAAATTGTTCCAGCCCTAGATGAGGGTAGGTGATTGAGTGGTATATTCATTATACTGATTGTACTAAGATAGGGTTAGGGTTATATGATTTATTTATTCATAAATATTGTTTATGACACTTCGAAATAAAGAATAATGAAATCTTAGAATTCCACAGAATAGCCCGTCCGCCCTACCCTACCCTATATTACTACAATTATTCTACCATATTTATTTTGTTATTTATTCTAATTTTACTTACTATCAGTTTTTTTTGTTTGTTTGTCTGCTCACTTGTTTACATCTTAAGTCTCACTGTCATTGTTGTAGCTGCCCTATATGTTTCTCACCAAATGTGTCTTGTTCAACTTGTATCTTGCTCTACCAAATTAAGAAAAGAAAAAAAAGGCCATGAGTTCAGATCGGCCTGAATTCAGCAAAACCTTAAAGATGGGTTACAGTGTGGAGAATATCTGTGACATTTGTGACTTCACTTCACATAAGTAAGGGTACCCATTAAGATGTCTCCCTACAAGAGACCCGCTGACATGCATAGTGAAGAGAGTAAGCAAAAATGCATCAGTGCATATTTTGAGCTGCAAGGCATACAATTAGATCAAAGCAAAATCTGTCTCAATCCTGTCATCCAACAGATGACAACACTAACATTCTTTATGGGGTAAGTTTGGACATAGAGTGTTTTTTTTCTCTCACCTAATTAGAGAGCCTGAGGACTTATTTGTTTCGTGTTTTCAGATGAATTTGGCATCAGCTATTTCATTTTCTGAAATGATAAGTTGGCTCTGGCACAGTGGCAGCACAACAAAAATATTTCCATCATTGCCTTTACCAACACTTTTGGTCATCTAAAACTGCACTGCATACTCATCATCTGAATACCTGAGGATCAGGCTTTGTGTATGATGAAGGCATGACAAAAGGTACAACAGAGCTCTGAACACTGCAGGGAGGTGATTTCACAGTCAGATGTCCGGTGAAGGGTTATATTGACCATCAAAACAAGAGATAAAACTAGGTCTTTACAGAAAATGTATTGGGTGGTTTGAGAGAGACTAATGTGGTCAAACGGTACAACTTTATCATTTGGATTTTGAAAAAAATTGCTGCAGGGAGAGGGTCAAAGTGTTTTTTGAGGAAAACTTTTTTTTCAGATCTCTGAATAACTTAAGAAAAAAAGATCTCTGAATAACTGATATACTGACAAATGATCCCTCTGGGAGAAAGACACTTGATTGTGTGGATGCTCTCCTACTCTAACCACCTGAAACTGAGTCAACACAGAGTCTGAGTTGACACGGATAAGTGTCTTGCTGGTGCTGATGAACAATTAAGCTGTTTCGTGCATTAGCTGGATGTGGGATATTTACTGTAAATGTGGCATGGTGGTCTGATGAGTTTACTTTACTGTTGACCTGGAGGATTTTAACCCAAGGCTGTACTCATTTCTCAGGAGGCCTCTTGTAAACTTGTACAGCAGGAAGCATCAATCATGATCCTTCTTGCTGCTGATGAGTATCAGCAGTTGAGTGTTTTTTTGTGTGGATTTGGCTGCACTGATAACATCTGACGGAAGGTTTTTGTAAAGACTGACCCCATCACTAACTGGAAACCATGGCAGGCTAGGTCCAAATTAATTCATGTAATATTTTCTTGCTAATAAAGAAAAAATGAGATTTTACATTAAAATTAATTTGGTGAATATTTCTGAAATTCAGTTTTATGATGACTTCACCATAGAGATTTTGCAAGAAAAAGGTACATAGTATACCTTGTCATATGAACATGTAAAAACTTTCATGAACTGACCTGCAATAGCAGCCATTCCCAATTAGGGAGAACAAACCAATGCACCAGGCTAAAACGCAAGCCAGACATGCAAAAATAAATTAATGTCTGTCTCTTGATTGTTGTCAAATTTAAAATAATATACACATGTATTTATCAGAAATTACGGTTCCGTAAAATTGTTTTAAAATTGTCGTACATGAAGGCACATCAGAGAACAACTGTTTCTGTGAACAAATCAATTCCGCTAGGTCCACACGCTGAACTTCAGACAGAGTAGCTAGGCGAGAGTCAAGCTTAGCCAACTCCGTAATTTTGTAGCCTTCCCTGTACCACTGCAGTGCTCACACGAGGAGACTCCTTCCAAAACTACCCTCAAAACAGGCAGTACCTTACAATGAACCCGATTTAACAGTAGCCCTCCCAGAGAGAGAGGAGAGAGATCTCCTCCAGCCTCTTCCTTTTAAAAGGGGACAGGGCACCATTCAATCCAATCATCAGGACCACCTGGGAGAAGCACAGACAAAAGACATGGGGTGAATTGGGATTGTCCTTCCAACCGCTTTTTCCTATCAACTATGCCTTAACCTAAATGGAACATGTCATGAGATCAAGGAAAGGTTTAAAGTTGGATTCATAGGACTTTGGAAAAGCCAATAGCGCTGTTCAGAAAATAATAACCCGACTTTCACTATACCACGTCATCATGCAACAGCAGATGTAATTTCCAAAGATGGACTACAAAAAACGCAGCGGATCTTGAGATTGGTAAATATAATGTATTTTATTAGGATTGAACGTGACTATTGCAAACGGTCAGAGAAGTTAAAGCACAAGAACAAATGTACACTCATTGAATCACTTTTTCATTTCTAATAAATCCTCTTTCCAACACCTTTGAAATAAACAGGGGGGCTGTATTAATAATCATAATATCATAGCAAAGTCATTATAATACATCTAAGTCAGCAGGTGTCCTATGATAGCAAATTGTGGTCATGCGTTCAAAATTTTCAAAAATAATAACTTACTACAGATGATTCTGTTGTACTCTAGATGCTATGAATAACACAGAGGTTCCTTATTCTCCTATTATTTTTATATACAGAGCAAGAGACACAAAAAACTACTGAAAAGTGTATGCTCTGTACATTTATATAGCCTATTCTGATTAGGGCTGAGACCCTCCACTTATCTCCCAATGTAATCCTATCACTATCACTTATTCATTGAAATGACTCAAAGCATTTGTTACATTACATTTTTTGTTGTTTTACAATTTTTTTTTTATGAATTATTGTTATCATAAATTGTTCTTCTGAACATTATATTGTATTTTAATACCTGAATTGTTTAGGGTTATTTTAAACGTTTAAATATTTCTGTAGGATATATAATTGTTTCACTTTTGCATAACATAAAGGTTTGACTTGCATTCTGTGAGCAATATCTTTGTATTTCTTTTTTGTATTATGTACATTTAAATTAAGTTATTTTTTTGTTATGGTTATTTTCTGATTGTTAACAATTTGAATTCACATTGTTCAAAATGAATTCTATGTTTACCTTTGTGTGGTGTTTAAGGTTAGGTTTTTAGAGCCATTTGTAGTATGGCAGACTGCTCTGTTGTGTGACAAATATAGAGCTGCAAGGTTTTAGCATCCATTCCTTTGAATAAAATCTGTTATTTTACATGCCCAGGAAGAGCAGAACTCAAAAGGTACACCAAACGACATGGAAAAATTGTATGTTGTCTCCTTCAGGTATGTGTTTTCCTTTTTAGGTGGTTAGATTATTGCTCTCTCTGTTTGCTTCACCCCGCGCACTTTTATACTTTGGCCAAAAGATGGCGCTTTGTCATTCTGTTTGTATACTGTTCACAGGATTTAATGATATTTATTTTTTTATACTTGTTGTCAGACTCTGAGCTGTTTTCCTGTAAATTTTGAATTGAAGGCATTGTATGTGTATATTGCATATTGCAAATAAACAGTGCTGTTTTACAATGATATGGGAGGTGCAGAAGCACAAAGGCACACCAGGAGACATAAAATATTTTTCATTTTGTCTTCTACAGAAAATAAATACTGAAAAGCAGACCCTGAGTCATTGTCTTCCTTTGACCTGCACACACCCATTACACAGATCTGAGAGGACACTAAATACAAATTACAGTAAAAATACATCAATCAACAATCATGACTTTGACTGAAAGACAAAATACACTTTGCACCTCATCTCACTCACTCTCTGTGCCTCTATGTGCTCAGGTACACTTTCCTGGCACATTGAAAGGTGAGTATTTAAGGGAACATCATGTAAATTACTGGAGGAGATAAATGTTGTTCAGTGCATGTTCAGTCAGATTTATGAAGCTTCACATGATTTGCGCAGTCTTAGTTTTGTGCTTAAAATCCTGGCTATTTTTTTTTTGCATTAATATGTAAGATTGACTTTTGCTGGGAAGAGGGAGAATTGAATTAAGCTGCATTTTGCTGCTCAGTGGCAGTAGACAAAGAGTGGATGCATAAAAGCTTGTTGGCCAGAACTCAAGCAGTTGATTCTATGGAGTTGTTCATTTACACTTAAGTTGAACTACAACACAAAGTCTACAGCTACACTAGCTATACGACTGTATTTAGGCACAGTGGTGATTTGATCTAAATGTTATGATCAATTTGCTGACAGCAGATATAATTTTTCCCCTCCCCACCTTAATTTAGCATGTTAGCATGCTTACATTTTACTTAAACTGAATAGGTGTGGCTGATGGGAACGTTTTTTGTTTTTTCAGATATTTGGTCATATCTGAATTAGATCCATCCAGATGTTGTTAAGATATTTCAGTTTGAACGACCAAAGTGCTGAACTGACCAAAAGACTGACACTGCCATCTCTGGGCTATGTGACTAGCACAGCTAAATAAGTTAATGTTTCCTTAAGAAGCAAATGAAGAGTGGTTATAATTAATACTGTGGTTAATAATAATCCTGATTGCTTGAAATTACATATAAAGCTGAACTTGAGTGCAGCCAGAAAATGATTGCACAATGAGCTGCCGTCTTGGTAAATCAGACGACATTTATACATATATTGCTAGTGCAAATTAAATGTAAAACTAAAAATGTTGAACTAACACACTGCATTGTAAAACTAGAAGTATGGGTCACATGGCAAAAAAAAATAGAGTGATCTGCAGTTCTGTGCAATTTCACATTGCGTTCATTCTGAATCAGATTAATAATCGGTGTCTGACTTTTCTAATAATATAACACTCTGGAAGTGAGCGTGGTTATGGCACTCAGACGTAGGAGAGGGGCAGTGTGGGGCTGGCTCATCGGTATCAGTGCCAGGTGGGCATGATTGGCACAGCTGAGCTGAGTTTGCTAATCATGCTCTCCCTTTTTATGCAGTAGCGTCTGGACTGAGGGAGGACACGAGTGAAGGAGCAGAACATTTTTTCAGTCGAACTTTGGGCCGTGGGCCGGAGCAGCCGGGCAGCGCAGGTTGGACATGCAGAATAAAGTGCTTACCTCGAACCCAGGCTTTGTGTGTTTTCAGTGCTGAGGGAACCCATGGACTAACACACTAGTTACAAACACATGCAGGGATTATAGACTATTCCTCAATGTGCATTCTAACTGAAACAAAGAACACATTTTTCCGAATCCAGCCCAGAATCCTCCTAGGCTCATTTTGAAAGTAGCCTGACAGAGGCAGGATAGCTGGTTTCCCCTGCTTAGTCATTTTTGCCAAGCTTGACTAACACAGTCCAGGGGCCGGTTGCACCAACTGGTCTGTACTAAGACTGGTCTTAACTGCTTAGAGGGTTAGGGGTTAATAATGCCATATTTCACATAAAGATGACACTTGGCAAACCCCTCCACACACGCACACACACACACACACACACACACGCACACACACTTAGATGGACTAATACTCAGCTTCATGACACAAGGGAGGGAGGGAGTTCCAATCAAACTAAATCACATGGAATTTATTCAGCTCAGTGGGCAGTCTGTGTCAGTTTGGACTCAGTGTGCACACCCTCTTTTCAGTACAGTTCACATTCAGACTGGTGGCTGAGAGAAAGAAAGACAGAGAAAAATGTGTCTTGATAACTGATATAGTAAATATAAAGTGGCTAAACTGTGACCTTCAGTCATGGAGGCACTGCACCAACATAAACATAAATCAACTCAACTTTCATTTTCTCTTATAGGGATTATTTGTTGTTATCACTGTGAATTCATTTCCTAAATGTTAAGGTCAGCCAGAAAAACACACTGTGACTGTGCAAAGATATCTTTACCTCCCATCACATCCCTGTTGTTTTGAAATAAAATTATGAAAAAATATATGGAAAAAAACTCTATCAGTATTTAAGCATTCACTGTTGTATGCTGTGGAGTTGAAATGTCTGCTTTTGCTCATACAGTGCAGAAACCACAATGTGCTTTTGTTTCTTAAATGGACAGATAACACATACATTGTTTTATCTTTGCAAAAATCAAACATTTGTCACTGAGAGCTGGCATGTGTAACGGCAGCTTTGTTCTCCAGATTGTCTGCAGAAGTCTGGAACTGGCAGCCTTCAATTTACAAGTCAAAGAGAGGATTGTTGGACTGTTGTCCATTCTGTTGGATGCTAATGTGTCTAAAATATTTTTGGCCTCTGCCTCGGTAGCCCATCTCGCTGCTGTTTGTTTAAAGGTGGGGTAGGCGTTTTTTGTGAGCACTTAATGTCATATTACTTGAAACTCTCCTAACAAATCGATAGCAATGAATACATTGAATGATCCAACACGGAAACAAAAACAATCCCTCATCTGTGGCAGCGGCAGGACTCTAAAAAACACGACCAATCGGAAAGTTTGTTCCGAAGAAAGTGATTGGATGAACTGGCTTTCTCCTGCCTGCGAGCACTCCGCTCGTTCACCACACAGTCGGGCGCGTTACCAGTCTCCTGCAGGCATTTCAACTCCACAGCCCACATTTTCACTCTCAGAATTGTAAACTGCTGAGTCTGCATTCTGGGTCCAAAATTAATGGTTTGCATACACAAGATATTTAAGAAAGGTTTTGAGGTGCCCCTCTCTGGGACTTCTCCACACCCCCACTCATACACAATGGAGATACAATTTGAGATTATGCTGCTTAAAACATTAAATGATCCATTTGAAAATCCCAATAGGTATAGATAAATCAAATAATCCCAGAGCACACATGCCAGTCAAAACTTACATACCTGTTGTAATTACATAACTGTGGCACATACAGAAATAATTACCTGTTAATGTCGCAGGTGGGATTGTTGGCTCTTTGAAAATAAGTAATGTATGGGAACATAAGGGAACAGCATCAAATGTATAACATTACATTATAACATTAACATTACAATGGACAACTTTGCACCCTAACCCTTTTAATTGACGCCTTAAATGACATGTGGATGACATGGAATAATACAGCACTCTAAGTAAGCAATTTTGGTTTCATTAATTTAAATACTTTAAACACATGTCTAATTTTCATTACTTCAATCAATCTTCAGCACAGGGCTTCTGCTTGTATTGGAATGCTTCCTCCAAAACTGTCAAGAAAAACTTGCTATGAAGCTCAAAGGACCCTGTGACACAAACACAAACACACAAACCTTTGATCCTTTGATCACACTGACATCTAAAGATATTATATATATTAGTGGACCATCATTTCAGCCTTCAGTTTAGTTTTATCACAAGACAAAGACACACATACGAGAATTGGATATGAAAGTAAACATGAATATGACCTCAGAGGAAATGGATGCACTTGCCAACATGCTGGTCTCAGGCATCATGGAAGAGACAACAATGAATCTCGATGACCTGATGCAATCAATTTACTGCTGGGATTCAGAGGAACGAGCCAAGTCTAAGGATTGTGAAGATGACTTCACACTTGGCCCTGGCACACTACAAAAGGTGAATCAATACCTGGAGAACTTTTTTGCCATACGGCGAATGATTGCTGAGAATTCTGAGAAGGTTCTAGTAGATCAAGAGGCCACCATACACAGCCTCTCTCCAGCGATGTCGGACAAAGAGGGAGATGAAGGAGACAATGAAAACATCAGTATCCTTGAGACAAAACCATCCTCCAGCCTCTCCACAATATCAGAGGGGAGCAAGGTTGCAGTTTCCTCTACTTCCTCAACACAAAGTTTTACAACAATGTTTAAAGAAGACAAAAATGAAACTGCATCAGATTTCCAGCAGCACACAAGAACATATGAGGTTCTTAGGGCTGACACTGAGGGGGAAATGTCCACCCCTGAACTGGCAGACAGAGGCTCTCTGACGTCTAAGGAGAGAAAGAAGATGAAAACGAAGGAGGAGAAAACCCTAAAAAGCACCTCTCCAGGTATGTCGGAGAAAGAGGGAAATGACAGAGCCGGTGAAAACGTCACTATCCCTGAGATAAGACCATCCCCCAGCCTCCCTAAAAGCTCACCCGAGAGCTTGAAGGCAGTTCCCTCCGCTTCATCATCACATAGTATCAAACCAATGTTTGAAGAAAACAAAAATGACACTGCATCAGATTCCCAGGATCACACAAGAACTTATGGGGTTCTGGGGGAAGCTGCTGACAATGAGGGGGAGAAGTCCACCCCTGAAACAGCAGACAGAGGCTGTCTGACATCTGAGAGGAGGAAGAAGAAGAAGAAGAAGATGAAGAAGGAGAAAACCCTAAGTAGGACCTCTCCAAGTAAGTCAGAGAAAGAGGGAGAAGATGGTGAAAATGTTACTCTTCCTTACAGCATCCCTAAAATAAGACCATCTTCCAGTCTCTCCAAAAGATCAGAGGAAAGCAGAAAGGCAATTCTCTCTGCTTCCTCATCACACATTACCAAAACAATGTTTGAGGATGACAAGAATGATACTGCATCAGATTCCCAGGAGCACATTCGACCTCATGAAGTTCTGAGGAAAACTGCTGTCACTGAGGGTGAGATGTCCACTCCTGAAATGGCAGACAGAGGCTCCCTTACTTCTGAGAAGAGGAAGAAGGAAAAAACACTAAGCAGCACCTCTCCAGGTATGTTGGAGAAAGACGGAGATGACAGTGACAGTGAAAACATCACTATCCCTGAGATAAGACAATCCACCACCCTCTCTAAAAGATCAGAGGAGGGATTGAAGGCAGCTGTGTCTGCTTCCTCATCACACAGTATCAAAACAATGTTTAAGGAAGACAAAAAGGAAACTGCATCATCTTCCCAGGAGCATACAAGACCGTATGGGGTTCTGAGGGAAGCTGCTGACACTGACGGGGAGATGTCCACCCCTGAAATGGCAGACAGGGGCTGTCTGACATCTGAGAAGAGGAAGAAGAAGATGAAGGTGAAAACCCTCAGCAGCACCCCTTCAGGTATGTCGGAGAAAGAGGGAGAAGATGGTGAAGAGATTACTGTTCCTGACATTATCCCTGAGATAAGATCCTCCTCCAGTCTCTCCAAAAGATCAGAGGAGAGCAGGAAGGCAGTTTCCTCTGCTTCCTCGTCACACAGTATCAAAGCAATGTTTGAGGAAAACAAAAATGAAACTTCAGATTTCCAGGAGCAGATGACACCTAATAGGTTTCAGAAGACAGCTGCTGACGCTGAGGGGAAGATGTCCACCCTTGAGACGGCAGACAGAGGCTCTCTGACGCCCGAGAAGACGAAGAACGCGAAGAAGGAGAAAACCCTACACAGCACATCTCCAGGTATGTTGGAGAAAGAGGAAGAAGACAGAGAAGGTGAAAACATCAATATCCCTGACATTATCCCTGAGAAAAGACCATCCTCCAGCAATGCTAAAATATCAAAGGAGAGCACGAAGGCAGTTAAAAAACCTAATGGGGTTGTGAAGGCTGCTGCTGATATGAAAATGCCAGCAAGAGGGACAAAAAAGAGGCGGAGGAACAGGATCCTGTCACCTGCACAGCAGCATGTAAAACAGGATTCCAGCTCTCTTCCAGCAACATCCTCCACCAAAGATGACCCAGCTCTGCCTGAAGATGCAACTGATGGGTTGCAAAACAAGGAAAAGACCAAGAGAAAGGGCTTGTTCTACCACATGTTTTCAAGGGGAAGGTCTGAAAACAATGAGGACGAGACCAAGACAAAATGTTTTCCTTGTTGCACACCGCTTTGCTTTACTTGTGATACCACTGACCAAGTTTAGTGTTGCCAGATCTCGCGAGTGAAACACGCAACAAAGTATTAAGGAATTAAATGGTTTAATGCATCTTGAGAAGACTATATTGCGTCTTGTTTACACTACATTGATTCTAAGAACAACACATTTACAAGGAACAAGACTACTTAGGTTAAAAAAACCACACCTTTAAGTGTAGCAGCACAAGGGGAAATGTAATAATACAATTAAGTAGAATAAAAACAGAATGAGGTATATTAAATCAAATAGAAATACTATGACATAACAATAACAAAACACTTTACAATAACAAATAACATATACAATAATGTGCAATGTAGTTACTTACAGGGTAACATGGAGAGGATCGATGTCAGAACCCCATAACCTCACCACTGGGGTCCCGCAGGGCTCTGTTCTGGGTCCCATCCTCTTCTCTTTGTACACCAGGTCACTAGGCTCTGTCATTCACTCGCATTGCTTTTCTTATCATAGCTACACCCAGCTCATTTGGTCCTTTCCACAATCGGAAACGCAGGTGGCAGCACGAATCACTGCATGTCTGGCCGAAATTTCTCAGTGGATGTTGACACACCACCTGAAGCTCAACCTGGACTAGACCAAGATGCTCTTCCACCCAGGGAAGGCCTCCCCCACAAACGACCTCTCCATCACCATTGAGAATTCGCTGGTGACCCCTACTCAAACCGCAAAGAACTCGGGTGTGACACTGGATGACCAGCTGTCCTTCACTGCCAACATCGCAGTGACGACCCGCTCCTGCAGATTCATCCTCCACAACATCAGGAGGATACGTCCGTTTCTCACAGAGAAGGTGATGCAGGTACTGGTGCAGGCTCTTGTCATCTCTCGCCTGGACTACTGCAACTCACTCCTAGCTGGTCTGCCGGCATGTGCCATATGACCTCTGCAGCTCATCCAGAATGCAGCGGCTCGGTTGGTCTTCAACCTACCCAAATTCTTCCACACCACACCATTCCTCCGCACCCTGCACTGGCTGCTGGTGGCAGCTTGAATCCGATTCAAGGCACTGGTAATCGCCTACCGTGCTGCGAGTGGTTCAGTCAAACTCTACACCCCAGCCCGCCCACTCCGTTCTACCACTGCCAAACGCCTTGTCACTCCCTCACTGCGAAAAGCTGGCAGCCACCGCTCTTCTAAATCCCACCTGTTTTCTGTCCTGGCTCCTCAATGGTGGAACGAGCTCCCTACTGATGTCAGGACAGCGGAATCCCTCCAATGCTTTCGTCACACACTGAAAACTCACCTGTTCAGACTGCACCATACTCCCTGAATACACTATTCTAAATTTAACTAAATACACTGCACACACACATGAAAAAAGCACTTTCTTTTACTTTATGACTAATAGCACTTGAAGCTTTCTTTGCCTAGTTCATGAATGTTTATGCACTTTGTTAACTTTTGCACTTTGAGTAATATCCCCATGTTTGAATGCACTTATTGTAAGTCGCTTTGGACAAAAGCTTCTAATAAATGAATGCAATGTAATGTAGTGCAGTATAAAATTAAAATTAAATAAAAAGTAAATGGTTGTGCAGTTGGGATATGGAGTGGATAATGTTCTTAGACTGTGGGTGATGTGGCGTTGTGCAGTCTTATGGCGGACGGCACAAAGGATCCTCCCAAGTGCTGTGAGGCTCATGGCTGGATGTGTCTGTTGTTGTACGTGCTCCTGAGCTGCCTCAGTTCAGCACAGAAGGGATAAGAGGGGTTGTCTATGATTGCTCTCAGCTTTCCTCTGGTCCTCTTTCTGTCACTGCCTCTACACTGTCCAGTACCATCCCCACTCAAGAGCTGGCCTTCCTCACCAGCTTGTTCAGTTTGTCAGATCCTTATGCTGCCCCCAGCACACCACAGCAGAGAAGATGACACTGGCTACCACAGACTGGTAAAACATCTGTAGCAGCCTAGTTCAGACATTAAAAGACCAGAGCCTCCTCAGAAAGAACAGCCTGCACTGTCCTTTCCTGTAGAGGGCCTCAGTGTTGTCCGACCAGTCCAGTTTGTTGTTGTGTGTCACCGCCAGGAACTTGTAGCAATCCACCATCTCTACTCCCTCTCCATTAATGACAACAGGGGTGGAGGGTCTCCTTCTGCCTTAAAAGTCCACGACCAGCTCCTTGGTTTTCCTGCTGTTGAGCTGCAGGTGGTTTCTGTCGCACTATCCTCCAAAGCTTTCAACCAGGTCTGTATACTCCTTATCATCTGTGATACAGCCGACAATGGAGGAGTCGTCTGAAAACTTCTGAGGGTTAACAGAAATGGTGTTACTCACTACCACATCTGGCAAGCAGCCTTGCAGCCTGACATACTGCAGCCTGTCAGTGATGAAGACAGTAATCCATGTGTTGTGCTTTGAAATTGGTAATAGTACCCGGCCTCATGCATAGTGCACCATGTGTTGTCATTACAATTGATCAGTTATGGCGATCAAAATTAATGCAACTATTAACATAAAACATTAATATTAAATAATAACTTGAACAACTGATCAGCAGTCTAATTTCCAATATAATTCTGATTAATTAAGTTAAGAATTACAACAAAAATCACCACATTGGTAGTTAGCAGAAGTTTCAGTGTCCTTTTGTCTTCTCACAGCAGAATTAGATGCTCGACACTAACTCAGCTTGGTGGCTATTGCTTGGTTCAGCTGGCAAGACTTTGTGTCATAGCCACTGATATAAAGAACTGGTTGGTCCTTAAGCAGGCTCTCTTGTCACTTCCTTTTTGAAAGTTGTAGCAGTCTGCATGGAGGACAGGATCCTCAGGGAGAGAGGCCTTCCCCAACAGAGGGAAAGCAGAGAGGAGAGATGTTATATATTAATAATTATATATTAATTATAATACATAACCTTTGTGATTGAGTTAGTAGGAACAGGTAGTAATGTCCTATGCTTGGATAAGGACGTGATGGTACTTGTGATCTCACCAACAACAATACAAGCAAAAAAAATGTTGCAAAGAAGTGTGATTGTAGAGTAGGACTGATGTCTTGTCAAAACTAATTTTGAGTTTTTCTCAAGTAATAGGATGACTATTACTAGATTTGAAAAAAAATTAAATTGTTTTTTTATTCAGTCATAGTACAGTAAGTGTAAACAAAATCAAAAAAGTCTGTCTGAAATCATGATTGAAAATTATTACATTTGCTGCTGTTGCTGACAAACTAAAGCTAGCCTACATAACTGCAAGAGAAGTGAGCACTGTTAGAAGGTGGAGTATTCTTCTAAGCCTGGCGCATTCTTTCCCTGAAAGTACATGTCTTAAACGTTTTTGGAATAATCTCTATGATTCTCATAACAGGATTCTTTAATTGTGAGGCATCAACCATTGCTGCAATCTCATAAGCAATAGAAGATAATTCTTATAATAGTGCTTGATGGAGCGCAGTGTAGTCATTTCTGACACTGGGAGGTAAAGTCTGTATAAACCTTTGAACAGCTTTGGAGCTGTTTTTCCACACGAGTTTAACTTTCTCCCTTTGGCTTGCATTGTGCAAGTTAAATAGGGTGTTCTCTAGTTCCCTAAAAACTCAAACACTTCAAGACGGGGGGGACTGTGAGGTGCACTGTAATGAAGGCGAGACAAAGCTAGCATTACTTTTATCCACCATGTTCCGCTGAACAACTGTCATTACTCTCATGGAAGTGCAAAGAGGAGGTTGGACTATCCTGAAATGTGCTGGAGGGTTGAGTTCAGATTAAGGTGTCATTGGCTGAAAACAACATTGGGTAGAATACTTTCTAGAAGATGAACTATACTGTCCTCAATGTTTATCAGCGAGGTAGGAAGAGGCTGTTTAGCGGTTGGCATCATTACTTAAAGGAGGGGTGTGAATTGGAGAAATCTGAATCACATTGTCTGAAGCAATATTCCTTTGATAACTTTATGTCAGGGTCTTCTGAAGATGCTATATACCTAGTTTAAGGCAGATCACAGTAGCATGTGATCGAAAACCCTAGGAGGACGAAAAAGTAGGTTTTACACGTCGCGATTGTGCGAAAGAATTTCTTTATGGTAATTGCCATGGCCTACGTCATGTGATTCAGCTAGATTCAAGGTACATATACCGGTTTTTAAATATGCGATGTGTAATGCGGGAGTTATAGTCCAAAACGCATCTACCTTGATTATAGTGCCACCTAGTGGTCCACATGTTTAATTTTTGGTATCCGAGGTCTCGCGCATTGTAAATGTACCCTGGACATTTGAAGTCGCTCAAGTTAGTGTAAGAGGTGAATCCGTCCAAATAATGTTTAAGGTGCAATAGGCCACTCACATTTTTACTAATCAGTACACCATTGTAGGTATGGCCTCAGGAGTAAGCTTTTATTGTTAATAGCGCCCCCTAGTGGCATACGTGTGTACATTTTTGTGCCTGAGGTGTGGGCAGGGTTCTGGACCAGTCCTGAAAATGGTACCGCTCCTCCATGCACGGTTGCCTTGCAATAACGGGATCCCAGCCCCCTCTGGATTAGACCCCTAATTACACAACAATTCAGACTCTAATAAAATAGTTAATAGCTTGAGGTAATGTTATGTAGTGCACTCGTTGTAATGTAAAGCATGATTAAAAAAAGAAAGAAAAAAAGCAGTTTGGGTTTTCTGAGAAACAATGGTGCAATTAGTTAGGTGCAGGCCATGTGCAGAGCATCTAGAGGGCATGTCTAATCAACTCAATATTGAACTGACAAATCACCAGTAGAATCAGCCGGTGAGCTGATATTTGAAATTGCAGTGAGCTCAAGATGAAATTAGCCTATGAAAGTCAATAGAAAGAAGGAATATAAATATGACACCAGTGAGTTTTAGACAAATAAAAAGCATTGCCAAGACTGTACCATGACACCATTATTTCTTGTAAGATTTGGTTTTCTCTTTGAAAAATTGGAAAGGATTTACAACAGAAGCAGGGGAAGCAAAAAAACCCCCAAAAAAACTGTATCAGTAGCTGTACAACTGCTGTAGAGTCAGGCTGTTCCCAGGACCAACTCGGGTTAATTCATGTTGAAAGAATAAACTCTGCTGCATTGGACTCTGATAATCTCCAGTGTCTTCTATAACCTTTTTCTGACTCTTTATTGCTTCAGAAGAGATTCTGTTGAATGTTGGTGAAGGGACTGTGTCACTGTCGTTGCCAGAAAGTTTGAGTGGGAAACAGGACATTTGCATACATCACGGAAATCTCTCAGGAAGACGGAACAGAGAGGTTAGAGTTTAATCCTACAAGGAAAAACAAATACAAGTGTGCAGTGACAGTGAGTGAAATAATAGTATTAATAAGGAAAAAATAGGGATAGACGTGAGTGATCAATTCCTCGAGTAAATTGTTTTTTGCAGCTTCTCGCACTTGACCTGAGAAAACAAGCACCTTTGATTTTTGGAACCAGTACTTCGCCTCAACGTCCAAGAGAAGTTGTCTGACCTACACAACTGGGTTACTGTGCAAGGCCCAGACGACATGGAGGGCAGGGCCGGTTCTTGGCATAGGCGACATAGGTGCGCAGCAGCGAGCAAGAGCGAGACCAGTGTGTGCCGCACTTCGCCGTTGACCGGAGAACAACAAAGGAGCGGCACAAGGACAAAAACAGACAAAGAGACAGTAATTCTAAGTACAAACAGAATTAGACAAGGAGGACAGGGGGATGTTAACCGCAGTGGGGTTAGTAATAAAGCAAACACCCAGATCAGAAAAAAAAATACAACAGTACATGATAAAATGGCATAAAAGAACATCAGGAAATTTGCAGTGACCAAAAGCTGGCACCTTCAATGAGAAGTGTTGTGATGAAGTAGAGACCAACATAAAACACTAAAAAGCAAAAGACACAAGGAACAAAAGGGAAGGTGAATGAGCCAAAAAATGTGCTTAAAAGGCTGAATATCCAGTTGAAATCTGCTGTAGAAAAGCCAAAAGGAAGTAGAAGGAAGGGTAACACCCATGGCTTAGTGCGGATGAGGAGGAGATCAGACAAGAAGGTGTTGGAGTTTTGGAGAATTGATGGAGCACCCACAGGCCATGAAACTAAATATAGAGGGCACTGAGACTGCAGTGGCTGAGAGAGGAGAGGAAAAGACTGTCAGACCAAATTAAATGTAACCTGCATCATCTGAGAGAAGAAGCCAAAACAGTAGCTAAAAAGACAATTAAGAAGCTTAACCAAATGGAGGCCAATGGCAGGATGAGATGTGATGATGGATAAGCCTCCCAGTGCCCATTTATGACCAAAGCAAGTGGAGAAAACTCAGTATGTGCCATGGTCATTTATAGGTATGGTTGGACTACTTGGCAGCCTGCCTGACCTCACAGAAGAAGCAAACAAGTGGACTGGCAAATTTGAAGAAAGCACAACCGGACAGAAAGCACTGGGTTACATAAAGGCTATACTAATGCATGTGGCAGGCACAAACAACGGAAAAGTCTTACATGCAAACATTTTTTGACATTGGTGGTGTTTGTCAACAGAGCTGATGAAGTGACATTTGGTGGTCGCCCCAACAGGTGTGGGCTGAATTGAGGAAGCAGTTCCCAGAAAAGATGGATCCCACCAAGCTGGAAGGAGAAAAATTTTCGAAGACAAAATGTCCATCTAATTTCGGCGAAACTTTTAGAAGAAAATGAGAGCTGCCAATAATACCACACAAAGTCTGAATAAAGTGATGGTCAAAAAAAGGCATGCCCCAGGAGGTGCAGAAACTTTTAGATGACGTTGTAGGACTCATGGAAATGGACTGGCCATTGTTCGCAAAACACATTGTGCATCCTGTGCAACAATGCAGGAAAGAGAAACAAGAGGAGGATTTGAGCAAACAGCTGGCTACCAAACTAACGCAGTTGCAGTTGGAAAGCTGTCCAAACAAGAGAAGGACAAAGCCAATACTCAAGTGCCTGCCAAAATTGTTTCATTTACATCAAATTGAAAGGTGGGGGGCCTTCTCTTTGAAATGTTTTGAAATCTTGAAATTTTACATCTCAGGACTTGCCAAGTTTTGTGAGATTCTAAGCATCCCAAGTTCCTCGAACACATATTTGTATTTAATGGCAAACAATGAGTCGCCATTGCAACAGTTAATACATGGTCATATTTAGGTTGATCTGATGAATGTGCAATGGAGAGTATGTAAAAGTACAACACTTTAACTTCCTGTTGCCAGTAGGTGGTGCTATGACCGTGGTTCAATATTGACAGGCAATGTGTTGAGGGCAGGACTGTTATCATTCCTGAGAAATTTGGTAAAGATATGACCACAAAGTTATGATAGTCCGATGTTTATCTCTCTTTACTGTAGCTCAGCTATTTAGCTTAGCTAGTTAGCCTTAGCGGCAAACTATGGCTTCTCCCTCTCTCTCTCCTGCTCCCTCTTGCTCTGTGTGCTCAATGTTTAGTTACTCCTCTGACTCCGTCAGCGATAATGGTGCATGTAGAAAATGTAGTTTATGTGCCATGATGGAGGAAAGGCTCAGTCTTTTAGAAAATCGGCTCTGCACCATGGAGGGTAAATCATTAGCTGATACTGTTAGCCAGTCCCCGTAGGTCAGTGCGAGCCGCCCCAGTGTAGCTTCTTCAGCTCCTGAGCAGCCAGGAGGACAGGGCGGCTGGGTGACTGTCCCGCATTAAGAAGCATAGTCCTTAACTGAAGCCCACGGTTCACCACCAACCACTTCACGTCTCCAGTAAATTCTCCCCGCTCAGTGACACTCCAGCTGAGGAAACAACTCTGATCATTGGCGACTCTATTTTGAGGAACGTAAGATTAGCGAAACAAGCTACCACAGTCAAATGTATCCCTGGGGCCAGAGCAGGGGGCGTTGGATTCTACTTAAAACTGCTGGTCAAGGATAACCGCAGATATGGTAAAATTATAATTCACGTCGGCAGTAATGACACCCAAATATGCCAATCGGAGGTCACAAAAGTGAACATTGATTCAATGTACTCACATGCAAAAACTATGTCAGACTCAGTAGTCTTTTCTGGATCCCTGCCTAACCTCACTAGGGATGAAATGTACAGCCTCACGTCCTCATTAAACCGCTGGTTGTCGAGGTGGTGTCCAAATAACAGCGTGAGCTTCATAGATAACTGGCGCACCTTTTGGAGAAAATCTGGTCTGATGCGGAGAGACGGCATTCATCCTACTCTGGATGGTGAAGCTCTCATTTCTAGAAACCTGACTGAGTTACCTTGACGTCCAGAAATTCACCCCCACAACACCCCATAGAAACTGTCTGCCCGACCACTTCAACTTTCTAAACCAAAAGTAAATAAGAGAGTGACACATTCAAACCTTATAAAAATTAACACTGCTACAATAAAGAACCATAAAATAGAACGATTAAATGTGGATTATTTAATATTAGGTCACTCCCATCTAAATCTTTATTAGTGAATGATCTGATAAATGATCATCACTTTGATTTATTCTGTCTGACTGAAACCTGGCTACAGCCAGAAGAATATTTTAGTTTAAATGAATCAACACCTCCCATTTATAATAATGCTCCTCGGAGCACAGGCCAAGTAGGAGGGGTAGCAGCAATTTTCCAATCAGACTTATTAATTAACCCCTGACCCTTTTACTCATTTTAAGGCTTACTCTTAGTCTCATACACCCAAGCTAGAAATGTCAA